>NW_021703780.1:97865986-97953251 GCF_005190385.1 Monodon monoceros | reverse complement strand
CGCAGGCCTCTCACTGTTGTGGCCTCTCCCGTTGCGGAGCACAGGCTCCGGACGCGCAGGCTCAGCGGCCATGGCTCACGGGCCCAGCTGCTCTGCGGCACGTGGGGTCTTCCCGGACTGGGGCACGAACCCGTGTCCCCTGCATCGGCAGGCGGACTCTCAACCACTGCGACACCAGGGAAGCCCCTATATATATATATATATTTTTTTTTTTTTTAAAGTAGTTTTCAAAAATCATTTAAACCTTTAAAAAATGTTGACATGGCACGTCTCCTCCTTCCCTCCCCTCCCTTCTCAGCTCCGCAATCCCTGCCCTCCCTGCCCCAATAACCAGCATTAATAACCTGGAGAATAACCCTCCATCACTGTGTCCAGAACATGAGATGTTTGTGTGTCACCATCTTAGGGCGGAGCCCCAGCCCAGTGCTTCTTACGTTCTTTACGAGGAGAAAACTGCCAGCGACTGGGTCTAAGTTAATCTAGTGAAGTCTTGGGTGAGCCCTCCCGTCCTCCTCCTGGACTTCTGACCAGGGCGCCCCTGCAGAGTGGGGTGTAGGGCAGCGCTCCGTCCTAACTACCCCCAGGCCTCGGGGCCACTGCTGCCCTAGCTGTGAACAGGCACCCTCACCTGTGGTCCTGTGAGCGGTACCGCGCCAGCCGCGCTTCCCGACAGCGTGCTGCGGTGACGCACACACCACCGTAGGGGAGGCTGGGAGAGGGCCTGGGGGACGCTCTGCACTACTGTTTGCAACGTGCTGTGAATCTACAGTGATTTAACAATAAAAAATTTTTAATGTATATAAGAAAAATCTTTTCAAACAAAAATGTGAATTTGTTAAAACAAACAGACAAACCCCCCGCTCTGCCCCAAAGCCTCGGTATGGGGAGGGGTCTTGGGCTGACAGGCCGTATTTCTCTTGCTGCTCACAGCCCTGATGTACCCAGGGGACAAGATCATTTTCCAGAAGGACGAGGTGCGTCCAATCCGGCAACCGGGAGGCTACTACTCGGACCTGAAGATCTTCAGTCCGAACCAGGCCCTGCTCCGATCCCAGGGCGTTTCCAAACCTGTGGCTCAGAAGCCTGACAAGCTGAGTGTCGGCCCCCTCCTCCCCTGCCTGCGCTCCTGTCCCACTGCTGCCCCTTTGCTGGGGGGCTGGGGGTCACGTTGTGCCAGTGTCTGTGTCCTAACCTGGCATGTCCAACCCAACTGATCACCATGGACTGGCCATGTGTCCCCGGGCACGTGTCTCTGCAGCCGCCTTGCCTCGTTCCCACGCAGCCACCCTCCTGACCACATCCTATGTGACCTCAAGCTCTCTGGAAAAGGTTAAAAAGAGGGACTTCTTAGAGAAACGGGGCTGGGTGTCAGGGCCCCTGCAAAGGACAGTGATGGCAGCCCCTTCTCTGTCCTGCCTTCTCTGGCAAAAGGTGGGCTTGCAGCCCCCCAGGAGGAGAACAGAACTCTGCACTGGGGCCTCCCCCTGACCCTCAGATCCCAAGTCCTCTCTAAGAAAATGTCCTTCTTTGTCAGGAGGTGACCCGAGGGCAGGCTATGAACCAGCATCAGTGGTGACTGCAGACTGGAGAACGGCAGCATCCCTGCAGAGTGCGGGAGGAGGGGGCGGGCAGCTGACCAGATACCATGAAGCGGGGAGGGGCCCAAGATGGAACCACACCGTAGGTCACTGCCAGCTGCCTGCTAGGGTAGTCTGGCCAGAACAGCGAGGGTGGGATGCAGCAGAGCCAAGTGGAAATCCAACAGGCCAGCGGTTAAATGGACAAGTTACCTTACTCACTGAGCCTCAGTATGTTCATCTGTAAAATGGGCACAACAGCTATACCACACATAGTGAGGACCAATGAGAAATGCAAGTAAGCTTCTTAGCAGTTAGCACTCGAGCACTGATTGTTGTTGTTGTTTTAGCCTGCCCCGTCACGGCGTTCTCCAGTGCAGGAGTGGGCTAGGTCTGCAGGTGGGGCTGTCCACAGCCCTGGTTGGGAAGAGCTGAGCATGAGCCGGGCAGGTGGTGGCCTAGAGAGTCCTTTCTGATCCCCTAGTGACTGCCTTCCAGCCCCTGAGTGGCCGCCACCAGTTCCTGAGCCATGAACCTAGGGAACCTGAGAAAGTGACTTTTCTCCTGCTTAGGTGGGCCACAGTTATAAAGGATAGATGTCCCACAGGGCAGGGGTGGACTGGTTTCATTGGCTTCTTTGAATGCATTGTGAAAGATTCTGGAGCCAGACGCAGGCTTGCTGGGAAAGTGTGCTGTGGTGATTAGTGATGTCTGCCAGGCCTGAGGTTTGGGGCGTTAGCTTTCACCACCCTTGTCCTCAAGGCTGGATTCAGCTCTGGAAGGCAAGTGGGAGTCAGGGGCCCCAAAAGGACTCAGATTACTGAGCATGTCTCGTAACCATCTGGGAGGTGCTGGGAAATGAGAAACCCGAGGCTCCACAAGGGGAGTGACTTGCCCCAAGTCACCCAGCCAGCCAGGCCTTGAGCCCAGGGCTATCATCCTGTCTGCCTGACCAATAGGGGCCCAGAGGTCCAGACACCCCAGCGCACTGTGTGTTCCACTGGAGCATAGGGGACAGAGTCAGGGCCCCACCCAGGTAGAAGAAGTTCTCCTTTCAGAGCTCTGGTCTGGACTCAGAAGTGGACCCCCTGTCACACTGACCTACTCCCCAAAGCCCCACTGACCTGGATTTCCTGTCTCCTGAAAAGATACCTCTCTCTCTCTTCTCCACTAGGAACATGCTGAAGAAAGTCAAGAAAGTCAGCTTTAAGAGGTTTGAGGAATTCACCAGGTCTGTAGTGATCATCTAACTCTGGGAGGGGGGCGGGTAGGAGGAAGGTGCCCAGGACTCGCATGTTGCAGGGTACACGGTAGCACTGCATCTGGGACTCAGTGCCCAGGAGCTGAGGGGCATAAAATGACACTTAGGAGTGCTAGGCAGACACTGCTCTCCAGATGTTAACTCACGTAAATCCTCTCAACAACCCTATAAAGTTACTCTTAGCATTCCCATTTTGCAGAAGAGGAAACTGAGGTACAGGAAGCTTTACTATCTTGCTCAAAGTCACATCTCTATTAAGTGGTGGAGCAGGGATTCGGACCCAGCTGTGCTGGCTCCAGAGGCTGCATTCCGAACAGCACATTAAAACGCCTCTGCAGAGCAGACAGAGCACTTAAGGGTTTGGGTTCAGAGGCAGCAGACTGGCACTCAAGCCTGTGCCCTGCCACTTGCTGGCTCGTGTGGTCTTGGAGAAATAACTCAGCCTCCTTAGGCCTCCAGGTCCTCGCTGGTGAGGCAGATGGGACAACAGAGCCCACCGCACAGCACTGGCGGGAGGGCTGGCTACTAGAGTGCTTAGCACGGTGCTGCACCTCCACTCTGCTCACAGCGGGTGGGCTCCGCTGGGAAGCAGCCCCAGCCGCCACCTGTCTCCGTGACAACCGTCCCGTTGTCTTCTCCTTCTCCAGGAAGCTGAAGGCGAAGAGGCCCAGTGGTCCGCAGCTAACCCATCCCAATTTCTTCTGGCCGGGTCACCTCCTGGACAAGCTGAAGCTCTACCTGCCCACTGTGACCGTGGACCGGAGCCTGGCGCTCTTCAGTCGTGTCCAACACCGGTCCCAGGCCTACTCAGCCACCTACCATCCCGAACACTGGTGGCCCATTAAGGACGTGAACTACATGACCTATGCCTATTACGATGCCCCCAAGATCTACCACATCAACTAGACTGGCCCAAGTGTCACCAAACCTAGCCATCCTGGGGCCGGGGGCCAGTATAGCTAGCAGCCCAGAGCCGTAGACACAAGGACGGTATCAAAGAGCCAAACAAGAGAAGTCGTTTCAGTGGGAAGGCCCGGGCCAGCTCTCTCCAAACTCAAAGCGTGCAGTGTCACAGAGGGTGGATGTGTCCAGGGAAAGATGTGGGTTTTGAGCATTTCCCTCTCCTGACCTCTGTCCTTTTGAAATAAACCACGTTGGAGTTTTTCTCATGTCACCTGTGATCCAGCTGATGTGATTTCCTGCTCAGGAGCTGTGGCCAGAGGGATGTTGGCAAGCTGGGGTCCTGAGCCTGGGAAAAAAACACACATTGCCTGGGGTTTTGACGGGGATGCCTGCACGGCACCTCCAGCCTCTCATCCTGGATCTCAGGGCCCACCAGGAAGCAGCAGGCAATGTGGGTACCCCTGTGCCCTTCTCTTGAAATAAGTGTCCCTCATCCCCCAAAGAATGAGCCATTTGGGTCACTACTTCTAAAACTCTTGGGCCTTTCACAAGCGCAAGCACACTGGTTCGTGAGCCCTTCCCCTGATTCGCCCACCTGACCCCCACATCAAGATATTTTCCTTCACAACACACACCCTGTGGACTGCTGTTAGCACAGTGCCTCCGTGCTCAGCATCCCAGTTGACTTACACAGCCCACAGGGCAAGCAGGATTCGTGAGGTGTGGCACAGTCTCGTGAGGTGTGGTGCAGTCTCAACCCTACGGCGTGCCAGCTGTGTGATGTTGGACAAGACATTCCCTTCGCATTTCACGTTTCATGTCTCTGGCTCTCCTCAAACTCCCCTTCACAGTCAAAATCTCACGAAGGAGTTGTCAACACTTGCTCCCTTCCCTTCTCACCCATTACGAAGTCAACAACACCATCCACTTCAGCTTCTGTCTCCATCTGGCCCTGAAACTACTCTACCACAGATCACTGATGGATGACATGACATCCCTATCGTGTTCCGGCTCTGGAATCAAGGGCCGTTTTTTGTTTTTGTTTTTTTCCCCTCTCTTGAAATTTGATTTTCACAATAACCTTCAAAACAAAAGCTAGGGCTCCCCTGGTGGCGCAGTGGTTGAGAGTCCGCCTGCTGATGCAGGGGACACGGGTTTGTGCCCCGGTCCGGGAGGATCCCACGTGCCGCGGAGCGGCTGGGCCCGTGAGCCATGGCCGCTGAGCCTACGCGTCCGGAGCCTGTGCTCCGCAGCGGGAGAGGCCACAACGGTGAGAGGCCCGCGTACCGCAAAAAAAAAAAAAAAAAGCTAAAATAAAACAAAGAACAATTTAAAATGAGGCAGTCTGGCCTAATGGTTAGAAGTGTGGTGTTTTTTTTTTTTTGGCGTCAAATCTCCATACTTCACTCTCTACATATGTAAAATGGGAAAACTAATAGAACTACCTCATGGAACTGTGCGAGGCCCACTGAACGAGAGCTGTTACAGTCTCATTGCTATTTATAAATTCACGTGAGAGAATTATTAAAATGTCGCTGTTTTGTTCCCTCCTGGCCACTAAGAGGCGCACTTCGGGAGAAGAAACGCGGGAGGCAGTATTCTAAAAGCTGGATTATCCTGCGGAGGGGCGGCTTCAATTCCTGGCGGAAGTGGATGCCTCCTCACCAGGTCTTAAGAGCTCAAAAACAATTCCAAATTTTTCCGTAGTCCAAACGGCAGGCATGAAAATTTTTAGCGCTACTCCTAGATATTAACATCTAGGAAAACACAAGTATCCTCGAATTTTTTCACTATTATTTCTCTGGCGTGTCTATAGTATCTTTGAAGGACCAGAAGCCGAAAGTGCTCTCCTTTTCCCTGCCAGGACCCAAAGGTGAAGTCCCATCAGCCTCGCGCGTTACCTCCCCCTCTTTTCCTCGGCGGTGCCTACGGAGGTGGCCGCCATCTCCTACTCGGTGAGTGTTAATCGTTGGCCATCCTCGTCTCTGCGGTCTCCATCTGGCCCCATCGCTCCCTGCCGAGGAGGCCCGTCCTTCCGAGCACTCGTGTGGGTGGGCATGGCTCTTGTCGGTTGGCTGGACCACGTACAGGCACAGAGCGAAGCGGCCTGGAGGGTGATGGAGCTTCGCTTCCCAGGGCCGCTTGCTCTCCTACGGAGGCCGCCTGGGGTCAGAGCTGCGGACAGCTTGTTGGAGTCCTGGGGGCGCAGGGCGCCGGTTGGGGCTAGACTAAGGGAGCTCCTGGGGGCCGTGGCAAGACTGAGGGGGTTCCGGCCTTACGGCCCTGGGACACCTCGCTCAGCGACGTCTGCCCACGTGTATTCTTCTATGTTCGCTGCTCCACGCTCCCTCCTTTTCAGTTTTTGGTTCTGGGGTTGCCTCTGCGGCGGAACTGCCCAAAAAAACCAAAAAATCGAGCAGCGAGTCGAATAATTCAATTGACCGAAATTCTGGTAGCGGGTCAGGATCTCTGGGAACGTGAAGCCACATCCTGGTCTTCGAGGAAATCATTGGGGGTCGGGAGAAGTTCATTTATTGGACAGATCTATTGAGTAACTGCTGTGTGCTCAACAAAGAAATTGGTGGCCGTGAAGAGAACAAAAAGGGTGCTGCAGTAGAAAAGATACGGTAGCCGGAAAGGGCATCTTGAGGAACGTAACTTTTTAAAGCTGGTATTCGGATGATGGTCAGGTGGAACAGAACGTTCCAAGGCTTGGAGGCATCTTAGAAGCACATGACGGTTTTGTGTATCTTTTGAGGGTGTCATACAGCAGCAGCACCCTAGGGGAATTACAGGTTTCTCTTTACTGCACATCTCTTGTGATCCACGCACTGCAGGTGTTCAGTGTGCAATATCTCCATTTAAAAGGTGAGAAAACTGAGATTCAGGTTCATGAAGATTGCCCAAAGCCTGCAATTGGGCCATCTCAGGGCCGGGACACTTTGTAGAATGGGATTTGCTGCCCTTTTGCAAAACTTCCCTTTGTGGTTAATTTGTTTTCGGTTAGCTGTCGGCATTCTTTCTTGGCTTTGACTGGGCAAGGTGACCCCTGACCTCCCAGGACCGCGTCTGGAGAATGGCTAGTATTCTGCCAGCTTCGGAGTCGGGAGGGAAAGCAAGCCTGGCAGAGGTACCCATTCCATTCCCAGTTTGCTCCGTAGCTGGTGATTGGAAGATACTCTGCAACAGGCCCCAGGCAGGGTGGGAAAGCCTCCTTCCAAGACTCATCTTTGACATGGTCTCTTGGCTCTTTCTTGAAGGCATCATGGCTGCCCTCAGACCCCTCGTGAAGCCCAAGATCGTCAAAAAGAGGACCAAGAAGTTCATCCGGCACCAGTCAGACCGATATGTCAAAATTAAGGTATGTGGCCCAGGACGGAAGTGTGTGTTGGGGTGAAGAAAGGGGTTCCTAAACAGGCTGTTGGGTTTCTCACATCCCCAACTCAGATGACCTTTGGTAGGTGAACTGGTCTGTGGGTGGTGGTAGAGTTCTCTAGAATCCCAGGTGTCTCTGCCTTATTGGCACTCAGTCTCTTGATGTGTAAATTGAAATTTAAATGGCAAGGGACACTTGCCTGTTTTGAGGTGTCTAGAGGCTTATATTTGTTACATTTCAGGTGGCCTTATGACAATATGAGAGATAGATTACGCTTATTTCATAGACGAGAAAACTTAGGTGTTGATTGCGATGTTAAAAGCCATGCTTTTCACCTTACTTTATACATGGTCTCCTCGCATCCCATGGGTATGTAGTCTGCTTTTCCTTTGCTTGGAAGGAGTGTGAGTTTGGATCTGTATTCCTGCTGGTCAGATGCAGGAGCTCCTATTTTTTTCCACCAGAAAAAATGTAGTGAAATCCTGTTCCCTGGAGACAACTACTGTTCGGCACGTTTCCTTTTCATCTGGTCCCTTTCTTCTCCGAAAGGAAGAGTTGGCGTCTTCACAGACACTAACCATGTGTTTTCTTTCAGCGGAACTGGCGGAAACCCAGAGGCATTGACAACAGGGTGCGCAGGAGATTCAAGGGCCAGATCTTGATGCCCAACATCGGTTACGGGAGCAACAAGAAAACAAAGCACATGCTGCCCAGCGGCTTCCGGAAGTTCCTGGTCCACAACGTCAAGGAGCTTGAAGTGCTGCTGATGTGCAACAAGTGAGCTGGGTCCCACCTCTGGGTTCAGGTGTCAGAAGCCTGCGTGTGTGAGCAGTTTGGGCAGGGACTCTGGACCTTCTGGAACGCATCTGGAGGAGTGCTATGTCCTCAGGAGCTTGGGTGATGCTTGTTGGGGACTGCAGAGTGCTTCCTTTGCTGGAGAGATGTGGGTTGGGAGCTGTCCTGAAAAGTGTAGAGACCAGGACCGGAAGAGTAAAAGTGGCTTTGCTTGAGCTTGACAGCGCGGCTCCTGCCGTAGCCTCTGGCAGTCATTTTCAGAACATTACTTATGCCGGGGATGGGGGTGGGGGGTGAAACGTAGCCTCAGATCTAAGGGACACTTTACACTGTGGCCACAGGTATCTTCAGAAGGCTATAGGAGTAGAGAGGAATTGCTGCCTCATTTTGGGCTGTAATCTGAAGTGGAGAAATGGGGGGAAGGCTGCAGGCAGAGAGGACAGAGTTGTAGGGGTGCAAGAGGGTATGGGGGTTCACAGCATTATTTTAGCATTTTGAGAAATTTAGACAGTTGGCGAGCTCTGTGTGTAAGAGACTTTTGGTCTGCTTAGGGCCAGACTAGGGCAGTGGGATGAGAAAAGATTTCTCACGGGTAGTGATTTAGACACAATTTTAATCTGGATTGGGGGGAATGGTAATTTTTGGTTAAGCAGAGGACAGTTTGTTTTCTTCCCTTCCTGTTAAACTGGAGCTAAAAAACTTGCATTTTCTTGGTGAGTTAGAAAGGACATGGAGAGAGTGACCAGTAACATCTGTGTGTACGTATGTTTACAAAGATCTTTTACCTGTAGTAATTGTAGACACGAGTAATAAACGACCATTATTCTCACTTTCAGAAATCTAGCCAGGCATTGAAATGCTGCAGATACTCTTTAGAAAGGATGAGCATAGGAATTAATGTTGGAGGCCCAAACTGCAGTAAGCAGGTTGATAGAGAATTGTGACAGAAAGATGCACTTTAATATCTTTTGTGTAGCAGAGATGATTGCTGTGCAGATGTAGTTGGTTGCCATAAGATAAGTCTTTTTAATAGCAGCTTGGCAGTTTGTACCAAGAGGCACAGAAATACTCTGGATCTAATTTAATTCACAAGTTCCATTTCTGGGCATTTATCTTGAAATAATTGAAAAGTAGGGAAACTGTAAGCTGATCGTTGCAGCAGTAACTGCACTATGTGTAACTGGTGAATGGTGGGGTTACAAGCGCCGGCTGGAATGTCGTGTGTACGTTAAAAACGGTTGTCATGTATGGAAAACGCCCAAGCAGAGGAGAAAGTATTTGAAGTCTGTGCAGTGTGATTGTGATTATTAAATAGACATGGATGAGGACTTGGGGAGTTTTTGAAAAATGAAAAAAGTATGATGCAACTTAAGTCTCCTTGGAAATAAAGATTGGGGAAATGTTTTAAGATATTGGACTTGAGTGGACTTCTTTACATAAAACAGAAGTTGTTCTCTGTCTGGATTGGTTTGTCTCTTGCTTTGAAGCTGTTTTCCTGCAGAGTTCTTAAAAAGAACTGCCCACTGCCTTGTTTAATCACTCCCTAGTCTTACTCCTCTCTCTGCTGAAATTCCTCCTGGGGTAGAGTGTCTTCTTAATTCAGTGTTGATGGCTTCATAAATCACTTCCTTACTGAAATGTGCTTATTAGGCCAATCTGTTGTCAAACTGGGGTGTGGTGTGGCTGTGAAGGAATGAATAGAACGGTACCTGGCACCAGCTCAGGAAATGTTAGGTGTTGTCATTCACTGGGTGAGTTTAGGCATTGTTACTTTTCAAGTTGATTTTGTCTGCAGCAAACAGGTAAAATGTTTACGTTCTGGGCTGGGGAGCCCTTGGCTTAATCAGGCTGTTGGGTTTTGCTGTTGGTTGCTTTGCAGAAGCAAAGCTTTTCACGGGCAAGTCCAAGCTCCCTGAGACCGCCTTGAGCTGGGCAGGCTGGTTCAAAGGACTGAGGGAGAACCTTTGAACCTGGAGTCTGGGGCTGAGCAATCCTGGCCTGTGTGTGACTTGGGAATTCACCTCCACTTTGTGGGCCTTGGTTTCCTCGTCTGTAAAATGGAGGTGCTACCTGGATTACAAGGCCGCTGGGACGGTTAAACGAGAGGGATCATTACCAGGGAACACTTCAGAGCCGTGTTGCTAGTGCCGTGAAATTAGGGGAGTTAGCAGCTCCCCCCACTTCAGTGCTGTAGCTCTGGAAGCAGAGTGACCAGGGCTATTGCCTTCCCGGTGGAACACGTAAGTGTGTTTTCCAGGATGGCCTCCTTATGTACCGATTCTCTTCCAGGTCTTACTGTGCTGAGATCGCGCACAACGTCTCCTCCAAGAACCGCAAAGCCATTGTGGAGAGAGCAGCCCAGCTGGCCATCAGAGTTACCAATCCCAACGCCAGGCTGCGCAGCGAAGAAAATGAATAAACAGCTCGTGTGCACGTTTTGTTTAATAAAACCGTAAAACGGCCATCTGGCATTTCCCCTTTGGTTTTACTCTTCAGTTTGTTTGACAGCTTGTCACAGAGATTGCTCTTTTGCCTGTTTGTGCTCTGTGGAACCTTCTGTTTGGAAGGCGTTTGTAAAGGATACGTGATCCTTCCTTCATGGGGCCCAGGCCTCAGGTGCGCAGAGCAGCCTTGGTCAGCTCCAGGTGGGATCAGGAAGATGTGGCCCTCAGACCACGGTAGGTTCTGAGACCCCTGGTGAAGGACCTTGCATCTTGGAGCAAGTAGTCATTTTTAGCCTCACTTTGTAAAGTGAGGAATTACCCTGTGTGGTTCTTGTGAAGATTGAGGACAATCAAGTTTCCTTTTCAACTACAGTCCTAGACCTTAGTCAACAGTACCTAGAATTCAGCTGTTTTTTGAGGCTAAGAGGCCATTTTCCCAAGACATGGTATTATTAAGTGGCAGCACAGGTCACAAGGAACAGGGCATGTGGCACTCTATAGCACAAGGTTGGATTTAAGGCCCTTAGTTCAGTAGATAAATGCCTTACACATTGGCTCCTGTTCAAAACTCAGTCTGAGACGTTTGAGTAAATTGTTGGTCATTGTGTGACTTCTTTGAATTGACGTGGGGAGCATTCTGATTGATAGTCTTTTGACAGTTACTGAGTAGAGGAACTGTGCAGAGAAAACAGTAACAGTTGAGGATCTGTCCTTTATTAACCTGGGATAGCAGAAAATTCTTTGGCCTGTCACTTAATGTTTCTGTGTCCTTGATACTAAAAACTAGAAAGGACACGTTCACAAACCACCTGGTTACACCTCGATGGGGGGACATGAAAGGTGGTTTGTACTTTTTCATTTGTGCTTTCCTGTCTCTCAGTTTGCTACCTAAGAGTTTTGGGATTAGAAAAAAACATTACATCTAATTCCCTACCCCACTCACCTGCCTCTGCAAAAATAATACACATTCCTGATTTATCACTGCCAATGAGAAATAAAGCATTTTGGATTCTAAAGTGTGAATAGCTCATAGAGGTACCTGAGTTTTTAAGATGCCCAGCCAAAGCACTAATTTTTGGCACGTCGGATCAGGTGAAAACGTGGGAGTAGTGTGAATGACACATCTGGGACAGCGGGGAGGAAGGCATCCAGCTGCCTCCTAAGCTTTTTGCAGCTGTGAGCACAAGTATTTCTAAATACTAAGTACTCGCTGAGGCTGGGACCCCCAGTTTGAAGGAGCCAGGCTGACCTGTGTGAAGTCACATCCATCTTCCATGGAAGCTTTGGAAGAACTACCACACCCGCTTTGGATAACTGTCCTGAGTTAAAAGGGCCCAACTGTTGGCAGCCTTGCAGCTCTGACTGGGGTCCCTGGAGGTGCCCGACCAGGAGAGGGAGGGCCCCAGTGAGATGGATAAGGGGCAAAAGTTAGAGGCCTGTGGTGCTGGGAGGGTGAGGCTCTGGCTTCAGTGGGCCTCCTTGTGAGTTGGGGTCCCCACGGGCTGGGGGGGGGCACTAGCTGAGCTCCATGGAGTCTGTGCTGGGGGCTGAAGCAGAATCCTTCTGGATGCTTTCAAAGAGGGCAGCCAGCTCGGGGTTGGATCGAATTTGGGACGAGAAGTCAGCCATGATGGGGCTCTTCCCCACTTCTGGGATGGTCAGCAGGGCGGCCACTGCCCTCATCGCGGAGCGCTTCAGTTCATCTTGCTTCTCAAACTCCTGCTTCACAGAACCAGCTTTGACCTAAGGTGGGAAGCAATGAGCAACGAGCCATCCTTTATTGAACACGGTCTTGCATTTCCCTGGTCACCTGTCATCCTCCCCAGCTCATGCGCCATCTCCTATCTTTATTTACTGCACTTAAAGCAGGCTCTTGGCACCACTGGACTTCATGAATGGGCTGCTGTGACAGCCTTCCAGCTGGCCTCTTACCCCCGGTCACGTCCTTGCCTCTGCCGCCCATTGTGCAGACAGGCTGGGGAGTAGACTTCCAAAGCTGCCTCGCCTGCTTTCCACTGCTTTATCCCCTCCCTCTCCCGCTTATTCACAGAATCTCAGGAATTTCCCCACTGCTTCTGCAATAAAGTCCAGATCCCTTCTGCTCTGCTCTCAGGACACTCAGCCCAGACAACACTCAGGCCCTTCCCCGAAGTAGATAAATGCCTTTTATCTACTTTAGAGGTGAAAAGCTTGGCATTGGGGCTGGACAGTCCTGGGTTCCAACGGCTCTGCCCCCTAAGAGCTGTGACCCCTCTTTAAGCTCCAATCTAAAATACTCTGCTTTCTTTTTGGTTAATTCCTACTCTTCCAAAACCCAAATTAGTTTTGCATTCAGCAGGCATTTACTAGGTGTGACAGGCTCCGTTCTCCACGTGACAGCTTTCCGTGAGCCTTCTGCCCCAGATCCTCACCGGACCTTGAGGCACTCCAGGCTAACTGCCCTATACCAATCAATGAATCAGTCAGTGACTTCTATCTTTCTAAGGGTCTGACTCAGTTTCCCAATTAGGATGTGAGAGGAGGGAGTCCACCATGTTCAATGTTGCATCCCTAGTACCTTGCACAAGGCCCAACACTCAGGAAGTGTTTAATGAGTGAAAGAAAGAGCTAGGTTTGAATCCCAGCTCTGCGATTTACTAACTGTGTAGCCTCAGTCAGTAACTTAACCTCTCTGAACCTTTGTTTCCCTGTGTGTATAATGCTAAGAATAAGTACCCCACAGGGCAATGGTCATGATCAAATAAACCACTTCATACACCACCTGCACTGCACGAGATCCTCAGTAAACAGTAACCATGAACGATCTGCAGAGAACCCGGCAGGTGCGCCCAGGGCTGGGCAGGGGGCTTACCTTAGCGGTACAGGTGGCCCTGAGGGGCTCGATGAGCCGGTCCACCCTCTGCAGGACAGGCACAGGACACAGGGTAGCTAGTCGGGCGAGCATGATGAAGGTCAGCATCTGCCCAGGAGGAAGGAGACAGTTCTTGGTGAAATGGCCCAGGACAGAAAGGAGCAGGCCCTGGGGAAAAGCAGAGGTCTGGAGCTCAAGCCCAAGCTCTAGCAGCTAGCCTGCCTGCCTGCCACACTGACCTGTGTGTACTGGCACTCACCAGATATTGGTTGACGAAATTAAGGAATGTTCTGTGCATTTTCCCGGGAAAGACAGATTTACAACAGTGGTCCTCTCTAGGCGGAGTGGAACTTTTTGGCGATTACTACTCACTTTCCTATTCACTTTTAGATTGTCTAAACCCTTTAAGACAAGCATAATTCCTTTTGATTATTTTACACTGGTTTTTTGTTACAAAAATGATTCATGTTCATTGTATGTATTTTAAAAAGCTACAAGGATAGAAAGTAAAACCTGTCTCCCTCACAGGTAATAAAAAAATGGCCCAAACTTCTACAACTCACTTATCACCTAACAGTGAGTCTTGGCCACCTTCCATGCCAGCACAGAGATCCCTCTCTGTCCTTGTAATGCTGCCAGGATCCCATCCATGGCTGGAGGGACCCGGTTTACTGAGCCAGCTCCCCATGAGTGGACATTTTGGTAGCTGCCAGCCTTTCCCAACTCCCAGAAAGCTGTGGAGATCCATCTCTCACATAAAACTCTGAATGTATTTGTATTTTTGAGTCAGTTCCATGAAGTCAGTTCACGGAGTGTCTTAAGAATTCTAAATTTTAAAATGTTTCTAAGGTATGGGGATATATGTATTTGTATAGCTGATTCACTTTGTTATAAAGCAGAAACTAACACACCATTGTACAGAAATTATACTCCAATAAAGATGTTAAAAAAAATTCCCCCCAAAATTAAAATGTTTCTAAATTCTACATTTTTCTAGTTCTGGTCAAACCATCCTCCCAAGAGCTTGCCCAGTGTAGACTCCCACCAAAGGTGTGAGACGTGGGTTCTTTTTCTTATTGTTAAAGAACAAAGCAGCTGTTTTCATGGGGGAGCCTGGGGCAGGGGTGGGGGACAAACAAGAAGTGGGCCCTGTGGCGCCTGGCTGTCCTCCCGCTGCGGAGTGGGCCTGGGTCCGGCAGGGGGCTCGTCCTACCCGGATGTCATAGTGGTCCTTCAGGCCGTCCTCCACGTGGTTCAGGAACTCGCAGATGTCCAGCTGGCCCAGGCAGCTCTCGAGCAGCGAGTACATGCACTCGAAGGCTGCCTTCCGCACATCCAGCCCATCGTCCACCGTGTGCTTAAAGGGCCCCATCTCCACCTGCAGGAGGGAGGGATGACAGCGGGCTGGGGGCTGTGACCCCAGGGCATAAGGACACCTTCCCAGGTTCCTGCTGCACCCCTCCCCCTCTGCTGTTCAGTACTGCGTCCCATCCCCAAATCATGCCTTAGACCCTTAAGTCTCCATGCCTTTGCTCAGCCCATGATGCCTTTTGATAATAATAGTAACAATAATTATAATTACAATGATTAGAATCTACTGAGCAGTTATGATGTGCCAGGCACTGTGCTGAGTGCTTGACAGATGACATTTTACTCATTCAACAGTCCCAGGAAGACAGTGTTACTATTAACTCCATTTAATATATGAGGAAACTAAGGCTCAGAAAGGTTAACTAACTTGCCCAAGGACACTAGCCCAAGCTAGTAAATAGCTCAACCATAGCTCAACCAGAATTAAAACCCCAGGTCTCTCTGAAGTTATAACCAGAAGGCTCTGCTCTTAATGGTAACTCCTTCTTACCCCTCAAAGCCCAGCTCAAATGTCCCCTCCTTTTGGAAAACTTTCCTAACCCCTCTAAACAGAGTCACATCCTCCTCAGCAATGCCAGGTGGTTCAGCCCTTCTCATTATATCGTGCAATGACTTGGCTGTTCAATCACTTTTAATCTCTGCCTCTTAAATCCTAACTTCACCAAGTGCTCTAAGTAACTTAAATAATCAGCAGAGACGGTATCCCTCCCTCTCCTTCAGGAGGCCATGAGCTCCCTGGTGCCTCATGTCTGGTCCTGGCGCCTGGACGCAGGGCTCGTGCTCCACGAACACCTGCTCAATGTCGAGTGATAACAAGAGTTGCTGGGGCTTCCCTGGTGGCACAGTGGTTGAGAGTCCTCCTGCCGATGCAGGGGACGCAGGTTCGTGCCCCTGGTCCGGGAAGATCCCACATGCCGCGGAGCGGCTTGGCCCGTGAGCCATGGCCGCTGAGCCTGCGCGTCCAGAGCCTATGCTCCGCAACGGGAGAGGCCACAGCGGTGAGAGGCCCGTGTACCGCAAAAAAAAAAAAAAGAAAACAACCAAGAGTTGCTGACGTTTACTGAGCACCGACTGCGTGCCAGGAGCAGTTCTGAGCACTTGTAGGATTTAACTCATTAAAAATCTTCTCAACAACCCTATAATGTGGACACGGTTATTTCCCTCCCTTTGCCCGTGAGGAGAAACTGAGGTTTAGAGAGGATCGCGTTGCCCCGGCCACGGTCACACAGCTGGGAAGTGGAGGGGCAAACCTGACCCTGTGGGCCGGGCCTGCTCTGATGAGCTTGACCCTAACCCTCGCCCCAGCCGCAGGAGTCAGACCCAAGGGCTCCCGGCTCTGTCCTCCCACGGCTTCACCTCTCGGATGAGGTCCCGGCGGATCTTCGTCTCCTGGTAGAGGAGGGGCAGGATGTCGTCCAGCAGGTCGCGGACCAGTGAGGGCTTGTTGTGCACGGCGGAGTTGAAGAAAGCCAGGGTGGCCCGGCGCACATTCAGGTCTGGGTCCTGCAGGCTCTCCATGAACTCTCCTGGAGGAAAGACCAGAGGTGGTGTGGGGGGCAGCACAGCCAAACACAAACCACCCCCACCCCACCGTGCTTATCTGGTTAACGGGAGCCGTGCAGACCTGGCTGGACGGGGACAAATGTGTTCTGAGCATCTACTCTGCGCAACAAACCTTCAAAGTCCAGATAAGAATGTGGACTTGAGTCTGGCCTAGGTTCAGATCCAGGCTTGACCACGTCCTGTGGCACCTTGGACAGCCTCAATGTCCTCAACTGTAAAATGGGTGTAACAGCAGTACCTACACTGTAGGACTGGTTTTAGGATTAAAAATGTGGTGATGTCTACAAAGCACACAGCAGAGCACCAGGCGAGGACTCTATAAATGTTAACTTGATTTTATTTCAGATGAGAATGCTGAAGATAAGAGAGGTGAAGAGACTTACACAAAATCACACAGCATTTCTTTTCGTACAGGTTAGACTTTTTAATAACTATGTTAATGTTTTATATATTCAATAAATAAATAAAATCAAGAATGGGAGGGATCCCTAAAAGAAAAACCAACTGTATTTCAAATGATTAATATAACCACCCAGGTTATGAAGGAGAAAACAACTCACCTAAGTAACTTCCAAAGCATTGTGACAAGATGCCCTCAGGCTAAAGAAAAAATTATAAACGAATACTGATTTTTCACAGATAAGGGTTAGCAATTCTCATGACTACCTTCTGTGTATTCCAGGATTAAGTGAATAAATATCTCAGGAGCTGGGTTTCTACTGTAACAGAAGGGTATATAGAAAGGGAAAAGGCTAGCATGAACCCTGTGGTGTTGGACTGGAATATATATGTGTGTCTGACTATGTACATAAAGTCATACATACTTAGATTTCCTGATCCTGTCTGCTGAGAGGGCCTCGAAGTAATGGCACCCCAGTAGCAATGAGCACACCTAGTGCTCAGATCTTGGATTCTGAATACTATTCTCCACTAAAAGGAATCAGGCTCCTTGGAGAAATGGTTGATTCCAGGGCTGGGGCAGGAAAGGTTCAAGATGGGTCGGGAGCACTTTATCGTGCCAAAAGGTAAGGAGATGCTCAAAGAATGATGGAAACATATCAACAAAACATAAGCAGCAGCTTGAAGGGCTCCCACTGGCTAAATGTGAGACAATCTTGGGAATCAAAATAAAGACAGTAATAGACTATAACCCATTGAGTGAAATACAAATCCCTGAGTCTATAATGATATGAACAAATCAATGAATAAATAAATGGGGGAAAAGGAAAAGTTACTTCTGAGAACAAAATGCAAACTAATAAATATGGGAGGAATGCTGGAATTAGAAAGTTGTCATTTAGCAACTGTCAGTAATCATTTATTCAGGGAAGAAACCACAATGGATGCAAAATTTAGTGGGCAAAAATTTGATGAGGAAGAAAATATTTCAATAGGCTTAAAAATACTTATTCATGGGGCTTCCCTGGTGGCACAGTGGTTGAGAGTCCGCCTGCCGATGCAGGGGACACGGGTTCGTGCCCCGGTCCGGGAGGACCCCACATGCCGCGGAGCGGCTGGGCCCGTGAGCCATGGCCGCTGAGCCTGCATGTCCGGAGCCTGTGCTCCGCAATGGGAGAAGCGGTGAGAGGCCCACGTACCTCAAAAAAAAAAAAAAAAACAAAACTACAATGAGGTATCACGCCACACCCGTCAGAATGGCCATCATCAAAAAATCTACAAACAATAAATGCTGGAACGGGTGTGGAGAAAAGGGAACCCTCCCACACTGTTGATGGGAATGTAAATTGGTGCAGCCACTATGGAAAACAGTATGGAGGTTCCTTAAAAAGCTAAAAACAGAACTACCATATGACCCAGCAATCCCGCTACTGGGCATATACCCAGAGAAAACCATAATTTGTAAATATACATGCACCCCAATGTTCACTGCAGCACTATTTACAACAGCCAGGACATGGAAGCAACCTAAGTGTGCACAGACATAGGAGTGCATAAAGAAGATGTGGTACGTATATACAATGGAATATTACTCAGCCATAAAAAAGAACAAAATAATGCCATTTGCAGCAATATGGATGGACCTAGAGATTGTCATACTGAGTGAAGTAAATCAGACACAGAAAGACAAATATTATATGATATCGCTCATATCTAATTTTAAAAAACAATACAAGCGCTTCCCTGGTGGCACGGTGGTTAAGAATCTGCCTGCCAATGCAGGAGACATGGGTTCCAGCCCTGGTCCAGGAAGATCCCACGTGCCACGGAGCAACAAAGCCCATGCGCCCCAACTACCGAGCCTGTCCTCTAGAGCCTGCAAGCCACAACTACTGAGTCCACGTGCCACAACCACTGAAGCCCACACACCTAGAGCCCATGCTCTGCAACAAGAGAAGCCATCACAACTAGAAGCCCATGCACCACAAAGCAGAGTAGCCCCCGCTCGCCGCAACTAGGGAAAGCCTGCGCGCAACAACGAAGACCCGATGCAGCCAAAAATAAATAAATTTACAAAAAACAAAACAATACAAATGAACTTATCTACAAAACAAGAACAGACTTACAAATGTCAAAAGCAAACGTATGGTTACCAAGGGGCTGGTGGGGAGGGATAAATTGGGAGATTGGGATGGACGTATACCCACTCCTATATGTAAAATAGATAACTAATAAGAACCTGCTGTAGAGCACAGGGAACTCTACTCAATACTCTGTAATGGCCTATATGGGAAAGAATCTTTAAAAAAAGAGTGGGCAGAGATATAGGTATAACTGATTCACTTTGCTGTGTACCTGAAACTAACACAGCATTGTAAATCAATTATACTCCAATAAAAATTAAAAAAAAAGAAAAGAAAAGAAAAATCAGCTCAAGCCCAAGAACAGGGTGGAGGTGACCAAAGGGCGCAGAGGGGCGGGGGCACTCACCAACGAAGGTCTTCAGGATGGGGTCGATGGGGTGGGGCTGGTCCGAGATGAGGAACTTGAGGGCTGTGATGACAGTGCAGCGGGTGTGTGGCTGACCTGCAGGACGGGAGGGGGCACTTGGGGCGGGCGCGGCGGGTCCCGGACACCCGCAGGCCGGAGGGCGCTGAGGCTCCCCTCGCCTCTGTGGGAGACAGAACCACGTCTCCTCCCCACACGAAACGCCCCGCACATCTCTGGGGAAGCTGATGCTACCACTTTCCTTGGCAGCCCAGAATCGCCCCTGAATTCTTCCTACTTCGGCTGAGAGCGTAAAACTGCCAGCTCTCAGGCAGCCACGCCAAGGACAGGAACGGACGAGAACCCAGGACAGGGCTCAAGCCGAAGAAAGACCTCTCTGCCCAGGCCTTGGGGCTGCATCCTAGTTTTCAGACACATTATCTCAATTAATCCTCAGGATTAATTAATCCTAGTCACTGGTTGATAATAATAAAAAATCACATAGGGCTTCCCTGGTGGCGCAGTGGTTGAGAGTCCGCCTGCCAATGCAGGGGACACGGGTTCGTGCCCCGGTCCGGGAAGATCCCACATGCCGCGGAGCAGCTGGGCCCGTGAGCCATGGCCGCTGAGCCTGCGTGTCCAGAGCCTGTGCTCCGCAACGGGAGAGGCCACAGCAGTGAGAGGCCCGCGTACCACAAAAAAAAAAAAAAAAAAAAAATCATATAATATTAGTAACAATAATTAATAAAAATTCTTCTTAATCTCCATTTTACACATGAGGAGAGACTGGAATGGTTAAATTCACGTCTAACGTCACCCAGCAGGTCCAGAATTCACCAGCTGCTTCCGCGCCCTCTCTGTAGGCTTCTCCAAGGAGGGAGCAGTTATGCTTCAAGCAGGCTGAACTCACTTAATTTTGCTTTTCTGCTTGCTTTCTGAGTAGAGAAGCTGCAGAAAGGGAAGGGAGTACACTTCCCATTAGGGTGAAGGAGATTAATTGGCAGCTTCCACCCCTCCGGCACACAGCACTGAATGGGTTAAGGCTGTTTCCATCCAAGACTGCAGTTCAAGACTCAGCAGAAAGTTTACAATTTGATGCTAGGGTATGAGTGAGTGAGTTACTGACTTCAGACTTGTAGTTTTTTCCTTTTCTCTTTCCATCCTGACTGGCTCCTAAGAAGATTCAGGGTGGGTGATAAAGGTAATACACATAGAAGAGAATTAACTGAATTAAGAAAAACGAGGCCAAGGACAAAGTGAGATGGAAACCAGAGTGAGGGGCATGCAGCGAGAGGCAACTAGAAAGTCCTATGAACTTGCTAGAAGCAGGCCGCTGATTCGGCTCTAAGCATCCCAGCAGCCAGCAGTAAATAGGCAATGTGACTAGTTAGCTGGTTCAACAGCGGGCACGAGGTCTAAACAAATCTGAGCTTAGAAAAGGCAGGGCTGCCCCTCATCCCAAGACTCTTGCCTCCCAAGGTTCCTCGCGAAGAGCCCTGTGCAGCGTTAACAGGTGAGGTCCTCAACGTGGTTGTCCTGCCCACACAGCGGTGAGGGCCCAGAGCTGCTGCTTGTATACCAGCAACCCAGGAAGGGCTTAACTGGAATCACTGACACAGCAACGACAGTGGATACTAGCAGTACTAATTAGGTACCACCCACTATACCAAGCACTTTGGCTGCATTATGTCAACTAACACAGCACTGACCCTACGGGGAACAGGGGACTAGCTCAAGGCCTGGAGGCCTTTCGCCCTCAGGGGCTTTCACCTGCCTAAGAGCCCACAGTCCACCTGCCCGCTTTCTTCCCCCCTGAGCTGCAGAACACCCTGACGCGCCCTAACCCCAGAACGTAAGACCTGCCTTCCTCACCCCTTCCCTGGCCCTCTCCTCACCCCGGGGGCCTGGCATCCAATCCTAGCCCACGTTTACATTTGCTCCTGCCTCATGCTAGCCCGACACAGCTGCATTCTGCAGGCTGCCGTTTCTGGCCCCTCAGAGAACTGCCTTTACTAACCCTCACCTGGAGCACAAGGCTGCTGTCCACAACAAGTGGCACTGTGAAAAGTTTATTTGTTGGAGGGACACATCAAGGATTCTGTCCCCTCCATCCCAGAGGGTCCCACAGGAAGAGGCCTTTAAATCTCAGGAAACACTGTTTTTAATGGTTCCTCTGCCTTGAACCTTGTCAACACTGTGACTCTCAGGCCTGACTACCTGAACAAGTTCACCCTATGTGGACCTCTGCCCACCTCCGATCTGGGCTGCCTTTGCCCACCCCTGTGCCCCTACCTGCAGCAAGTTGCTTCCGGAACCGCGGCAGGAGGAAAGGAGGGTTCACAAGGACCAGCTTCCCGAGGCACTCGGCCACCACCCCTCGGGTGCCCTCCTCGGCGCCCTCACAGCGCTGGAACAGCAGGGCCCAGATGTCCTCGGCGTAGGGCTTCAGGCTGTCGGGCTGGGCGGCCCCCAGGGCCTCCCGGAGCGAGTGTAGCAGCAGGTACCGCCGCCGGGGCTCGGCCTCCATCTGCCCCAGCAGGAAGGGCAGGAAGTCAGGCAGGTTCCCCGCGCCCACGCGGCCCAGCGCGTAGGAGGCAGCTGCCCTCACGTCCTCGCTGGGCGAGCCCAAGGCTTCCAGGAGCACCGCCTTCAGCTCCCGCTGGGGGCCTGGCCCGGCCACCTGGCCCACCTCGGCCAGCGACAGGAACGCCAGGACCTTGACCCCTGGGCTCGAGCTGGGCGACCTGGCATCGGAGACCAGGCGGTTGACTGTGCCCGCCACCTCCTGGGGACAGGCCACCGCGAGGGCCGCCACGCACCGAGCCAGCGAGTGGAACACCTGCTTGTGCAGGCCGGGCCCGCCGTCCGCCACCTGCTCGTAAACGGGCGCCGTGAGCAGGCCAACGAGCTCGGCGTAGTCCACGCACGGCGGCCGGGTCCCCACCAGGGCCTGTAGGAAGCCTTCGGCGGCCGCTAGCACACCTGCCGGCAGGAGGGGCGAGCGCAGCAAACGCAGCAGCTCTGCCAGCACAGGGCCGCTGACCTCGGCCAACGAGTCTGGCTGGGCGCGGGTCACGGTGGCGAGGAAGTCCACAGCCAGCTGGGCCACGTGCATGTCGTTCTCACTGACAAGGGAGGGCAGCTCGGCCAGCACGGCTCGCACGGCAGATGGCGGGAGGCCGAGGCCCTGACTCTGGGCCAGGGCGGCCAGGGCGGCCAGTGTGGCCAGCCGCAGCGCCCGCTGGTTCTTCCGCAGGAACGAGGCCAGAATGGGCAGCGCCTCGGCTAGTATGGGCTGCAGGTCGATCCGGAGTGGGGACACGGCCACCAGTGTCAGCGCCTTGACGGCAGAGAGCCGGGTGATCTCATTCCGCAGGCGGTCCAGGAGAAGCAAGAGTGACGGCTCCAGGTTATCCCCGAGCCGGTCACCCAGGTGGCCCACGAGGTGGCCCATGCAGGAGATGGCCCGCTCCTTCACCTCCTGGTCCAGGTCGGTGGCACGAAGCCGTGCCAGGGTGGCCGCAGACATCTCTCCAATGTAGGGCTCGGGGTCCAGCATCCGAGGCCCGTCCAGCGGCCACAGGGCCCTCACCAGCTCCTGGAGCACCAGCAGGGCCTCGGCTGCGATCTTGTAGAAAGGGTCAGCCACGCAGGCCATCACAGGTGGCAGGAGCGCGGGCAGCTGGGGGTGGAAGGCCTCAGCTGGCTCTGTGCCCAGCAGCCCCTGCAGGAAAGCCAAGGCATCCATCCGGATGGTGGAGGAGCTGGAGCGGTCCGCCAGCGAGAAGATGATGCCTGGGGGTGGGGGGGTGGGAGGCAAGGTTACCAGGCCACAGACCCTGACCCAACTCAGCCCTCCCTGGATGCAGGGGTGGAGTACCCTCAGGCGTCTGAGCTGGACCCAGGCACCTGGGATCTCATGCAGCAGATTCTATGAGGTCAGGGCTTGGCCAGGGCCAGGGCTGAGGACACAGGCCAGGAAACCTATTTAAAAACAGAACATGGGGCCTGCACCCCGGCCCTGTTTTCACTGCTGGCAGTGGGGAGCCACTGTAGGTTGCTGAACAGGGGCACTCTCAGGGATTGGGGGCTGGGGTCTGGGTTCAGGAAGAAGCCCAGAACAGCAGACACTGGGTTCCAGTCCATCCTACCTGCTACCAGCACGGGCATGTGCTCTGCCAGGCTGCCCGGGAGGACGCCTGCCAGCTCGGTGAGGAGGCTGAAGCAACCCTGGCGGGCCCTGACACTCCGATCTTTAAGCTGCCTCTGCAGGGCCTTAATCACAAGAGGCACCTGTGGATGGAGGGGGGAGGTCAGTGACCACCCGGGAACCTCCACACCCCACCCACTACTGGGGGACTCGGCCCGGGCACCTGCCCATGGAGGACCCCCAGCGTGGAGAGGATCATTCCACCCCAAGCTTCCCATCACTTGCTCTGTACCAGGCACCTGATTCCACACTCACCTTCTGAGGTGGGTACTAGTCCTGTGCCCAGCTGACAGATCGGAAACAGGCACAGAGTTGAAGTAACTTGCTCAAGGTCACCGGGCAGTGTGGTTCTCACTCCTACACTTGGTGAGAGTGAAGCACTGGGGCCCCCTTCCCTCCTCCAGCTAGATTCCCTCCCCAGTGAGCTCATCCACTTCCGAGTTGAGGATTCCCCTGAAGCAATGACTCCTAGATCTACATCTCTGACACGAGACTTGTGTGCCGACTGCCGGCCAGACACCTCTACTCCGGCATCCAACGAGGGCTTCGAACATAAATGTCCAGAACAGAACTCTAGACATGCCCCCGCTCCACCCTCCACCATGTCAGGGACTGCACTATTTTTAGCCAGAGCCCCGAACTCACATGACACCTCCCTGCCTCTTGCTTTCACATCCATCTGCAAACCCCAAAACTATCTCTCAAGTCCGCCCACCTGTCCCCCTGCCCCCTGCCCAAGGCACCAAGCCCTTTCACCTGCACAGCTGCAGCGGCCTCCAGCCCGTTACAATCCATTCCCCACACAGCAGCCAGAGTGAGCCTTTTCAAATGTGAGTGGGATCCCATAATTCCCCTCCCGTGGCATCTACCCTCTTAGAATAAAACTGAACCCCCTTGCTGTGGCCTGGAACCCTACTCGTGCTGTTGGCTATCTGCCCGAGACTGTGTGGTCCAGGGGCAGGGACTTCATCTGTCTTGCCCCCTGTTGTGCCCCGCCACTTCATACACAGGGCCGGGCACACAGCAGGTGTTCGGTACGCACAGTCCAGTGGGTGGAGGGATGG
Organism: Monodon monoceros; assembly: GCF_005190385.1. Taxonomy (NCBI): domain Eukaryota; kingdom Metazoa; phylum Chordata; class Mammalia; order Artiodactyla; family Monodontidae; genus Monodon; species Monodon monoceros. Next base: position 97,928,950 of record NW_021703780.1, on the reverse strand, counting down.
GGGGCGGTGGGAGGGTGGGGGGATGGAGGAGCGAAGGGTGGTGAGCAGGAGGGAGGGGCAGGGGGAGGGGCGGGCAGGCACACCTGTCCTCGCAGCATCTGGAGGTTGCTGCCCGCCTGGGTGGGCTCCTCCACAGCCTCCAGCCATCCCTTCGGGGGCCGCGTCTGCCGCAGCAGCACGATGTAAGCCCCAAACACGTCGGCCTTGACGTTCTCCTCGCGTTCCCTGAAGCGGTGGATGAGCACGGGCGCCAGGGTGCAGTGGAAGTTGGTCAGCAGGTCGGGCCGAGAGCTGATCAGGGCCGCCAGGCACTTGGCCGCTGCCCGGCGCACCTTCCAGCTCATGTCATCATCGTCACTGTACTCGTCCTCGCTCTCTGGGGCGGGAACCAGACACCCATGGAGCCCTGCGCACCACCCAGGGCGGTCTCCCAGGATGGAGGGGTCAGAAGTGAGGGGGCAGTGAGGAGGGCTCTGCCAGGGCCTCACCTTTCCATGGTCACCACCCGTTAAGGAACACCTGCCCTGTGCTAGGGGTGGCGTCAAGCAGGGAGCCAGCTGGAGGTAGGCCAGGGTCCTCCCGCTGCCTCCAGACTCTTGGTTGTATTGACTACACCAGGGAAAAACTGACTCCCAAGCTTCCAGTGAGGATTTAGGGAATCCATTTGGGGCACAAGACCCAACCTTTGGTTTCAGGACTGGCTGCGTGATGTTTCATTTACTGGGATTTCAGAAGGGAAAGGTGATTGCTCCCCTGCCCCAGACAGAGTCCTGATTCCAGCTTCCAAGCAGGACTAACAATTAAGGAAAAGCTGTGTTTGTGTGGCTCTCCACTCTCCAAGCTCCCCCAAGAGATCAGAGCTCAAGTCTTCACCATGCCTCAGGAATGAAGGTGTCTTGAGCCCCCTTTTATAGATGATACATATAAGGCTCAGAGAGGACGAAGACTCTCCTGAGGACACAGAGCTAGAAACAGCAGAGATGAATGAGGCCCACAAAGCCAACTCATACATCTGGGAGACACACATGAGGCTCAGAGGGGGACGGTCCTCCCTAGGGACACCCCCAGGCACAGGCTCAAAGGCCAGCATATTCCTACCCACACTGCCCTGCAGAGAACTCAGACTCTCAGAGCACTGCATCTGGACAAGCCACAGTGGGCCAGATGGATGGTCCCCCAGATGTGTCTTGTCAGCTTAGCAGATGTGTCCCCTCTGATGGACCCTTGTTATCTCCACCCTATGTCACCCATGAAGAAACATCCAGAGCTCCCTGTTACTAACAAGAAAATGCTCAATCTCCTTGGCCGGGCATTTGAGCCCAAAATGCCTGTCCAATCTCATCTCCTACCACCGCATCTCGCTCTGAGTACCCATCAGGACCTAAGGCCTTCACCTCCATCAATGCCTCCAGGGCCCAGGGCCTTCCCTGAGTGACAGACAGACCCACAGGCACAGAAGAAAAGAAGCCACTGAGTCCATCCCCCATCCAGGTATCTCTCCCTGTCAGTGCCTATCATTCCACCACTAGAGCTTCACTCTGCTGGGTTAAAGCAATGGCTCTTGGAAGCCGTAACTAAAAGGGTACAGAGATGGCAGCACGAGGTGGGGGAGTCTGGCAAACATGGCTCCAAGTCCCAGCTACGACACTTCCTAGCTGTGTTATCTCAGGCAAATCTCTTCTCATTAAGTCTCAATCTCCTTGTCTGAAATATGGGGATGATAATAAATACCTGGTTTCCTAGGGTCATTATAAGGAACATGAAGTAAGAGAGTACTCAGAGGACCTCCCTGCTAGTCCAGTGGTTAAGAATCCACATTCCAAAGCGGGGGACGTGGATTCGATCCCTGGTCGGGGAACTAAGATCCCACATGCCGTGGGGCAACTAAGCCCACGCGCCACAACTAGAGAGAAGCCCGAGCGCCACAATGAAAGATTCCGCGTGTCGCAACTAAGACCTGACACAGCCAAAAATAAACAAATAAATATTTAAAAAGAAAATAGCACAGAGGACATCAGGAGATGCTCAATAAACAACAGCAATTACTACTATCTTGTGATCTGTGCAATCAGAGAGTGTGGGTACCACAGAGGATCCAGATTTCCAAGGGCAGGGCTGGAGCCTGAGGAAGAGCTGGGATCAGGATGGGGGCACCAGATGTGGCCCCTGTCTTTGGCTGGGGGATTCCCGGGAAGGCTGCACCCATTTCCACCCACCAGCCCAAGGACAAGTTGGCTACTCACCCTGCTCACTGAACTCACTGTCCTCTGTCTCCATCTGCTCCTCTTCCTCGTCACTGTCATAGTTATAGTTGGGGTCGTGCTTTATGTACTGGAGGCAGAGGCTGGTCACGCTGGGCACGTGGGGGCCCATCTCCTTGGGGCACCTGTGGGGTGGGATGCGGGAGGCTCTGCTGGACCCAGGCAAGACAGGGTTGGGGATGGGGCCCAGTGGTGAGTCCTGAGACCTGACTGCTTTGAGGCCAGCATCCTGCCCCCACACCATCCCCACCAACTTCTCAAAGAAACCCCAGGGCCCCCATTCTCCAGCACCCCTGTTGCACCTACTTCCTCAGGAAGGCCTCGAATGCCTGGAGGCAGGACTCCCGAAGCTCATCATCATCCAAGTTGCAGAACTCCTCCACCAGGGGCACCAGTCGGTCCAGATGGGTCCCTGCAGGGCCAAGTGGGTCACTGAGGCAAGGCGAGGCGAGGCCGGACCATCTCCAGGGCTCCCCCAGCCCACAGCATTCAGCCTGTACCTGCACCTGCAGTCCTGGCCACTGCAACGTTACTCAGAGGCTTCAAAGTCAAGCAGATGTGGGTTCTAGCCCTGACTCAGCACTCTATAAGCTATGGGACCTTGGGCACATCGCAACATTCTTTAACCTCAGACCACTCATCTTCACAGTAGGGATAACAATGCCTACCAGCCAGAGAGTTTGTCAAGATTAACGGTAAGATTCAGATAAAGATCTCCACCCAGGTCCTGGCACGAAGCAGGCACTCAGTAAGTAGCATCTGTTGTTGAAACTATTACTCATGTTCTTGCCTTATTTCCTGCGCTAGGTTGTAGACCTGGGCAAGGAAAGTGGGGAGGCAGGCACTGCCCTTACAAACCAGGCAAGAGGGCCCCCCCCCCACTGCCCCCGGGGCTTTATACGGATTCTGCCCTAGCTCCTCTCCAGCCGTACCCTTCCCCACCCTGAACCCTGTCCGGTCCTGTGCAGTTCTCTTGCCCAGGTCCATGCTCCCGAGGGTGGCTGCTGTCTGGGGGGATGTGGACAGAGTATGGACTGTAGGCTGGGGCCTCCATGTGTGCTTTTAAGGTCTCCTGAAGTGAGAGAGCCAGAGGGGAGGGAGGGCAGACCGTGGCCACTCTACTTACACTGCCCTGTTCTAGACCGAACTAACTCCAAGGTGTTTGAGAATAAATTCAAAACTGATTGCAGGATTCCATTTCTACAAAACTCATCTCTGGTGACAGAAAGCAGGTCAGTGGTTGCCTAGGGTGGGGCAGAGGGTGGATGGACTGTAAAGAGGCACAAGGAAACTTTTGGGGGTGATGGAAATGTTGTGCATCTTGATTGCGGTGGTAGTTTCACAAGTGCGCGAAAAGGTCAAAACACACTGAATTGTACACTTTAAGTAGTGCGGTTTATTGTACATACATCATCCCTTTGGAGGCATGACTTATAATTACCCTCACGAGCCTCTGGGTAGGGCTCAGAAGCAGGTTGAGCTCAGGGCCCACCTGGCTGCCTCTCGAGCCCTCTTCCTCTTCAGGCGCTTCAGCACCGCCACCGACCCTCCCCACCTCAACCACGCCCCCTAACCAGAAGTGGCTCACCCGGGCCCCACCCCCTCAGCCCAGGTCCCGCTCCTCTCCCGGGATCCCCGTAGTCGGCCCCGCCCCCTCACGTGGGGCCCCGCCCCCTTACCGAGGCGGTGGCCTGCCTGGCGGCCAACGCTGCCCAGGCACTGGATCAGGGTGCGGATCGCCGCCGGGCTCGCGGGCGCGCGTGGGCCGGGCAGCCGGTCCAGCAGGTGGTCCGCAAGCTCGACGAAGAGGTCGGTGCTGCAGGCGGCCGCCAGATGGCCGAGCGCCCCAACGGCCCGCTTGCGCACGGCCAGGCGCGGACTGCTCAGCTGCGGCAGCAGACACTGCAGGAGGCTGGCGTGGAAGGCGCCCAGCGGGGCGCCCAGCCTGGGGAGCCGGAAGGAAGGGGTGTCGTGCGAGGCCCACCCGGCGGGCAGCCTGGGCCAGGCACTTCCCCTCTCCCCATGGGTGCCTGGCCGCCTCCCCCACTATGACAACCCAAGGACCCTCACCCTCCCCATCACTGAGGCCAGAGTGATCGAAAATGTGCCTCGGGCTTCCCTGGTGGCGCAGTGGTTTAGAGTCCACCTGCCAATGCAGGGGACACGGGTTCGTGCCCCGGTCCGGGAAGATCCCACATGCCGCGGAGCAGCTGGACCCGTGAGCCATGGCCGCTGAGCCTGCGCGTCCGGAACCTGTGCTCCGCAGCGGGAGAGGCCACAACAGTGAGAGGCCCGCGTACCGCAGATAAAAAAATAAATAAGTGTGCCTCTGCCTAACTCCTTCAGTGGCTCCCCAATGCCCTTTAGATAAGCTGAGCTCCGGGCTCAAGGCAAGAGGGAACACCAGAGCATGATTTCTGCACAGATAGAACGCAGCCCCCTGCAGCAGCTTCTTTCCCATCTTCAAACCAGGCCTGTGCTTTTCCTGTCCCATATGTGTCCTGAAACCTTTTCTTCTCTCACTCTACACCAACACATTGACCTCACCCTCCCATATCTCTCTGTCCAGCCCAGACCTCTCTCCTGGGTTTCATTTATTTATGTGTTCACCTACTATGTGACAGGGCCTGGGCTGGAAACTCGGGAGAGCAAGACGGACTCTGGCCCTCAGTCCTGCCCTATGGAGTTTTCGGTTGAGTGGGTACCTCCCAGGCACCTCAAATTCAACATGTTCCAAACGGAAACTATCACGTCCACCCCGACATTACTCCTGGAGTGCACCTACACGGCCAGTGGCCCTGTGTCTGTGCCCACAGTTAGGAAAGCCAGACCCCTGGGTGTCAGCCTTGAGTCTTTGCCTCTCATCCACTCCAAGCACTGTGGAGTCCACCTCCTAAATACAACCTGAATTCACCTGCCTGCAGAAGCCTTCTAAGCAGTTTCCCTGCCCATTCAACCCCCTCCCATCTTCCGTGCACTCTGCACATAGAAAGATCAGTCTAAAACACACAAATACACCCAGGGCATTCCTCATGCCTGCCGAGAACCCCTCCGTGAGCCCCTCACACTTTCAGTAGAATCTTTAGTCAACTGCCCCACCCTCCCAGCCCTTATCTCTCCACACCAGCCCCTCCTCATGACACCCCATGACTGCCTTGCACAACCCCCTGGACCTCATGTCTCTCTGGTCTTTGCCCTCTGGGCTGAAGGCAGGTCCCCCATACGGGGTCCCCCTTATGCTCACCCATGCCTGGCCAAGTCCTGCCCACCCTTGAAGGCTCAGCTGGCTGGACCCTCTCTAGGAAGGTTCCCCACCCCCCAGCTGGGTTAAGGGCTCCTCCTCTGAGCTCCTACGGGCCCTGCTTTTAGCCGTATTGTTGTTCTTACTCCATTCACAGATTTATGTGCCTGTGAGCTTTTCCTTAGGGGCCGCCAAGACCCAGCCAACTCCATATTCCCAGAACTAGTCCAGCACCTGACATTTTTCCAGTAGGTGCTCAAATCTTGAGAGGCTCTATGAATGAATACTTTAAAAATGTGTAGTGCAATTTAAAACCAAGGCCCAGCTATACTAATCCAAGAGAAGAAAAAAAAGAGAAAGAAGGGCCGAGGGAGAGGATGAACACACGTGGGCTCCAGCTATGGAGAGACCTGAATTCAACACCTAGGTTCTGCCATTTATTGACTGTGCCTGCAGACAGGCCACATCACCTCTCAGAGCCCAGAAAATGGTGACAAACGAGTTCTCCTGGGACACTGCTGGTACGATTAAAGAGCCCTAGCACAGGGACTGGCGTACAGTAAGTGCTGGCTCTGTGAATTTGAGACCCTCCCTGTCCCCCTGTCCTCCTTGCCCAGGGTGGCCTCCCGCACCTGCTCAGCATGTCAGAGAGGATGTCCAGGGCTTCCAGCTGCACAGCCACGTCCTCCTGCTGAGCGATGGCACTGGTAAGCTGGCCTGTGATCTTCCGGCACACACTGGTGGCCAGGCCAGAGCCTGCACAGAGCACAAGGTGGGTGCGGTGAGGCCCAGGGCTGGCCTCCACCTGTGGTCGGCCTTTGCTCTGGTTGTGTTCCGGAGCCCACATCCCTCAAATCCTGCTGACCAGGGAAGCCAGGGGTGGCGTGGTCCAAGGTTTGACGCAGAGTCAGACCAAACTAAAGGAGACAGCTGGGGAGCTAAAGAACCAAGGGCGGACCTGCTGGCTGGCTGACCCCACACCTGACCCCTTTGCCCTTTGCCTTCCAATGGGGAGGTGGGAAAAGTTAAGCACTTCTTTCCTAGACTCCTTTGCTGCTTGGAGAGGCCAGGTGACCATGTTCTGGCCATTGAGATACAGGTCAAAGTCTTCTGGGGAAACACGTGCTTTTCTTATAAAGGGCAAGAGACATGGGTAGAGACTTCAGCCCTGTCCTAAATGAGCTTCTGAATGGCTGTAAAAATGGAGTGGCTGATCCCTTCAGAGTTATGTGAGAAAAGTAACCCCCTACTTCTTCAAGCTGCCATTAGTTAGACTTCGCTACTTGCAGCTAAAAGCATCCCTGAAACAGAGCCATGAAGTTTAACAGATCTGGGTCTGAATTCTCTGCCACTTATTAGCTGGCTGACCTTGGGTAAGTCCTTTCACCTCACCGAGCCTCAGCTTCTTCAATCATAAACTAGGACAAATAGCAATAGCACCAAGTCCCTAAGACCTGAGTACCTGTGGCTGCAGGGGGAAGCTCCGACAGGACGGTCTTGAGGCCGATGCCAGCGATGTCTCGGAGCTGCTCCTTGTCTGACCGCATGTTGGCACAGAGGGCATCCACGATGGTCTCCACCTGGTACTCCTTCACTTTGCCCACCAGAGGACCCAGGCTGAGTATGGAGGGAGGGAGGGAGGAGGTCCAAAAGCCCAGGCTCAGCTCGAGTCGGGCTGCCCCTTATATCCCCTCATGTCTGTGGGGCCACATGTGCTGAGGAAAAGGCCCCAGATCAACAGGGGACTTCCTATTTTGCCAGAAAGAAAGGTACCGTCTGGGTATGCCGACATCATTCCTGGCACCTCCCAAACCTGCATCTCCTCTTGGGTTTTACATCTCAGTATATGGCCAAACCATCGAACCCAGCAACCTCAGCTGGAAACCAAGGAATGCCCAAGAGTAGGGCTCTCAAACTTGCGCGTGTATCAGAATCCCCTACAGGACTTGTTAAAACACAGATTGTGGGACTTCCCTGGTGGCACAGTGGTTAAGAATCCACCTGCCAATGCAGGAGACACGGGTTCGAGCCCTGGTCCGGGAAGATCCCACATGCCGCAGAGCAACTAAGCCCATGCGCCACAACTACTGAGCCTGCGCTCCACAACAAGAGAAGCTACTGCAATGAGAAGCTCATGCGCTGCAAACGAAGAGTAGCCCCTGCTCGCCACAGCTAGGAAAAAAAGCCCACATGAAGCAACGAAGACCCAATGTAACCAAAACAAAAACAAAAACAAAAACACACAACACAGATTGTTGGGCCCCACCCCAGCTTTTCAGACTTAAGGGGTCTAGGTGGGGCTTGAGAATTTACATTTCTAGCAAGTTCGCAGTAGATGCTGACGGTCCAGGGACCACACTTTGAGAACCTGCCTTAGAGGCTTGCTTCTCCAAGCGTGGTCACAGATCAGCATCATCAGCACTACCTGGAGACGCAGAGATGCAGCAGCTCAGGTCCTACCCGACGGCTACCGGACTAGAATCTGTGCGTCAACAAAACCCCCAGGCGATTCGAACGCACGTGAACGTTTAAAAACTGCACCACACTGCTTCTCAGCCTTAACTGGGCATTGCCATCACCTGGGGCCTTTTAAGAAATGGTTACCCAGATGCCAGCCCCAGAGTGTCTCAGGTAATTGGCTTCAGGTGTGGCCTGGAGCTGGGGATTTTTTTTTTTTTTAATTCCCCAGGTGATTCTAACATGCAGTCAAGGCTGAGAACCTCTGACCTAGAAGAGTGGTTCTCAGATGACAGTGCGCATTAGAATGCAGATTCCCGGGCGCTACATCCTCACCTGCCCGCCCCAGCCCACTCCTGAATTAGAATCCCTGGGTGGGGAGCACACAGTTTAAACAAGGGTCCCAGGTGGCCGCAGTGCACACCACTTTGCAAACTCTTGACGTCTTCCTCTAAGTAATCACAGGTCTTTCCACTCTACCTTCTATAGCACTGGTTCTCAGTAGGGGTGATTCTGCCCTGAGGGGCGTTTTGGATATTTACTGGGGGGGGGCCTTCTATTAGTTATGTTCATCACAACTAATGAGATGGCACTTCTGCCTTTTATTGAGGGGATGGGGGGGTTTGGGTTGGGGAGGTCGGGGATGATAGAAAGACAATATTGCAAAACCATGTTCCATGTCCTGCTGGAGTTTCTAACATCCCACTGGGCATTCACACAGGTAAAAAGCCTTTCTATAATTATCTGAGTCCAAAACCTAATTTCATTTTACATATAAACACAAAGTACTTTTCTGCACTATTTTAATATATTAAAATATTAATATTTTAATATACTCTAAAATTTCCGAAAATGTAGTTATCAGGTAACTCGAAGGAAGACTGTACTTTATTTTCCTGGGAAACTTTACCGGGACACAGTCACCATTTCAGAAAATCTCGTAAGATCAATGCTGCCTGTGCTGAGTCCCCAACATCCACACCTGTCTCCACCTGCTTCCTGCCTTGGCGAGCCGACCTCAGGTGCAGGCTTCTCACGATTTCATTACACGTCTACCGTCAACGTGCCTGAGCATTTACACAGTGAAACACATACTATTTTACCATCAACAGTGTTCCTCCTATTTGTCCTTTATGCTCCGGTTTAAGGCATTATATAAACTGTTTTGTAATCATGTGTAAAGGCAGATTCTATTATGCATGAATTTCATTTCGTGATAAGAAAAGAGTATTTCAGACCACGTGTTATAAAAAGGGGTTTTGCTTCTGCTAGTAGGAAACCAGTCCACCTGATCTCAATTCCACCGTTAGAGGGATGCTCCCAGACCACAAAGCTGAGCACGTCTTGTTCCTGCATGAAACTCTTTACTGAATTCCTATGCTCTTGGGATCAAGTTGAAATTCACTACCCACCCAGAACACCTGGATCCAGCCCACAGAGTACTGTTTGAGAGGCAGTGCCCCAATTCTGTTGACCCCCGCCATTCCTCAGTCCCCTGCTTACCCCGTCACACACACACATGCCCTGCACATACCCCATCTTGCTTTTTCAGCTCTCGGGGTAACTGGCAAAGGTCTCAGAACGACACCTCATGATGCCTATGGCAAACGCGCCCACCCCCACCGCGTTCTTTCACCCCCACCACTCCTGTGCATGCCAGCCTGACCTTTCAGCTGCCAACACCTGCATCTGTGCCTGAGGGCTTTCCCTGGCTGGAGATGCCAAGGAATGCATAACGCTCCACCTACCCCGGGAGCAGCCCTCAACCAAGGAAAGCTGGCAGGTGGGAACACTCCAAGGTGCATGTCCTACACTGTGTGCCAGGGATCCCCAGCAGGGGTAAGCTCCACTCACCCACAGGAGAAACTTGCTTGATGCTTTATTGCTTTTCTTCCTTCCCTGCCTCACTTCTCTACCCCCCCCACCTAGTTTCCTGGGATCTCTTTCCTAGTAAACTTATACCTGAATCCTTGCCACAGGGTGTACTTCTGGGGGAACCTACACCAAGTCACTGTCCAGCTCCACTGGGGCTCCAACAGATGCTCAGCAATTCTTCTCTCAGAGGCTGTACCCCAAAGGGTCAGGGACCCTCCCATCACCACCAGGGTCGACACTCACCACTTGACCGCCAGGTTCTGCACCTCCCCGTTCTTGTCCTCCAGAAGCCTGAGAAGCATCTTTACCACCTTGCGTTCGCTGTCCTCATCCAGCTGGATGGAGTCCTTCTGCAGCTCTGACATCAGGTCACTGGTAGCCATGAACCTGGGCAGGGAGGACGGAGGAGGATTGCCGAGCAGCTCCTGGGCCCCGGTGATTTGGGCAGTACCTCAGAGTTCCCCAGAAGCAGACCTTGATACAAATGGTCAGGGGCAGTCAAGGGCAATAGATTATCTGGGCTGTGGGCACAGTTGGGCTACCACAAGGCAACGCGTGTGTGAGACACCGACTGGCCCAAGGTGGCAGACTCAGACACACAGCATCCCGGCTAAAGGCTTAGGACCTCCAAAGCACATAGCTCCTGCTTCTGCCATTTATGCAAATGTGAACTTGGGCAAGTTACTTCACCTCTCTGAGCCTTATTTAACCTGTCTGAAAAGTGGGGATGAGAATGGTACCTGCCTTGTGGGGCTGTATGGAAGATAAAAGAAGACAATGTATGGAGTGTGCTTAGCACACAGTGGGCACTCAGTTAAGTGTCCCGCCATGATTATAATGTCACGTCATTTGCGTCTCATTCGGGCTAGAAGGTCAAACACAAACCTTGCAACCGAGTCAGGTGTCAGCAGGAAGCCTCTCTACCTGACAGGTGGAGGGGGACTAGCCCCGCCCAGCCCACCCGACCTCAAAGAATCACTCAGCCCTGCCCTCACACCAGCGGGTCTCAAACCGTAGCCAGCATCAGAATCACCTGCAGGGCTTGCCAAACGCTGCTGGGCCCCAGGGTTTCTGAATCAGAAAGTCTGAGCTGGGGCCCCAAATTATGCATTTCTAACAAGTTCCCAGATAAGGCTGAGGGGCGGGGACCACACTCTGAGAATTAACGCCCCAGGCCAGGTTGACAGGCAACAGGCATATCTTAGACATAGATGGCAATGGCTGAGCAGTCCCCAGCCACAGCTTGCAGACCCAGGGTGGGCATCAGCGTCAAGGACCACCCACTCACAGCTGGGCAGATCCGTGTGGCCGGATGCCCTGTCCCCGGCATTTGAAATTGCAGTGGAGTCTGAGCTGGAAGGTCACGGAGAGCTGGGGCTGCCGTAGCAACATGGAGCACCATTCCTGCCAAGATCAGGAGGGGAGAGCAGTCTTAAACTGGCAGCCCTCGGCTGTGTCCACCTGGCAAATGTTCTTCGAAAATTTGAATTATTTATTGACATTTAAAAATTAGAAGAGTTGACATAAAAGTACTGATTTCCAGATTCTCTTGAAAACAGAATATTTGAATACAGCTGGGCCAACAGTCTCTGGTGACTATAACTGGCTCGAGGCAGTGGCGGCTGCCCTCTGTAGGTAGATGCACACTCCCCAGGTCAGCAGGTTCTCCCCAGGCCCACTGCAGCCGTTTACTGGCTCCTGCAGGCACTTGACAGCAGAGAGGAGAGATGCTGTGAAGTCCGCATCAGAGAGTGGCGGCCCCAAAGAAAGCGTCCCGCTTTTGCTCCCCAACCAGGCCTCTTCACACCAGCCTTGCTTTCTAGCTTGAGCAAGTCAACCAAGAACCCGCTCCCCCTGTCCCACCAAGCCTGCTATGGCAAAATCGGTCACAGTGGGATTCCAGCCTCATCTCTGCAGGCTCAGACCTGCTGCTGGATGTCACAGTGGCCCCTAGGGCCCCTTAGGCAGGAGGGTACTTGTCGGTGTCATAGCTGTTTATTTTTAACAGCTGGGATAAGCCTCAAGCCTGAGAGAAGAAAGGAGGCTGGGCTGGAGGCAAGGAGGGGGTGGCAGGGCTGACCATGCCCACCTGTGGGCCTGGCCACCTCAGGACAAGCAGCCAAGGTAAGATGAAGGATGAGGTTTGGATCTGAGCCAGGACAAGGCCAGGGGTAGCCACATGCACTCCTAAGTCTGTCCAGCTAAAGGGATGTTCAGAGAAGGCAGGCAGGGCCTTGAAGCTGAGTTTCTGCTGCAGTCCATGGAGACCCAGCTCAGCCTGGCAACCCAAGGGATGGACTCCTTTGCCCAAGATGGGCCTCCTGTCTCTCTCTTTCTTCTCCACCTACTGAACTCCCATTCACCTGTCAAGGGCCCAGCTCAAATGTCCTAGTCTCAGGGAAGGCTCCTCTCATCACCCTGCCCTATCCTCCACCCACAATCTCTAAGCACACTTGGTCCCCCTGGATAGGACCCTCTCAGATACTCTGCACCCCTCCATTACAGCATCTCTCACACTGCACTGCAAGCTTGGTCACCAGTGTCTCCCCTGTTGAACTGTGAACTCACAGAGGCCTGTCAGTTCATCTCTGGGACTCCAGGCCCAGCAAACAACAGGTCCAAAGAGGCCCTGAGGGGGCAGGGTAAGGGCAGAAGGGGAAGGAGGGTTAGGACCAGCCCCTAACAGGGCTCAGAGCCAACCAGCTGTGTGGAAATCCAAACTCAGAAACTAATCCTTCTGAAATACTCCCCAGCACTTCTGACACCCCAGAGTTCCTGCAAACACAGTTCTCACATATGTGTGTATATGTGTGTGGCGGTCGTAAAGAGGGCATATACAGGAAAGGGTATCATTTGGTAGATAAGAGTGTGGGCACCGAAGTTTGGCTTTAAGTAAATATACTGGCCATACACTTATCACCTGGGTGACCTTGAACAACTGACTCCTCTCTCAGCCTCAATTTTTCCATTTATAAAATGGGAATTTTCTTTGCCCCACTTCGTAACACCTTTGGAAGGTTTTAATAGGACGAGCAGCTTTTGGCATGAGGCAGATGAGGCAGCTAGGCTCAGAGAGGTTGCATGAACCACCCAGTATCATACAGCAAGTTGGGAAAAGAAGCACACCGGTCAGGTCTCCTGGCTCCTCAACCAATACTACTATGTTTTCAATAAATGATGTAGGAATTCCTGCAAGACCCCTCAATTTACCCATTTCACTGTTGAAGTCTGAGTGGGAGTAGAGCAGCCGCCTGCCCACAGAGTGGGGGCCCAGGACAAAAGGGATCGAAGGCTTCCTCCATCTGCCTGGGACCCCCACTTGCAGTCACCGTCCGGCCTCCAGGAGCTAGAGGACACAGTCTCAGTTTCATTCCAGAGAAACCCTAGAGGCGACTCAACTGAAGTACTCGGCCACATGGGTGCCTGGACAGCTGGTCAGGCCCCCTGGTATTTGGACTTTAAAAATAGATATCATCCTCGTATGCTTGGGGTGGTTTTAAGTGTTCTCAGGGCCGCCAGCAGAGCAGACTGGAAGGGCTTCTCAGGCTCCAGTTGGCAGGGCCCATTCCCTCTCCTGGAGCCTGGACCTGAGGGCCTAGACAGTGGTGCAAATCCCCTCGGCGACTGGCTGGCTGTGTGACCTTGGGCAAGTCACTTCACCTCTCCAAGCCTCTGGAGAACAGGAAGAACAAACACTACCACCCAGGCAGACAGGAAGACTGAATGAGATTACACTGGACAGCAGGGAGCCTGGGACACAGAAAACATTCACTGAGCACCACCTGTGTACCCAGAACATGCTCTGGACACAAAAGGAGACTGCACAGTCCAGAGGTCCAGGAGCTCTGGGTCTCCCAGGCTTAAAAAGTTATGCAGCAGAAATATGGGCCGGGGGAGGTGCCTAACCCTGCCTGGGTATCAGGAGGCATCCCAAAGAAGTACACCTGAGTAGCAGCTAGCCTGGTGAAGGGGGGAAATGACGGGGCAGAAAAAGAACTTCCAGGTAAAGGCCCAGACAGGGGAGGGGACTGGCAGATTTCTGATGTGCCCAAAATCACAACAGTGTCAATCTATTAAGCGCTTACCTGGTGCCAGACACTAATCTAAGCATCCCGCATGTATTAACTCATTTCATCTTCACACCAACCCTCTAGATGGGTTCTGTTATTATCCTCATTTCACAGAAACAGAAGCTGAGGCTCAGAGGGGTTAAGCAGCTTATCCACAGTCACACAACCAGTAAGTGTCCGGAGGCAGGATCTGAACCCAGGACTCTGGCTCAGAGGCTCTACTAAAGCAAGGCCTCTTGAGCGGTGCTGAGGAATAAACTGCCGAAGGCAGGGGTCAGACCAGGAGGGCAGGGCCTGGGTATCCTTAGCTGTCAGGGGGCCTTGCTGAGATCTCATCCTCTGTGTTAGACTGACCTGGCTGTGCACCTCGATTCTCCACTTCCTAGCTTTGTGACTGCACCTGGGCCCTTCTCGCCTCTGAGCCTCACTCTCCTTATCTGTAAAATGGCGGGGTGGGGGGGGGGCGAGTAAAGTGACAGAAAGTTCAACGGGCTATATCCTCTCTGAGGACTCCTTACAGCACAAAACTGGCTGTGTGATTATGGACCAGTCCTTTTCCCTCTCTGAGCCTCAGTCTCCCCTGAGGAAGAGGGGACTGGGCCAGAAAGGGAGTGGCCCACAAAACCTATAAGCCCCCACCAGAACCATCACCTACCTCTGTCTGCTAAGCCACTCAGCCCAGCCCCCTCCCTCAGGTGGTGTCAGAGCAAACCAGGGAGGCGGGGAAAGGGTGCCCCTATGAAGTGCGGGGAGGAGGCGTGAGGTGATGTTGAGAAGAGAGCAGAGCTGAGGGTACGAGTGAAAAAGTCAGCCCTGGGGTTTGTAGTCCTGGGAGGGGAGCGAGTTTCAATGCGGAGAAGAAGAGGCAGGCGCTGGGATCCCCAAGGAGAGACCGAGGGCTTCAGTGGGGGTTGAAGAGGAGAGCCAGGGCCCATCAAAAGCGGGGAGAGATGCGGGCTGGGAATAAGTGGAGAGAGGAGAGGCAGAGGAAGCGTGTAGAGGGGCAAGCTGTGGTTCAGACGCGGGACGGCAGGCAGGGGCTGAAGTTTGCACGGTGGGAGACGCAGCTGGGCTGGAGTCCCGGAGAGGACAGGGCAAGCAATCCGCGGAGAACTCAGCCCGAGCTTCCGCCGGGCGCAGAGGCGGGGAGGGGGCGTCTCGGGGGCAGGAGTAGAGCCCGCTGCGAGGAGCAAAGATGGGGGCTGCAGGGTCCCGGGGGAGGGCCGGCGCTCCGGGAGGGCAAGGCCGGGGGTTCAGGGCGGGGCGGAGAGGCGGGGGCCGGGCAGCGGGCGCACCTGAAGTCCTTGTCGCTGGACGTCATCTTCTCCAGGAGGCTGGAGATGTGGAAGGCGGCGGTGCTCATGGTGGCTGCGCCGCGGCGCCGCCGACGGGAAGGAATATGGCGGCGCGGCACGGCCCCCTCCCCCGCCGCACGCGGGCTGCGCTCAGCTAACAGAAATAGCCGCCCCCGCCCCGCCCCGCCCCGCGGCGCAGCGCTCGCCTCAGCCTTGGCCGCCGCTGCGGGAGGCGGGAGGCGGGAGGCGGGAGGCGGGAGGCGGGAGGCGGGAGGGGCCCGCCAGTAGCTCTGTGGTCTCGGCCCGGCGCCAGTCCTGCAGACGGCCCATCACCGGCTTGCACACTCCCACAGACGTGAAGCTCACCACCTATCGCCGGACAGCCTCTCCCTATGATTCCTGTGGGCCTCAACCCTGCTCGCGAGACACAGGCATGGTAACAGAGAGTCTCAGGTTCGAACCCCACCTCCGTCAGTTCTGCTGCTGTGAGGCCTTAGCCAAGTTACTCGACTTCTCTAAGCCTCAGCTTTCTCATCTGTAGGCATTCAAGGAACAGGAGCTGCTATTGTAGGTCAAGCCAACCAAAGCACTTCCACCCCCACCCTGCTCCGCATGCGGTCCACCCCAAAGCCAGACAGGATATGGAGTGTACCCTATCGCCCCAGGCCTCCTGCCTGCCACCTCCAACCCTCAGGACATCACGGCCAGTTTCCTCATTTTATAGCTACACAGCTGAGGCCCAGAGAGGCAAAGGGACTTGCTGCAGGTCACATGGCCAGTGAATCTGGGATGGAATCAGGACTGACCCCAGACTGGGCAACAGTTCTTACCCAGAATGAAGCTGTGCTCAGTTTCTCCCCAGGTAGGTACAAGCTCAGGGTGGGAGAATCTGTAGGAGGACGAGGAGAGTGGCAGAACTTCTCCAAACAGCCAGGAGGCTGCTGGCTCTTGGGAAAGTGAGTCGCATGTGCAAGACAACCCTGGGTTCAAATCCCTGCCAGGCTGCTTCCTGGCTGTGTGGACTTAGGGTAATGACACAAGCTCTCTGAGCTATGTTCTTCTCACCCATAAGATAGGGATAAAATTAATCTTTATTTTATAACACACTTCTTGGGTACCAGTTATTATGGGTTCCTGGGCTCTAGAGTAGCACTGTCCAACAGAACTTTCTGCAGTGTTGGAGATTTTATACATCTGCACTGTCCATTATGGTGGCCATCAGTCACATGTGGCTATGGAGCACTTGAAATGTGGCTTAAATTAAATGTGACTTAGTATGATTGAGGAATGGAATACTTATTTCTATTTACTTTTAATTAACTTTAAAGAGCCACCTACAGCTAGTGGCTACCATAGTGGACAGTGCATTTCTGGACAGTAGGGACACAGCAGGGGACTAGACACACACAGCTTCTGCCCCTTGGGGACCATACATTCTAATGGAGGATGTGAGCATTAAGGAAGTAAGCGATTAGATAAGGAAAATAAGAGCTATACAGAAAACAAAAGAGGGTGAGGGCATAGAGAGTGCCTGGGTGTGGAGGGGCAACTTTAGCCATGTTACTCAGGGAGGGCCTTTTTTGAGGAAGAGACATTTGGGCTAAGACCTGAACAGAGGAAAGGAGGCAGCTGGGCAAAGTTTTGCAGGAAGAGCTCCTCAGACAGACAGAACAGCAAGTGCAAAGGTCCTGAGGTGGGAACAAGTATAGGAGGAAGTGAGGTCAGAGAGGTGGGCAGGAGCCAGATCATTTGCAGCCTTTCAGGCCAAGCTGAGGAGTTAGTTAGGATTTTATGTCATATCTCTAGGGAGCCACTGGAGGGCATTAAGCAAGGAGGTGACATGATTGGTGTTTTGGAAAGACCCCTGTGACTGCTGAGCAGTCGTGCAGTCAAGTGTGATGGGGGCTGCATGAGGGCAGTAGTGGTGAAGGTGGGAAGAAGTGGACAGATTTGGGTATGTTATAGAAATAGAATAAATAATGACACAGCCACTCTAGAAAACAGTTTGGCAGTTTCTTATAAAGTATGCTTATCATATGACCCAGCAATTACACTCATAGGTATTTATCCAAGAAAAATGAAAGCATATATTCACACTAATACTTGTACATAAATGTTCATAGCAGCTTTATTTATAATCACCAAAAACAGGTGGGATAAGGATTTGTAAAGACTTTTTTCCTGGAGAGTAGGCCTTTGTTATGGAGAACACTCTGGGTGTATTTCGCAGAGGTTACTCTTTGCCTCCCCTTCTCAGAACTCAGAGGGGAGCTCTCTTCATTATGAGAACTTAGTGAGGTGCCTGGAGGTAAAACCCACAAAAGTATGGGGGGCTCCCTTAAGGCTGTGGCCCCAGGAGTTTCTCACTCTCCCGCTAGTTCCCAGTCAGCCTCCCTCAGTTTGTCAAAATTGCCGTAAAAGTGTTCCTACCAGCTTATGGCTCCAGTGGCTTTTGCTATAGGGAAGCAGATCTCAGCTGTAACTTTCGAGATTCTCCTGCCTCTTTAAATTTTGGGGTGGTGTTTGCCCTTCGACCTCACTTCTCAGTTGGGTCTAAGAAAAGTTGTTGATTTTCAGTTTGTTCAGCCTTTTCTTGTTGCAAGGATGGGAATGATGGCTTCCAAGCTCTTTGTGTGTTGGTGTTAAAACTGGAAGTCCTGTCCTCAATCGTGAAGTCTTCTTTATATGTGGTATATTTATATATGGTATATTTTGCAAACGTTTTATTCCAGTTTGTCAGTTGTCTTTGACTTTATGATGATTTTTGCCATGCAATTAAAAAATATGTTATTCTTCTGTATGGTAGGAGATATGGATCTAATTTTACTTTTTCCAAATGGTTACCCAGTTGCCTCAGCATCATTTATTAAAATGTCCACAAATATAAAGGTTTATAGCACAAAGTAATTTCCTTGTGGTGGTGTATCAGCTCTGTATCTTGATGATGGTGGTGGTTATATGAATCTATACATGAGCTAAAATGCATAGAAACTGTGCATACAAATGAATGCATATAAAAATTGGTGAAAATGGAGTAAGGCTGATAGTCTAGTTAATGGTACTGTATCAGTGTCAGTTTCCTGGCTTTGATATTGTAGTACAGTTATATAAGATGTCACCATTGGGAGAACCTGGGTGAAGGGTACATGGGACTCTATGTATTATTTCTGCCACTTTATTTGAGTTGATAATTTGTATCAAAATTAGAAGTTTAAAATAATTTACCTTTGCTACAGCGAGCTGAGATGGCTAGATTAAATATTTTAAGTCCAATTTGTTGAAGTGGCAAGTCTGCTCCATTTATATTCGTCGTGATTACTGATATGGTTGGTCGACTTTTATCCTCACTTATATTCTTTTTTTTTTAAAGGTTTAAAAATTTTTTTAAATTGAAATCTACCATACATACATCAAAGTGCAAAAATCCTAAGAGTACAACTTGATTATTTATTTTATTTATTTATTTTTTGGCGGTACGTGGGCCTCTCACCGTTGTGGCCTCTCCCGTTGCAGAAAACAGGCTCCGGACGTGCAGGCTTAGCGGCCATGGCTCACGGGCCTAGCCGCTCTGCGGCATGTGGGATCTTCCCGGACCGGGGCACGAACCCGCGTCCCCTGCGTCAGCAGGCGGACTCTCAACCACTGCACCACCAGGGAAGCCCAACAAATTAATTTTTAAAAATTAGATTTAAATTTATAATTTATCAAAAACAATTTAAACTTGTAATTTAAATCATTTATAACTTAATTTAATTTGTAAGTTAATCAATACCCCTACCCTCCTCCTGAATAATATGAGGATCTTAAAATGCTTTAACTCTAATATTTCCAGTCTGATATGTATTATTGTTTAATATGAATTTGGATTCTACCTTTTGTTTATACATCTCAAGTTGTTTATTATTATTTTAGAGAGCACTTACTTAGATTTACCTATGTTTACCAATTTCTTTGCTAACAATTCCTTCTCTTTTTTTGCGGTACGCGGGCCTCTCACTGCCATGGCCTCTCCCGTCGCGGAGCACAGGCTTCGGGCGCGCAGGCTCAGCAGCCATGGCTCACAGGCCCAGCCGCTCCGCAGCATGTGGGATCCTCCCGGACCGGGGCATGAACCCGTGTCCCCTGCACCGGTAGGCGGACTCTCAACCACTGCACCACCAGGGAAGCCCGGCAATTCCTTCTTTGATTCTTTACTTCCATATTCAATTTCTTTTTTCCTCATCTAGGGAATGAGGAAAGTTCTTTGAGCAAGAATCTGGGAATGATAAACTTTGTCAGTTTTTTGCCTGACAATGTCTTTATTAAGCCTTTGCTCTTAAATATTTAGGTGGATTTAGGATTTTAAGTTGATGTTTTCTTTCAGCACTTTGAAGACATTGTTCTTTGTTTTCTGGCTTATCCTGTTGCTGTTTAGATTCCTCCTCTCACTATAACTAAACTGCCCAAGATCATCTTATAGTCAAATATTGCTACTGTGACTCCTGTCACACACCGACGTTCCATCTAGTTGGATTGAGGAGAAGAGAAAAGGGGCAATTTGCCAGATGTGTTTTAAGGAAAGTTCTCAGAAGCTGATACTTCACTTACAACCCATTGGCCACCCATAGGTATTAGGGCACTGGGAAATGTAGTCTTTATTCTGGTGGCCATGTGCCCGCTATACCCCTAGCATGGGGGGCAGGACTGGTTCATTCCTGGACCCTCCCCCCAGGAGGTGCCCCACAGGGGTCTGAAGATGGAATTTATTGGCAAATGCTTCTCCCCACTCGTACATGGCCAGGGCTTGAGGTGTTGCCTGAGGAGAAGGCCCAGGCAGCAGAACCACTCCCTTCCCCCCCAGAAACAGCCCCTGCCCCAGGAGTCATCTCACTCGGCCGTGTGAGAGGCTGGGCTGCTCCCTCTGGGTCCCACTTCTTCTGTCTGGACCTCAGCAGGGGCTTCTGCCCATCTCCTGGTATTCCAAGTTGTGAGATGCCAGTCCACCTCAGAGGGGCACTAAAGGAATCCTTTGGCCTCCTCCTGGAGAACTAAAAAAGGAACACTTGCTTAGTACTCTCAGGTGCTGTCTGTGTGGGGCAGGTGATTTCTCCATTTGACCTATGAAGAAGCTGAGACTCAGAGAGGTTAAGTGATTTGGCTGAGGTCACACAGCTAGAGCCAGCACTCAAATTGGGGTCTCCCAGCTATTTAAAATACTGAACCACTTGAGGGCTATTCATAATACTAAACCACTTCTTTCTGGGATGGAGAAAGATTTTTGTGGCTTGAAGCAAACAAGTTTGACCTCTTGTTCTATCATATCTTTTAGGAGTGAACGAGGCAGGCAGGTTGCTGGGAGAGGGTGACAGCCCCCCAGCCTGTGGGGGGAGCCAAGGATCCAAGCAGTGAGTATTCCTGTCAGCACTTACCAAAGAGCCAGACCGTGTGCTAAGCACAGGGGGGTATAGAGGAAAGCTGATCAGGGATGTGGTTAAGAACAACTACTTAGTGAGAAGACAGAGCTGAATTTGAGTCACCTCTAGCTGTGGGGCCTCGGGCAAGTGACTCAGTCCCTCTGAGCCTCAGTTTCCACGTCTATAAAATGGAAATAATAGCACCCACCCAATAAGGCAAAGCTCTTGGCAGAATTCCTGGCACATGGCAAACCTGCAGCGAATGGTAGCTATTGGTTGTTTTTATTATCGTTACACCTTGTAGGGGAGACATATGCTGATGTATGATGGTCGAGGGAAGGATGGTGGGGACACAGAGGAGAGGGATGGGACGTGTGAGCCAGACCTTGAGGAGCAGTACATCCTCCAGGCAGAGAACCGGGCCAGCGTTCCAGACATGAATGCCTGTATACTCACAACCTCAGGCTCCATCATCAGGTGCCCTGGGTCTGCCCCTCACGCCTACAGGACAGATGCATCCTGTGACATCTGCCCAGGCTTGAGTCCGCTCAGACATCGCTCACAGGTGAGTCACTGCCCGAGCTCTTAGGAGAATTCCCAGGCTGAAGGCTCTGGGTCCTTCCAGCACAGGTGAGCCCGTTTCAAACATTTGGGTCTTGCATCTCAAGATGCTCTCAAGAGCCTTTTAAAAAATCTCCCTCCCTCCCTACTTCCTTCCTCCCTTCTTCTTTTCTACCTCCCTCTCTTCCTTCCAGTCTTTCTATTCATCATAAAGGTTAACAACTCACACATTTATTTACAGAGATTCGTGACACCTCCTCAAGAGCAGAACTATACTTGCAAACCAGACAGCACTAGAATGGGATGACCAAGGCTGATACAATCCAAAGTGGGAGATTCCACAACAGCAGTTGCAGCCAGGAGTCTCCTGGTGTCTGGTCGCTAAATACTGGCTTCAAGCAAAGCAATGGAAACCACAGTCCAGACACTATGGTAGGACAAGACCGCCTCTCTCCAGATGTGGAATGTAAGTCCAGTAACACAGCATGCTCCAAGACTTTTTTTAAATGGAAATATCCTAACGTACACAGAAGTAGGAAGAACAATGTAATGAATTCCAACGTACGAATCACCCAGCTTCCGCTACTGTCAATGTTGGTCAGTCGTGCTTCCTTTCTCCCCCTCCCCCATTTTTCCCGAGGCTGGAGTGCTTAAAGCAAATACCAAACGCAATGTCCTGTCACTAGTAATCGCTTCAGCCTGCCATGCCAACAGATGGTATTTTTACATAACTGCAAAAATAACAAAAACCCATAAATAATCTAATACTTAGTCCATATTCAGGTTTCCCAGATCGTGTCAAAGATGTCTGTTGGCAATTACTTTGTTAGAAGCGTGTTCACGAAATTCACTTGGCTCTGAATTCCACAACTGTGGCACTTCACATGTTTTGCTTCCTGGATGGGCTATAAGGGGCATGGAGACAAGAATGCATCCTACCCCTTCTTAAAACCTCCCGCTGTGTGCTGGACTCAAGCTAGCTCACACAGTAGGCCCTCAAGATGAGGCCAGGTTCCCTGTTAACCTCTGTACCGGGTCCAGCAGCCCTGGGTGGGGTGGGCCCTACCTGTGTACCATGGAGTATTACTCAGCAATGAGAAGGAACAGGCTGCTGATACAACAACCTGGATGAATCTACAGAGAATTAACGCTGAGTGAAAAAAGCCAATCGCAAAAGGTTACAAACGGTATGGTTCCTTTTCTATAACTTTCTTGAAATAAAATTATAGAAATAGAGAAGAGATTAGTGGTTGCTGGGGATCAGGGAGGGGAGGAGTGAGAAGGAAAGTGGGTGTGGCTATAAAAGGGCAGCATGAGGGGTCCTTGTGGTGATGGAAATGTTCTGTATTTTGATGGTATCAGTGTCAATATCGTGGTTGGGAAATTGTACTATAGTTTTTCAAGATGTTCCCATTGGGTGAAGCTTGGGAAAGAGTACATGGGGGTCTCTGTGTTCTTTCTTAAAACTGCATGTGGTGATCTCAAATAATTATCTCAAAAAGTTTAATTTTAAGAAAATGTGGTCAAGCAGAGGTAGTTTCCCCTAGAAACCAAAGGGAATATTTTCTGGACCTATTTGTCCCCCTCAAAGAGATTTCCAGGGATAGTTTGCATTGCTGCCCTCCAGTGGTTGTCAAACTGGGTTCCCTGGAGCCTTTGGGTTCTCAGTGGGCACTCCAGTGGCTGCCTGCAAGGTGATGCTGAGCAGGTGCTTCCATCAATAGCCCCAAGATCCCCACTTGAACTAGAAAGAAGTCCATTCTGATCTGCTAGAACGTCTTAAATTTTATTTGTTAAAAGGACCTTTCTGCTTAAAAAAAGAAAAAGGAAGTTTGAAAGCCACTTAAATTGAGTCTGAACCCTCATTTTGCATTTGTCAGAATGAGCTAGGGTTGACCTTTTCCCCGCCACCCCCCCTTTTAAAAAAAAATTTAACTTTAGTCCTTGTTCTTTAGAAGAGGCATTGAGACACTGGCATCTGAGAGTCAGAGGACTTTCAGGATGACCAGGTCCAACTTCTGCCTTCAGCTGCAGAGGTTTTCCTTAGAACCAACAGTTGAAACCACTGAGATCCAGAGGCCCAGGGTCAGGCTTAATCTAGATTTAGGAATATTTTAAACTCCATCTCAAATTGCATCAGATACAGCCATTGTTTCCCAAAGAATATGGAGTGGCAAAGAGTCCAATCTAGGCCAGAGGCTACCTCTTCAAACATGGATTTAAATGACACATACAGGGGCTTCTAAATGAGGTTAGGTTGGAGTTTCTCCATGGAGGGGTGAAAAAAGTCCTGCCTTTGAAGTCAAGGAAACCAGGATTCAAGTCCTGACTTAGCCACATCCCAGTTACGTCACCTTGAGCAATCATTCACCCCTCTGATTCTCACTTTTCTCATCCATGAAATGGGTGATAGTCCCTGATTTAGAGCATTCATTTGATAAATGTTTTAATGTGGTTAAGACAGGCCCTGCCCTCAGAGGCATCCATTTGCTGAGTAAGTAAAAACTCATGTCAAGAACCAGGCTCCAGGGTGCTCATAGTAGGGGCACATTCTTTGCCCTCTACACCCACAGGGTATCATTCTCAGACCCAAGAAGTCTCTGGGGAGTTCCCATCAGCCTGAGGGATCCCAGGGCCTCATCACAAGAGTGTCAAGGCCTGGGGAGGGCCGACTGTGTCCAGGCACTGCCCTGAGTACTTCATTCAAATAATCTCACCATGGATTGGGACTGCTGTCTCCCCATTTTTATGGATGTGGAGACTGAGGCCAAGCTGTGTAACTGTTGCCTCCAGAATTCACATGCCTGCTGAGTCAGGGGGGCCCCCCTGGCTGTCAGTTCTAGAATGCAGGGAAGCCAGATGCCACACTCAGCTGCTGAGCTGGCTCCCTGGGGCTGTCAGCTGTGGCCACAGGATGGTGGGATTTTGCCCCATGAATCACCCCCCACACACATACACACACACATGCAGGGCAGTGAGGTCACCTCAGGATGGAGCTGAGCTGGACCTGCCTTGCGCCTCTGGCAGCTCTGTCGTGGCCCTGGAGATCCGCCCATGGCAGAGAGGTAGGAAATGCCCTGAGATTGTGCCTCCACCCTGTGCCAGATGCTGCAGGAGGTGAACTCCTATTTGCTCAGAGAGGGGAAGTACCCTCAAAATTTATTGAGCACCTACTATGTGTTGGACACTGTCCCACATCCTGGAACAAACCAATACATAAGAAGGAAATATGCATAACAAGAAAATATACGGTGTGTCAGACAGTGGGCAGTAAAGCAGGATGCGAGGGAAAGGTGGTGCAGGCGGTTACTACTGTATACAGGGTGTCAGGGAAGGCTTCTTGGAGAAGGTGACATTTGAGTAGAGAGACCTGAAAAAGTGAGGGAAGGAGCCAGGTGGCTGTCTAGGGAAAAGCATTCTAGGCAGAGGGAACAGCCAGTGCAAAGGCCCTGAGGAGGAAGCCTGACTGGAGTGTTTGGGGCACACTCCTGGGTGGCTGGGGCGGAGTGAGAGAGGAAGTCATAGAAATCAAGATCAGAGAGAGCAAGGAGTGAGTGGCACATCATACAGGGCTGTGTGAATACGGGAGTGAGTGAGGTGTGAACCCTGGGAGGGTGCTGAGCAGAGGAGGGACATGAGCTGACTTGAGTTTTAACCAGATCCCTCTGGTTGCCATGATGAGAACAGACAGGAGCACAGAGACTAGTGATGTGGTGGCCAGACCAGGGTGGTTGCCAAGCCGATGGAACGAAGAGGCTGGATTCAGAATATGTTGAAGGTGGGGACAACAGGGTTTTCCAGATAGGTCAGAACCAGAGTATGAGAGAGCAAAGGGTCAAGGATGACTCCAAGAATGACTCCTGAGCTTAGATGACTCCTCTTCCAGGAAGCCCTCCTGGGAACCCATCGCTCCCTGGGCCTTGCCCGCATGGGGGCTGTCGTGGCCTGTCTCCCTCAGGGTGCTCCCCATGGCAGTGTAGGACTTGTTTACTGTCCTGCTTCCAGAGTGTTTGAGAGGTGAGTGAGAGGACCGGCCTCAGCTTTGAGAGCTCAGTCCCCACCCCCTACCCTGTTGGGATCCACAAGGCAGTGGATGTTCTAGCCTTTGCCCAGTTTCCTCACCAGGAGAGGGCACTGCCAGTCCCACCCACAGGAGTCCCCCCACCCAGCCCTGAGCCCCAGGGCCTCCTCTTATGCTGCCAGCCCCACCTCACTCCTCTGGGGGAGCATCCGGTTGGCCCACATGGCTGGGCCCTGAGTCGGCCTCACCCAGGCGGGTGGGGAGCATCTGGGACACGCCACCTCCTCCCCGCCCAGAGCCTGGCACCATCAGGGTGGTACGACTGCCCCCACGTAACCACCCCTGAAGTCAGAGGTCATGGCCCCGGCCCGGGGCGGGTTGGGGTCTGCAGCCGCCCCATCTGCCCTCCTGGCGCATCCGGGGGGTAGTCAAGTCAGACAGGAAGGCCTGGCGCCTACAGCACCGCAGGAAGGAGGGCCCCACGGCTGAGCGTGGGCGCGTGGGCGGGTGAGCGTGGGGCCCAGGGCGACGTCACGTCCCGCCCCTGCCTGTCATGGGGGCGGCCCCGCCTCTCTGCCCTCTTCCCGGCCCCGCCCCGCCCGCCCCCAGAGTCTGAGCGCCGCTAGCTTCCAGCCCACACCGGCCTCGGGAACACAGGTAAGGGGCGCGCGGAGCGTGAGAGGCGGGTTGGGGGTGATTTTTAAGAGAACTGCGGAGGAACAGGCTCTTCAACAGGCCTGACATTTTGTGGTTACCTGTGGGCCTGGGTTTGAGTCCCAGTTCAGTGGCTTCCCAGCTGGGTGAGCGCCTGTGTCTCCATCTCTGGAAAATCAGGGGAGGGTGAAGTTCTCCAGGGGTGCTGTGAGCCTCCAGCCAGCCCGTGCCCCGCCCCCGCAGGTGACCCGTCCCGTTCGTGAGGTGAAGGGTCCCCCTAGCTTCGGAAGGCTTCTCCCACTCTGCCCTCGTGGGACTTACAGCTTTGGAGGGTGTTTCCTCACAGACGCCCGGCCACTGCGCTTTGACCGGCGAGTGAAGGCAGCCGCCCTCCTGTTCCCCCCAGAAGCTGCCCTGGCCTCGGGCTCAAAGGCATCTCTGGGGAAAAAGTGCTGAACAGAGAGCTGAAGGCGCTGGGAGACCCGCTGAAGTCAGAGGCTCACGGGGTGGAGGGTGCGGCCTAGAGGAAGCCCCCAGCCACCCCGGTCCCCCAGGCCGTCATCCCGAGTCTGGAGGACCCACCTGTGCTCAGAGCATCCCGGCTTCTCTCCTCAGAGGCAGCCTTTGGGCCGGGAGCCAACCCATTTTCCTTTTATGGGGGACAAGAAAGATTATGGGGTTGTGCTTATCATTTTGACCTGGTTTGTTTAGAAACTGAGAGAAAAGTGAAGTCAGGAGTGTGTGTGTGTCCTGTTCGGAGTCCAAGCCAAGCGGATCTGTAATAACGAACCCCTCTCCTGTCTCTGGATCTCCCAGAACTTGGTGCAGCCCTCTAAAAGGCTAGGGTCCCTGTTCCTTGAACTCCTCACCAGGCCACCTTCTTAGGGAGACATCTCTCACACGCTGGCCACATGCCAGGACCAGGGACTGCTCATTTCACTTTCATAACAGCTGTATGTGGGAAGTTGTCTTTTTTTTTTTTAAAGAAAATAACCTTATGGAGATATCATTCACATGCCATAAAGTTCACCCTTTTAAAGTGTACAAGCCTGTGGTTTTCAGTTTATTCACCAAGTTGTGAACCATCACCACTGTCCAATTTAGAACATTTTTATCCTCCCCAAGTAAGCCCCATACCCTTTAGCAGTCACTCACCATATCCCCTTCTCCCTGGCAACCGCTAATCCACTTTCTGTCTCTATGGATCTGATTATTCTGGACAATTCATGTAAATGCAGTCATACAATAGGGGATCTCTTCTGACTGGCTTCTTTCACTTAGCATAACGTTTTCAAGGTCTATGCATGTTTTAGCGTGTGTCAGCACTTCATTCCTCGTTTTGGGTGAATAATATTGTACTGTATGATTATATCACATCTTGTTTATCCATCCATCAGTTGATGGACATTTGGGTGGTTTCCACTTTTTGGCTATTATGAATGGCGCTGCTGTGAACATTCATGTACAAGTCTTTGTGTGGACACAGGTTGTCAGTTCTCTTGTATATAATACTAAGGACTTGCTAGATCTTATGGTGAAACTATGTTTAACATTGTAAGGAGCTCAAACTGTTTTCCAAAGCGGCTGCACCATATTACATTCCCACTGACAATACGTTAAGTCTCCAAATTTTCCACGTCCTCTTCAGAACTTGTTATTGTCTGTATTTCTTATTTTAGCCATCCTAGCACATATGAAGTGGTATCTCATTGTGGTTTTGATTTGCATTTCCGTAATGACTAATGATGCTGAGCAACTTTCCAGGTGCTATTGACCACTTGTACATCTTCTTTAGAAAAATGTCTGTTGAAATCCTTTGGCCATTTTAAAATTAGGATGTCATATTATTGTTGAGTTGTAGGCGTGCCCATTCCAGGGGAGGATTCTGAGGCTTCCAGAATGGGTGAGACTTGCAGTGATCTCACAGTCAGTGGTGGGTAGAGCTAGGAACTGAGTCCAGGTCTGTCTGATATTCAAGAGCCAGAAAGCTCTTTCTCTTTCACTGGGTGCCTCCTTTCTGGTTTTTGCTATTGTCAATTGTCTGTGTGTGTGTGTGTGTGTGTGTGTGTGTGTGAGAGAGAGAGAGAGAGAGAGAGAGAGAGAGAGGGAGGGAATGTGAGAGACCAAGAGAAAAAGATGGAAAAGAGAGCGAGAAGAGACAGAGACAGAGAGAAACTGGCTTGAGAGGCTGAGAAAGAGGAGCCTGGCCTGGCACTGGCTGTTTAACGAGACACCCACCTTGGAGAGTCAGAGCCAGGGAAAATTCTTTTCAGAGTTTTTGGTTTCTTCCCATTCCTCTTCAAACATTTTGGAGGCCTCAAAAAGTTTATTGAGGAGCACACTCCCTCCTGGTTTTTCTTCGTCTCTAAATCCGGAACATCTGATTAGACCCCCAAACCTAAACAGGGAATAGCATCCCCCTAGTGTCTAGCTGTGTCTAAGAATCCGGAGCAGTGTTTGTCACACTTTTTTTGTGTGTTTGTCACACTTTTTTTTTTTTTTGCGGTACGCGGGCCTCCCACTGCTGTGGCCTCTCCCGTTGCGGAGCACAGGCTCCGGACGCGCAGGCTCAGCGGCCATGGCTTACGGGCCCAGCCGCTCTGGCGGGCCCAGCCGCTCCGCGGCATGTGGGATCCTCCCGGACCGGGGCATGAACCCGCGTCTCCTGCATCGGCAGGCGGACTCCCAACCACTGCACCACCAGGGAAGCCCCGTCACACTTTGATGTCACTCTCTGCTCAAGAAAAATGTTTAGGGCTTACCTGGTGGCGCAGTGGTTGAGAATCCGCCTGCCAATACAGGGGACACGGGTTCGAGCCCTGGTCTGGGAAGATCCCACATGCCGCGGAGCAGCTAGGCCCGTGAGCCACAACTACTGAGCCTGCGCGTCTGGAGCCTGTGCTCCGCAACGAGAGGCCGCGACAGTGAGAGGCCCGCGCACTGTGATGAAGAGTGGCCCCCGCTCGCTGCAACTAGAGAAAGCCCATGCACAGAAACGAAGACCCAACACAGCCAAAAATAAATTAATTAATTAAAAAAAAAAAAAGAAAAATGTTTAGGCACCCACAACATTTTATATATGTATATATATATGTGTGTGTGTGTGTGTGTGTGTATATATATATATATATATATATATATATATATATATATATATGGATTTAGAAATTATATACAAGTACTGTGACAATTAACTAATGTCTCAAGGCCCAGTATATATTCGGAGTGAATTTCATCACCAACAGTAGTGGATAGAAGTCCACCTTTCAAGGAGTTTTCTTACTGTGATTTCAGTCAGCAGTAATGTGTATGTGAGATGCCATTCTTTATTGTTTTCAACGTTAGGGTGGCTGTTGCAGGGCTTGAACTAGGAGCAGTGGTGGGTTTGTCCTACACTTTTCCTGTCGCTGGCTTGCACTTTCTCGATTAGCGTTATCTCCATCCATGGTTTCTTGGCAGGGACTTTTAGAAGCCACTTGTCCACACTACAGGGATTGATTCAGTTACAGCTGTGTTGTTTGATCCTCAGCTCCACCGAACCCGCCACCAGGACACTACAGTATACAGCCGTAGGCTGAATGTAAAGGAACAGAAGACATGGGCATAGCAAACCTGTCTGCATTGTGGGCTGCCTTTGGCCTCTGGAGACCCCACTTAATGGACATGGCACTGGGTGTCTGACATATGGCCAAGGGTGCACATCAGGGTTGAGCTACATACTCTTTTTTTTTTGCGGTACGCGGGCCTCTCACTGTTGTGGCCTCTCCCGTTGAGGAGCGCAGGCTCAGCAGCCATGGCTCACGGGCCCAGCCGCTCCGCGGCATGTGGGATCTTCCTGGACCGGGGCACGAACCTGTGTCCCCTGCATCGGCAGGCAGACTCTCAACCACTGCGCCACCAGGGAAGCCCTGAGCTATATACTCTTAACTACTTTTAGCTAAAACTTAAGTAGAAATAATGACCTAATATTTTCCTCCTGTGCTTTGGAGATTATTATTTGACAGACTAATAGGTTCTGAACTAAAGACATCTAAGCCCACCTCTGCCACACCTTCGCTTGCCACCTCTCATGGCAGGGTGCTCATGACCACTCAAAGCAGCTCCCATTTTTAGAAAATTCCTTTACATATTGAGCTGGCATCTGCCCTGGTGACTCCCCAAGGTCCCAACCCCTCCCTCTGGGCTCACAGCCCCACCTGGTCGTCCTGTCCTGGAGGAGCCTTGCAGAGACCTGGGGACAGTGACCAGGTCTGTTCATGCAGTGCTTATCCCTAGGCTGAGCACCCTGCTCCTCCGGCCACTGCTCTTGGATGTGGTCTCCGTACCACTCACATCCTCTGGATTATCTTGGTTTGTCCAGACTCTGTTCTGTTCAGGACCTAGGATTGAGCCTAGGATAGGAGCTGGTGAGGTATAGGTCACCTTCCTCACTGTACACTCTGTGCTTCTGTTAATATGACCTAAGGCTGTGTTAGCTTTGCTTTGTTGCTCTATCACCTTGTTGACTCATATTTCACTTTAATAGACATTGGTTATGTACCTCTTGTGTGCTAGAGTCCAGTCAGATGCTTGTGCTAAAATGTACTTATCTTTCAGAGAGTGTTTTTAAAATCCTAGGTCTTTCTGTATGAACAGCCTCCAAGCTGGGCCCACCCATCCTCCTTCTGCACAGACTGGATTTTTGTCCCTTTTACCTTCTTCTTTCGGTGCCATCCCCACTTCTCAGGCCCTCGCTGCATCCTTGGATGTGCTGTGACCACAGGGTTCACCCAGATTCGTGACAGGTCCGTCCAGCTTGTGGGCAGCTGGCTGAGCAGTTTGGGTTGTTATCCCACCATTAAATTGCCTGGATGGACTTGAGACAAACGGCTGAGGAGGTGGGAACGGTGGCGTCTTCATTCTTTTCCTCTGTGAGGGTCCCCTTGTGCTTGGACTTCAGCCTCAGATCCGAGTTCATATCATTTGCTTCGTGGCCTGTGGGGAAGCCCCTTTCCCTCTCTGGGCCTCAGCTTTGATCTCCTGGCTGTAACTATGTGGAATTCAAGCTTGGGGAAAGAGAGAGAGGGCCAAGCCTGGGGAGTGGGGTGAGGTGGGAGGTGAGGCTGAGGCAGGAGGTGTAGCGGGCTGAAGAAGAAGGGGGACGGGAGCAAGCGGAG
This sequence comes from Monodon monoceros, assembly GCF_005190385.1. Lineage (NCBI taxonomy): Eukaryota > Metazoa > Chordata > Mammalia > Artiodactyla > Monodontidae > Monodon > Monodon monoceros. Next base: position 97,897,966 of record NW_021703780.1, on the reverse strand, counting down.
GATCTTATAAAGGGAAGGGGGAGATGCTTAGACACTGCTGGCGTAACATTATTTCTCTAAGCTCTTAAATCCAGCACTTTACGGCTTCTTTTTCTGAAGCACTTTCTCTAAGCCAGGGGCTAGAATATAGTAGCAAGAAAAACGTGATTCCTAATCCCAGGGAGCCCAGAATCTAAGTCCATTTTATCTGAATCCTCACAGTGACGCTGCAAGATAGTGACAGAATCCCTATTTTACAGACAGGGAAACTGAGGCTCAGAGTGTAAAGTTATTTGCCCAAAGTCACCGAGCTGGGGAGTAAAGTGATGAGGCACGATTTGGAGTGGGCTCTGTCAGACCCCACTGCTAGAGTGACTTAATCAAGATACCTCTCAGTACAGAGTATTGGCTAATAGCATGTCATTTTACTATGTACTGTCCTGTCCACAGCCCCAGGTGAGCTCCAAAACCCTTGGTGAGTGACACTATTCTTTGTCTCAAAAATGCGAAAAAGGACCTAGAAGAGAGAAGCGATGTGCCCAGGGCTTGGTGGCAGGGCCCGGCCAGGCCCTTGGTCTCACAGCAGCTAACTCTCTTTCCTCCCAGCCCCTGCCCTGAGGGTGCCCAGAGGACTTCCCACCCATACCTTGGGATCTGGATCTCTGAAAAGACGGTTTCTGTTCCATGCCTCTGGCTTCCCAGGGTCTGTTTCTGATTCATTCCCCTCCCCAACTGTCCTGCTTGACGGGTGGAGGAACTCTGGACCTGGGAAGCTGGCAGTGTCCAGAGGGGGCAGCGAGAGTGCCCAGGCCTGGATTCTAGGACAAAAAGACGGGCCCCAGGCACAGCAGGGATTGAAGCAGATGGCATTTCCCAAAGCTGTACCAAAAGACATTGAACCACATTCTGGGGAAAAGGACTATGCTCTTGTGTAGTTTGGGGAAGGATTGGATTAACTAGAGTGAAAGAGCTTTCTATCCTGCAGGACTTCTCAGAGCCTTTAGTGTACAACTTGCACTTCATGCAGCTCTGGGGTGGGGTGGGGGGCTATGGAAAGCAGTGTTGCCCAAACTTCTTTGAACATAAAATCCACTTTTTTCTTGGAGCATTTCAAGGGCCCCACAAGATACTGTATGTATCTTACTGTTAGAACATGCTCTTCTGGGCCCTCCCCTGGGTCACATCAACCCTGAGCGCCTTTGCCGATTGAGTGGATGAACCCTGACTGCTTTAACAGGACCAGAGCTTTAGTATCCTAGAACGTCCGAACTGGAAGAACCTTGCAGGGTGCAGCCCAGCTTCTCCATTTGTGGGAACTGAAGGCCAGGGCAGTGCAGCAACATGTTTGGAGGAGGGAGGCCAGAGATAGACAAGCCTGTTGGGAGACTGTTGTAACACTCAGGGGAGAGCTTATGGCGGCCTCAGTGGACCACACTCTGCCTAGCATGTGGTGCCTTTGTTAACAGTACAGATTTCCCTGAGCCACACCCTAACCCTAACCTTGCTCTGAACACCAGATGCTCTGAGTGAGAGAGTCCTGGGCATCTGCCCTGTCAACAGTGCTCCCAAGGACATCTGACCATTACCCAAATTTGAGAGACATTGAGCATGGGAAAGGAAGGGGAAACTCTCATTTATTAAGTTGCCAGTATTCTAGGCTTGTTGTGGGCGCGATAGCCTTTTATCCCCACAACACTCTGGAGGATAGATATTAACACACCATTTTATAGAAGCTGAGTGGAGTCTGGCAGCAAAGGAACAGGGACAGGAACACAGTTATGACCAAGTCCCAAACCCTCAGTCCCCTTGTAGGATCTCTTGGGAGGGAGGCAGTGGGAGTAGAGAACCCAGCTCCTCTTGTCGGGAAGATGGGACAGGCTTGGGCTTTGGCTGGCTGTGGAGGGAGGAGCCGTGTCATCCTTCCTGCCTTTGGAGCTTAGGGGCCCAGGAGGGTGGTGGAGTCAGAGAAGTTAGGAAGGAAGATGGTCAGCATCTGAGGGCTCCGGGCTGAGGCACGCACTGCGGTGGAGAGACTGTGATAAGCAGAGTGATAGCCCCCAAAGGTGCCTATGTCCTGATCTCTGGAAACTGCGACTCTGTTAGGTTATACAGCAGAGGGGAATGAAGATTGCACATGGAATTAAGGTTGCTCATCTGCTGGCTGTCACATATGGGATGATCCTGGGTGACCTGGGTGGGGCCAGTGTCATCACAAGGGTCCTTAAATGTGGAAGAGGGTGGCAGAAGAGGTCAGAGCAGTGTAGTGTGAGGACTTGACCTGACATTGCTGGCTTTGAAAATGGAAGAAGGGGCCACAAGCCAAGGAATGTGGGTGGCCTCTAGAAGCTGGACAATGCAAGGAAATGAAGAAGGAGGGGGAGGGAAAGGGGAAGGAGAAAAAGCAGCAGCAAGGAAACAGATTTCCCCTATAGCAGGAAGGAAGGCATCCCTGCTGACACCTTGATTTTAGCCCGGTGAACCAGTGTTGGACTTCTAACCTACAGAACTGTGAGATGCTATACAGGTGTTGCTTTAAGCCTCTAAGTTTGTGGGAATTTGTTACAGAAGAAATGGAAAACCAGTGAGGAGCTGAACCAGCTCCAAGATGGTCTCTGTCCTCAGCAAGTGTACAGGCCTCTAGGGCAAGATCTTCAGGACAACTGGCTTGGGCAGTTACAGTGCTGGGGAAACCCGGGAGCTCCCCAGCCCAGCCTGGAGTTGAGACAGAACACCTCGAATGGGGTGGGGGGCCTCAGGGGCCCTGCCCGTCCCGCCCTGGGGGCTGGAGTGAAATCTGTGGACCCTGGCCTGCCCAGCGAGCCCCGCTTCGCTCTGCCTGCGCTCTCAGAGCCCCTCCCCCCGCATTCATCTCATCTCAAATGCTTTGGTTGCAAGTAACAGAAACCACCACAGGCTACCATAACAGGACTTTCTTGGGAGGATACGGCGGTCTCACAGAACAGAGGGAACTTCTGAGGAGCCAGACTGCAGAGAAGATGGTGCCCAGGAGCAGAAACAAGAGGGCCCTGTCTCAGGGGAGACCAGCGCCCACAGATTGAGGGCTTTGTGTCACTCATGTCACAAGACCGATTCCCGGGAGGGAGAAGCTGATGGTCTAGCCTGGGTGGAGGGCAGTCACCCCTCCAGAGTTCCCATACGGTTGTCCTGGAGCAGTGTCTGCCTGACAAGGGTGTGCTTGGAATTAGGGCGCATGCTTGTTTGGGGTGGCCTGGGAAGCTGGAGATTATCCAGGGCTCTGACTTTCTCCTTTGCTGCAATCACCAGAAGGGGCTTTGATGCCAGGTGGGCAAAATCAGTAAGTTTCCACCCCTCTGTTGGCTCTGTCCCCCTCTTAGCTGCTGTTTCTGTTCCCAGGGCCTCCCATCCCATTTCCTGCCCTGGGCGTGTTTAACTGAGCTGGTCCAACATTGGTGGCCCTCAGGGGTGAAGTTTCAGTCCACCTGTGGGGAAAGTTGGCCATTAGCCAAGCGTTCAAGGCCCTGGATGATTCCCCAGCCTCACAGGGTTCCTACCCCTTCACCAGCCCACTGCCACCCACCCCCTCCACTAAACCTTCATCCCACTTTGGCCACATGTTAAAATCCAACTCAATCTTAGTAAGCCCCCTCCTCCAAGGTGGGACACCCGAGAAAGAGAGGCAGCCCCTGAATCAGGAGACAGGGTTCTGGAGCTAGCCTTGCCCCTGAATCTCTGTGCGATCCTGTGCAAGTTCCTCTCCATTGCTCAGTTTCCCCTTCCGTAAACTAGGACACGGATCTCCACCCTGCTTCCTGCCTGGTTAGCGTGAGGATCCAGTGAGCTGAGCGGGGAAAGCTCTGTGAGGCTGTGATGGCCTGGTGTCCCCTACTATCCCTCCCATCTCGGACCCAGGCCCTTGTAATAGCAGGAGCTTAGGAAATCTGGGCTGAACTGAAGTGGAAATCCAGTTTAGCAAAGCCTGTGGGTGCAGCAGCCCTGGCACCACCAGTGACTCAGCAGGGCTGGGCTTTTTGGAGAAAAGCGCTAAGCATTGCATTTCCTTGTAGGAACAGCCTCAGATGGTGGGGGGGTGGGGGGCACCTGAAAGAGGGAGGCCTACGGGCCTCTAACCAGGGCCAGAGAACGGGGATTCTCTGTTAGGGCAGGGGGTGGATTCGAGTCCATCTGTAAGCTGGGAGACCTTGGACAAGTCACTTGTCTCTTTGAACCTCAGTTTCTTTTTGTGTAAAATAAGACTTGCAAGGCTGAAATAAGATCACGGGGATTGCGCCATGTGCTCTTTCATCTCTCTGCTTTCTTCTGTCTTCACTTCTCCTGTCTCAATTCCGTGTTCCATCTTGGCTCAAAGGCGGTCACATGCTGTGAACTTGAACTTTCAGAAGCCTCTCACGGCAATCCCTCTGCCTGATGTCCCACCACTAGTGCGCTGTCCTTTTGTCTTAAGCACTGCCCTACACACTGATCTTAGAGTTTAAAATTTTTACATTTCTGTTTATCCTTTCTTACAGCAGAAATATGGGTGGAGGAGGATGAGGCAAGGATATTAAAAGGAGAAACAGGGCTACCTCAGGTCCTGCCTCCATGATAGTTCTGTTTCTCCTCCTGATGGATCAGTGTGCTGAAAAACTGCCCGAGAAGGTTCCCTGGGCTCTGGGGACACTTGCTCAGGGCTCCAGAACTAAACAGAAGCCAAGTCAGCATCATTTGCATAACACTCGATGACTGTTAGTGGCTTCTTTCCTGGTGCTAATGACAGAGGCCTGGGAAGAGGTGCCAGCATCAACAAGGACTGAGCAACTGCCCTTGCTCAACCACTTACTAGCTCTCTGGCCCTGGGCAAGTTACCTTGCCTCTCTGTGCCTCAATGTTCTTACCTATAAAATGAGCACAACCACAGTGAGCCCTGATAGAGTTGTGGTGAGGCATATGTGAGGCACACGTGTCGTGTGCTCAGATCCTTGCCTGGTAGATAGGAAGCACTTATTTGTCATTGCCTTCGTCATCAGTATCATCTTGTTTGCTTTCTGCCGGGCCCTGTGCAGGGCCCAGGTGACACAGAGATGAATCAGCCACGGTCCCTACCCTGGCTTGTTAGTGATCTAGTGGAAGAGACTCACCCTGCGTGTGTCAGACCCTCTGCCGGGCCCTGATTGGAGATCTGAAGGTGAACAAGGAACAGTGGCCCCGGCAGTTGTGCAACAAGCCTCCTCCCTCAAGAAGGAAGAGTCTGAAACAAGGCACAGCTGATGAAGGCTCAGGAGAGCAATGTGCCCTCTGGGCCCCCCCCCCCAAATCCCATCCTTCTTTAGAGTTTCTTCGTGCCAACTGTCTCCCATGTGGGCCAAGGCCCCTCACCTCTGTGCCTTTGCACACGGCTCCTCTGGCCCTTCCAAACTCACCCGCAGCGTTCCCTCCTTCAGGAACTTGCCCTGACTGACCCTGGTCTGATTTGGCCCCTTGGCTCCCATGGGACTACCCCCTGGGTCTACCGTGAAATTCCTTGAGGACAGGGCTGCAAATTGTTCACCACGGTATCCCCAGTGCTAGCACACAGTAGGTGCTCAATTAATGTATGAAGGTAGGGGAGGGAAGGTGTATCAGTCAGAATTGTGTTCAGCTACAAATGCCGAGAATCCTGACTGTAGAGGTTTAAACAAAATGGAGTTTATTTTTCTTAAATAACAAGAAAGCAGGCAGCTGCTGTCAAGGGCTCATCAGCTCAGTGACCCTGCATTTGCTTTGGCTTTTCCTCATGGTCACAAGATGGCCACTGTAGCTCCTGCCATCACACTCATGTTCAAGAAAGAAAGGAGAGGCAAGACACAGCACCAACACTGTTGGCCTCTTTGGTCAGGAGAAGCAAAACTCCTTCCCAGAACCCCATCAGGCTTCTCACTTCTTTTTGGCCTAAACTGAATCACATGGCCACTCCTAGCTGGGAAAACAAGTATCTACTTGATATGGGAGAACAAAATTCAGTTTTGCTCGCAAGAAAGAAGTCCAGGGGTGACGGAGGGGGGAGAAGGAATAAGGGAGTGGGGGTAAGGAGGGTGGGTACTGGTTAGACAACCAGCAGAGGGCTTCATGAAAGAGGTGGTATTTGCACAGTGCCTGGAAAGTCAGATACAATTTTGGTAACCGGGAAGAATGGCATGGGTGAAGTCTGGAGGCTTGAAAATGCTGAGTGTCACCAGGGGCTGCCACGTGACCGAGACAGCTAGAGCAGGAAAGAGGTAGGACGAGCTTGGCGAACTGTCGACGTATTTGCTGTCAGCCAGCAGCTCTCTTGCCCCCGTACAGCTCTAAGTCTCTTCCTCCACTCCACCTGAAATTCCACCATGAGAGATGATCTCAGCCAGTGAGACATACTGGACACCTGCTATGAACAAAGAGTCCTTTTCAAAATATAAATATGCCCTGAAGGCTTGTGGTCATCAGTCATTCATACCTGGATATCGATTCATTTTATTGGCTAGTGACCTCCTAATGCTTAGCTGAATTCTGCCCTGAGAAATAGGAATTTTTATTCTAGAAAGGGGTAATGGAGCCTGGGCCCTAGGAGATGGGAGATGGGTGGGGCTGGGTCTGGACCCCGAATGTCCAGGAGTCATAGGAGGTCTGTAGAAGAGGGAACTCACACTCACCAAGCCCTCCTATGGGCAGGCACTGGCCATCTTTCTTCTCTAAGGTGCTGCCATCGCCAGTTCACAATTGAGGTAACTAGAGCTTGGAGAAGGGGCCTGTCCTGCCAAGGTCATCTCGTGCACAGGTGACGGAAGTGGGGTTGGACCCTGGTCAGTCTCACCCCAAAGCATATGCTGTCTTGTTGCTGCGCCCCGTCATAATAATGATCATCATCTCAGCTGGCATTTGTTCAGCCCTTGCTCTATAACAGGCATTGTTCTGAGTGCTTTATGGATTTTAAGTCATGCCATTTTCACAACAATACTATGAGGTAAACACTATCATTGTCCCCATTTTACAGACGGGAAACCTGAGGCACATAAGAGGTTAAGTGACTGGCCCAGAATCCCACAGCTAGAAGTGTCAGATCGGATTCACAGCCAGGCAATCCACCTCTGAGGCACGGGGAAGGATGCTGCCTTGTCAAGGTCTTGTGGTGGATTAAGAGTAGATTCTCTACTAAAAACAAACAAAACCCCCGCAAAGTCTTAGATACAGAGAAGAGATTGGTGGTTGCCAGAGATGGGGGGTTGGGGGTGGGTGAAATAGGTGAAGGGGGTCAAAAGGTACAAACTTCTAGTTACATAATAAAAAAGTCCTGGGCATGTAATGTACGGCATGGTGACTATAGTTCATAATACTGTACTGCATATTTCAAAGTTGCTAAGAGAACAGACCTTAAAAGTTGTCATCACAAGAAAAAAAATTGTGTTAACGATGTATGGTGACATATGCTAACTAGACTACTGTGGTGATCATTTTGCAACATATACAAATATCGAATCATCATGTTGTACCCTTGAAACTAATATAATGTTATATGAGCGTTATACCTCAATAAAAATGTTTAATTAAATTAAACTTTTAAAAAAAGAGTAGGTTCTCTAGACCAGTGGTTCCCAAGTAGGGGTGATTTTTGCCCCCAGGAGACATTTGGAAATGTCTGGTGACATTTTTGATTGTCACAACTGGGTGGGGTGTTACCTGCATCCAGTGGGGAGGCCGCTAAACACCTTACAATGCACACACCGGCAAAGGATCATTGGTCCCAAACGTGGGGAGCGTTGAGGTTGGGAACCAAGGTCTAAACTTGTTAGAGAGGAGTGAATCTACCTCCTCTTGAAGTTAAGGCCTTAGTCTCAGAGCTGGGAGGAGAAGAAATGGCAGGGGGGTGCTTCAGAACGATGCCTGCACAGCGTGGCTGAGATGCTGTAACAGAGACCGAATCCCTGGGATTACATAAGCGAGAAGCTCATTTCCTGTGCACATAAATGACCAGAGACAGGTCCATGTGCACAGACGGCTTTGTGCATGAGGCCTTTCGGGGCCCAGATTCCTTTACCTTGTTGCTCAGGGATTCCCTGGGGTGTTGGCTCAGTTTGCGTGATTGAAGTTATTCTCCACCCCATGTCTGCATTCCAGCATACAAAAAGCAGGAGAGAGGAGGTAGAAGGCACAGAAGTTTATAAGCCCAGAGCTGGGAATCGGTTGTTAAACACAACCATTATTAAATTAAATTCTATAAACGTATAAATAACTAATTTATGTTAAAAAAAGGTTAATAAGTACTCAAAATGTATCACTTCCTAATTAATTTTGCCACATTCTGCCCATTACCTAGGCCCTTGAGATTTTCACATCTGTTGTATCTGTATTGTGGAATCACTGCGTAATGCTGTGTTCCACTACCCATGCCTTCCCAACTTTTTTTGGCGGTGCGCGGGCCTCTCACCGTTGTGGCCTCTCCCGTCGCGGAGCACAGGCTCCGGATGCTCAGCGGCCATGGCTCACGGGCCCAGCCGCTCTGCGGCATGTGGGATCTTCCTGGACCGGGGCACGAACCCGTGTCCCCTGCATCGGCAGGCGGACTCTCAACCACTGCGCCACCAGAGAAGCCCAGCCTTCCCAACTTTGCAGTCCATGGCATCACAGTGGTATCAGTCACAGAGATCAGTAAACACTACAAATCAGAGCTTGAATGTTTGCTTTGTCGATTGTCTAAATTTAAGAAAGTGATCAAGCAAATGTTAATAATGGAGATTAAACCTCAAACCTGTAGGCACTGCATTACACCTGTTGCCATTACACTGTGAATAACACAAAAAGTTGAGAAAATATTCTTCCAGAATCTGTAAAGTATGATTCGATTCAGCAAAGAGGTTGCTTATATCACTGACAAACTATGACGATAAAGGCATTTGTTGTTTGCCTTTCATCTTACATGAAAGAAGTTATCAGCCAGCATTCACGTTGGCAGTGCTCTTGTTCATCCATGATGTGAGCAGCCTCTTTTCTGAATTTGGTAGTGATTGAGCATTTATTTGTAGTTTGATTTTGTGACACTATTGTTGGTGATAGATTTGTAAAAACTGATAGTATATTTTGCAAGAAATTCCAAGTCACACTGAAGCTAGAGGTGTATGAAATTCACAATAAAGAGGACTGTATTTTTATTTTTTGTAACTCTGTGCTATACATTCTTTCTAAAATTTTATTTATTATTTTTTACTGAAGTATAGTTGATTTACAATGTTTCAGGTGTACAGCAAAGTGATTCAGTTATACATATACATATATAAGTATTCTTTTTCAGATTCTTTTCTATTATAGGTTATTACAACATATTGAATATAGTTCCCTGTGCTAATCCTTGTTGTTTATCTATTTTATGTATAGTGGTGTGTATCTGTTAATCCCAAATTCCTAATTTATCCCCCCATACATTCTTTACATCAGTAAAATTTACAGCAGACATATCTGTGTGTGTGTATACTTTTTCCCCCAGAACCCTAGAACATCTTGTCAGCTCACCACCACGCAGATCCCCTTCATTCACGGTCTGTTGGCAGGAATATGAGTCACATGGTCCCAAGGCCACGCCTAGCTTCAAGGGATGCTGGGAAATACAGTCTCTAGCTGGGGGCCATGTGCCCAGCTAAAATCAAGGCAGCCCAACCATGGCAGCCCCGTGTATTTTCCCCAGAGGAGAGCACCAGCTCACTGGGGTTAGCCGTTTAGATTTTCCAGGGCCACACTTATGGCCTTCTCATGGCCTCATCTGAAGGCCGGCTTCGAGTTACCACTAGCTCCCACTCAGAATTTCAGGAAAGCACAGAGTATGGTGTCCTGAAGGGACAGATTCCCAAACCTCATTCTGCACCTTCGAGTGCCTGCTTCCTGCCCTTGCTTTACCGTTTGCATCTGTAATCCTGACAGCCATACCAGCAGGGCTTGACTTTGAGCAGTTTTGTGCTCCACACCAATGTTTGGGGTACATTAAACAGAACTTGGGTTCTGGAGTCCCAATTCATGCAAATCTCTTCATCTCTTTGAGCCTCAGTTTCCTCCTCTATAAAATGAGGATGATAAGATTTACCTTGCTTGGGCTTCCCTCGTGTTGCAGTGCTTGGGAGTCCGCCTGCCGATGCAGGGGACACGGGTTCGTGGCCCGGTCCGGGAGGATCCCACATGCCGCGGAGCAGCTGGGCCAGTGAGCCATGGCCGCTGAGCCTGCGCGTCCGGAGCCTGTGCTCCGCAGCGGGAGAGGCGACAGCAGTGAGAGGCCTGCGTACCGCAAAAAAAAAAAAAAAAAAAAAAATTTACCTTGCAGGGTTATTGTAAGAGTCAAGTGAAACAATCTTTGGGGAAGCTTTGTTGTCTAGAAACTACAATTCAGGTGTGAAGTAATTAATTCCAATTCCTAACAGACTGGTTTGTGATCAGGCTCAGATGGAATTACAGACACATAAGCCCTTTGTAAAACTGTTAAGTACTGTACTGATATAAGGTGGTATATTACATTTTTAAGTAATGAAAAATTATTGGTTATTTTATTATAACAATAGAAATACTGACATAGAAAACAAACTTACAGTTACCAAAGGGGAAATGGGGGGAGAGATAAATTAGGAGTATGGGATTAACAGATGCACACCACCATATATAAAATAGATAAATAACAAGGATTTACTGTATAGCACAGAGAACTATACTCAATATCTTGTAATAAACTATAGTGGAAAAAGAAAAAACAAGGAAAAGAAAAAAGCAATACTGCTAAAAATTTAGAAAAGGCAAAGTAAAAATACCCATAATGCTAACTCTCAGAGATCTAACTACTATTTATATTTTGTTATAGCTCCAACAATTATTAACTTGTGGTCGTGTTTGTTATATTTGGACCCCCACCTACGCCCTCCAACTCCCTTATTCAAATAATCAGATTATTTTGAAGCATGTCCTAGACATCATATAATTTCATCATAAACATTGCAGTATTTATCTCTAAATTTAAGAATACTTTAAATAAATATAACTTCAATATAAATATCACACCTAAAAAAATAAATTCTCTAATGGAGGATGTTGATAACAGGGGAGGCTATGCACGTTTAGGAGCAGGGGATATATGGGCAACCTTTGTACCTTCCACTCAATTTTTTTTTTTTTTTTTTTTTTTTTTACCTTCCACTCAATCTTGCTGTGAACCTAGAACTGCTGTAAAAACTAAAGTCTCTTTTTTAAAAAATAAGCTCTTAATAGTATCAAAAGGTGATCATTATTCAAATTTCCCTAATTGTGTATTTCTTTTTTCATAAATTGTTCTTGTACCTTTGAATATTGGATGTTTATATTTTTCTTATTTATTTGCCAAGCTCTTTATATATTAAACATATTAACTAAGGTAATATTAATTACTATTGTTATTCCAACAGGGGAGGCCATGGAGACTTCAGGATCACTTCAGGACCACAGTCAAGTCCACGGAGAATCAGAAGATCTAGACCGTATGTTTGCTCTCTCTGACCCTCTGGGCAAAGCCACATGGGAGGTGAAGTCCAGCAGTAGGTGGAACAGAAGACCCTGCTCAGCTCATGCGGCACAATGAATGACCCAAGTTACGGTCAAAACCTCTAGAGAAGTAGTGACTTTACACACATGCACATGTGTGTGCTTGGTCCAGTCTGTCCCCCAGTACTCTCTAGCTGTGTGGACCCTCAGTTGCTCCCCAAATCTCAGAGGCTCTGGGGGCTTGGACTTGCACTAGGGAGTGTCCTCAGAAGGTGGGAAGCGTCCTGCATGGCCCCAGAATGGCTTGATCGGATCCCACCTGCCCTGTAATTTACAGAGAATTTTAAATTGGCAACTGCTCTACACAGTGTAGTGGTCTCTTGGGAAGGATGGAGGGCTTAGAAGCCCCTCTCTGGGCTCCACATTCAGAGAAAAGTCTGCCTTTGGCCTTCCTAGAGCCTCTAGGGCCTCTGAGATCCCTGGTCTCCTGTACCTCCCATTGGCCCTAGGGGTTTGGGAAGAGTGTCCCAGTGAATCCAGTCACTCCTGGCTCCCCACATCCAAGTAGACCCCTGGGGAGGCCTGGGTGGTCTCTGGGGTGGGAAGGGCAGGAAACACTCATCCTTGCCTATGTGTGCCTCCCAGACGGAGAGACGGATTTCCACAAGCAAGACGAGGAGGCTGAGCTCTATTCTCAAGACCAAGATGAGAGAGGCAAGTCTTCCTCCTCTTCATCCTCCTCCTCAGGTAAAGCAATGATTTCATTAAATAAATCTATATTAAAATATTAAAGACAAGCATTTACATGGAAAAACCGATCTCCTGGACTTCCCTGGTGGCGCAGTGGTTAAGAATCCGCCTGCCAAAGCAGGGGACACGGGTTCAAGCCCTGGTCTGGGAAGGTCCCACATGCCGCGGAGCAACTAAGCCCGCGAGCTACAACTACTGAGCCCGTGTGCCACAACTACTGAAGCCCACACGCCTAGAGATTGTGCTCCGCAACAAGAGAAGCCACCGCAATGAGAGGCCTGCACACCGCAACGAAGAGTAGACCCCGCTCACCGCAACTAGAGAAAGCCCGCGCACAGCAACAAAAAGCCAATGCAGCCAAAAAAATAAATTAAAAAAAAAGAAAAAAATTAACAAAAAGAGAAAAGAAGAAAAACCAGTCTCCTGAACCTCCCACCTCGGTACTACAGCTCTCTTTTTCCATGTTCCCTTCCAGAGCCTGCCTCTCTGTACATGTAACTTGTACACAGTTATAACTACCATATAGGGACTTCCCTGGTGGTCCAGTGGTTTAGAATCCGCGCTTCCACTGCAGGGGGCACGTGTTCGATGCCTGGTCAGGGAACTAAGATCCCATATGCCACGTAGTGTGGCCAAAAAAAAAGAACCCAAAAAATTACCGTATAGACAATTTTGTCCTTGGTTTACAATTTTTTTTGCTATCTTATCCTAAGCATTTTGCCATGTTATTCCATAATATCTTAGCGGCTATTTTTCATGTTTCCCAAGTAGCCCCTCAAGTGACTGCATCTCATGTAAAGGAACGTTTAAGTTTCGTAGGAGCACTTTAGAATCAGGGGCAGTGCATGTGTCCATTCAAGCAGCCTGCAGGTTCATACCCTTTCTTTGCCACTAACTAGCTAAGCGTCCTTGGGTAAATTGCTTAACCCTGTATGCCCTGGAGTCCTCATGCATAAGATGGGGATGATAACAAAAGTTATCTCATAGGATACCTGTGAGGATTACATTCTACAGGTGCAAAGGCTTAGCACCTATCAGATAGTAATAGCTCTAAAAATAACTGCTATTGTTAAGATTTTCCCTCTTCCCCACCCCAGTTTGTCATGCTCAAGAGCATCCTTGCACAAAAGCCTTTACTTTTTGAATTTTTCATACAAATCAAGTCCTACATATCTACTCCCACAAGCACTTTAATGGGTTTAGAGGGATGAGAATCTCTAATTGGACTTTGATTACAAATTGCCACATTATTCTCTGAAAAGAAGCAGGATGTCTCTCTACTTTTATTCTTTTAACTCAAAAGGTAAGGCTGAATTTATAGCAGCAGCAACATCACAGCTAGCATTTATTGAGCACTTACTTTGTGCCAGGTAGCGTTCCAAGCACTTTATGTGGAATAACTCAGTTAATTCTCATAGCAACCCATGAGGAAGGCATTGTTGTTATTCCCATTTTACAGGTGAGGAAACCGAGGCCAGTGAGGTTTAGTTCTAGAAGAGCTTCCAGAGGCAGGAGGGCTACAACACGGGATTCTGTCCCTTTGTTTGTCCTCCCTAGGTGGGAAGGGACATTCTGTCTTCTGATTCTGACCCTCAGGGGTTGCTGCTCCCCCACAAATGTTCTCCCCCAAGTGTGGGCATAAGTTCCTTCCTTCTGGTCTCCAGAGTACATACACATGGGACTGGGCGTAGTTAACAAAACTGAACACTTAAAAGAAAGCAGCAGGAAAATAAACATGGAGTCCTAGAAGCATTGAGACAGTCAGGATCCTGGTCTCTGGTCCTACCCTGGTTGGCCTGCTGCTGGAACTCAGACCCTGCCCATTCTTCAGGCTCAGACTGTGACCATTAGTCCTTGGGCCCCAAGCCTGAGTGCCTCCCAGCAGCCCCCCCACCTTCCTCCACGTTAGGGCCCTAACTCAGAGTCTGGCATGCAGCACCACTCTCCCTACATAGCTTTTTGTTCTTTTTTTTGTTTTTGTTTTTGTTTTTTGCGGTACGCAGGCCTCTCACCGTTGTGGCCTCTCCCGTTGTGGAGCACAGGCTCCGGACGCGCAGGCTCAGCAGTCACGGCTCGTGGCCCCATCCGCTCCGCAGCACGTGTGATCTTCCCGGACTGGGGCACGAACCCGTGTCCCCTGCATCGGCAGGTGGACTCTCAACCACTGCGCCACCAGGGAAGCCCAGCTTTTTGTTCTTAATGTATCCTGTTTGGGTTTTTTAAAATATTTATTTATTTGGTTATGCTGGATCTTAGTTGTGGCTCGCGGGCTCCTTAGTTGAGGCTTGCCGGCTCCTTAGTTGTGGCATGTGAACTCTTAATCACGGCATGCACGTGGGATCTAGTTCCCTGACCAGGGATCGAACCCAGGCACCCCTCATTGGGAGCATGGAGTCCCAACCACTGCGCCACTAGGGAAGTCCCTATCCTGTTATTTTTAAATTCAAACGTTTTTTCATTATGAAAGATTACACATGGGCACATTGTAGAAAATATGGAACATACAAAGAAGTAGAAAGAAGGAAAAAAATCATCCTTTGCTCTGTTAGATAACCACTAAACACATATTAGTGTATCTCCTTACATTTATTCAATAAATATTTATTGAGCATCAACTATGTGCCAGGCTCAGTGATGGATACTCGGGACACCAGAAACAAACGTGATTCTTTCTGCCAGAGTTAATTTTTTAAACAATTGAATTAGAACACAGAAAAATTATCCTCATTCTTGACAGCATACAATTCTACAATACCTTTTATTTAAAATTATATATTATGCATAGGGAACTATATTCAGTATCCTGTAATAAACCATAATGGAAAAGGGAAAAAATCAATCCTTGAACAAGTTTTAAAAATTATATCTTATGGGGCTTCCCTGGTGGCACAGTGGTTGAGAGTCCGCCTGCCGATGCAGGGGACGCGGGTTTGTGCCCCCGTCCGGGAAGATCCCACGTGCCGCAGAGCAGCTGGGCCCGTGAGCCATGGCCGCTGAGCCTGTGCGTCCGGAGCCTGTGCTCCACAACGGGAGAGGCCACAACAGTGAGAGGTCCGCGTACAGAAAAAAAAAAAAAATTATGAATATATCATGGAGAAAGCTAAAATAATATTCACGTGAATGTTAATAGAGATTGTCCCTGTTGGATAGAATTTGGAGTAATTTTTGCTTTCTTATTTTCTGTATTGTTTGATATTTTGCAAAATATGATGAAAAAGCCTTTTGGGGGCATTGATATTTGTAAAATACAGAAAAGAAGAAAATAGAAGCCACTCAAAATCCCATCTCTTGAGATAAATACCGCTGTTGTTATCTTGATGTACTTCCTGATACCTCTTTTTCTGTGCCTAGTTGAGATCACATACGCACTGATTTTTTTTTTTTTCCGCACTGATTTTTAAGCACAGTTAACTTGGTTTCCTATAATTAAAAAATTTATCCATGATAGACCAGGAGGTCCCCAAGCCCGCTGAGGAACATCGGGACTGCTGGGGCCCTCTTGGTCATCCTGAGGAAAAGGGAGTCCTCTGGACCTGAAGCCAGAAACTCCTAGGCCTGAATCCCCAGAATGCTGACCAATCCAAGAGTGCCAACAACGCGGTCATTCTTCAAGGCTTTAATCAAACTCCTGCTGCAGGCAGGGCAGCCTTAGGACAGTGATACCCAGGCCTCGTCCTTCAGGAGCTCAAGGTGGTTGGAGGGATGAGCACCACCAGGGACCCTCATGCCCACTGTGTCAAGCACAGACAGTTGATGCTATAGAAACCCCAGAGGAGGGTGGGCAAGATGCGTGTGAGCTGGGGCAGCTGGAAAAGCCCTTCTACAGGAGGTGTGACATCAGCTTAAGCTTCAGGATGAGGGAGCAAGTGGGAAGGGCATTCCAGGTGGGAGACAGAGCATGAGCAAACCCAGAGTCAGCGTGGCGTTGGTGGCATCACAGTTGATGCAGCCCCCATACTGGGCAGGAGGGAAAGCACCTCAGTAACACGATACTTCACAGGACCTTGTCTTATCTTAGTGAAAGCCGTATTGAACATAGTAAGTGATTTGTCTGAGGTCACACAGAAAGTTCATGGCAGTTCCTGTCCCCTAACCCTCAAAGCAGAATTCTTCCCCCAGACCACACTCCTCACATAAACTAAATTTTGAGAACCGACACCAGAATGAGGTATTCCAGGCTCGATCCAGGCTGAGGTTCTCCCACAGCTTGTGTTTGTTCCCTGCAAAGAGCAGCAATGAGGACTAGCGCCCCTGAGTAACTGGAAAACGTTGGCAGAGACGGGGGCTGGTCTCCCCTGCAGGGGCAGCTCACCCAGTAGGCAGTAGGCCTCACCATTTCTCCTTTGCCCACTTGGCTGATGGTTGAATTTCTCAGTGGGCCTGAGCCTGTCCGTGTGAAGATTTTTTTTTTTAATAAATAAATACATTTATTTATTTATTTATTTATTTATTTATTTATTTATTTATTTATTTTGGCTGCGTTGGGTCTTCGTTGCTGCGCTCGGGCTTTCCCTAGTTGTGGCGAGCGAGGGCTACTCTTCATTGAGGTGCACGGGCTCTAGGTGTGAGGGCTTCAGTAGTTGTGGCACACGTGCTCAATAGTTGTGGCTCACAGGCTCTAGAGCACAGACTCAGTAGTTGTGGCGCATGGGCTTAGTTGCTGTGTGGCATGTGAGATCTTCCTGGACCAGGGCTTGAACCCGTGTCCCCTGCATTGGCAGGCAGATTCTTAACCACTGCACCACCAGGGAAGTCCCCCGTGTGAAAATTTGTTCCTTGCAGTGTTATTTATAGTAGGGCAATAATAGAAACAACCTAACCTCCAACAACAGCAACATAGAGCAGTGATGCTACACCCTGTCCTGGTCAGAGCTCTGGTCTTCATACATCTCTAAAGTGAAAAAGAGAAATTCAAATCATAGAATTCGTTTGATCTCATATACACTTTGTAAAAATTCACACATACATGATTGTAAACAAGACTGGAAGGAAGAATATCAAAATGTTAATAGTGGTTATCTCTGGATGGTTAAATTATGGGTGATTTTCATTTTCTTGCTTTTTTTTGAATTGACTTATACCATAGATATTTTACAATAATCTTTTTTATCTTTATAACCAGAAGAATATAATTTTTTTTAAAAAAAAAACTTTAATAAATGTTAGCCTAAATTGATTGTGGGAAGAAAAGAACTTGGGGGAAAGAGCCTGGATTAATGTCTAGTACAGATCCTGGCACACATAAGGTGTTTAATAAATGCTCTCATGACTCTGGAGCTGAGCTCTGGGTTCTATTTTTGGAGATAAAAATGATTAGAAATGCAGGCCTTGGTGACAGACCTGGGTTTGAACCCTGGAATTTCTGTTTCCTGACTGTGTGACTTTCAGCAAATAACTTAACTTTTGTGAGCCTCAGTTTCCTTATCTGTAAAATGGGGAGGGAGAGGCATTAATACCTTCTTTACAGCATTTCCAAGAGGATCAAATGAAATATTAACTATAAATTACTTAGTTCAGTGTTGGTACATAGTAAGTGCTCAAAAAATGGCGACTCTTATTACTGACTTTGAACGAGGCCCAGGTCCTCTCAGGCCCCCAATTCTTCTTTAGTCAGCTGAACACAGTCACCTCGGGGCGTGTGAGGGGCGTCAGACAGAGCAGCAGGAAAGCTCTTGTACAGCTGTCTTGCCTCTTGAAGAGCGCCCACCTCACCCCCAGCGCAAAGACTATGTTACTTTTTAAGGCTTCCGACACCAGGAGAGGGAAGCCACTCTGGGGTGCTGTAACTGGGGGGAGCTGACTAACAGGCTTTGTCTACACCCAGGTGCTGAGCATGGGGAGCCTGACGTTTTGAAGGATGAGCTTCAACTCTATGAAGGTGATTGTCTGTCCAGTGGCTTTGGGGGAAACAGAATTAAACAAAGGACATGAAGGCTTAGGGCTTTGTTGGGAGGAAACAAGGTGATGAGGGTGTTTCATGAGCTCAAAGTCCTGGGCAGATATAGGAGATGTGGCAAGGTGAGTGGTTATAACATGGGCAGATGGAGGTGGGGGCAGGCATTTTCTGCCACAGTCAGACTGTCCTGGAATCTCTTCTGATCTATAACCCTGACTTGCAGGTTGACTGTGACCAGTCACCCAACCTTTCTGGGCCTCCGCTTTCCAACCAGCAAGATGGAACTTAATCAGTACCCTCTCTCTTGGAATACTGGGTTGTTTAAGCATGCAAGGGAAAATTAAGGACCTGATTTCTACAAAACTCAAATTACGGAGTAATTGTCTCTAAGCATCATGATTTTTACAGCGAGCAGATATAAATATTATGGCACTTTGCTTGGTAGCACTTTGATGAGATGGAGGAATTGTAGGAATGAACCAGTTTGCCAAAAAGCCTCATAAATGAACACTGCCAGATAAGAAAACCTGTTTAACTTTGTTTAATCCAACATTTACATAATCCGCTTAGTCTCCTAATGCCAGATAATAACCCAAGAAATACAACGGGAAACACATATACATTCAAAGAAATGGAAATGAAATACCTTAATATTCTGCATCAAGGTATTACCAGTGGCTGCCACTGGGTGGCAGCATTGTGAGTAATCTCCACACTTTTCTTTCATCTGAATTTTCTGATTTTCTTTTTCTTTTTTTTTAAACAAAAACAGGCACTATCTAATTTTTTAAAATGTTGTTAATTAAGTAGTGTAAGAAAGTTTTCACTGAGTGTAAAATGAGAGAGAAACTGTTACATATACATACATTTTAAATGTTTTTTTCTCATCAAAAAGTAAGTCATGTTCACTGTAGAAAACGTAGATATTGTCACGTATTTGTGAATTAATTCCCCCAAGTAATGAATTCCCCGCCCCACCTCCCCCCTCCCGAGACACCAGAGGTACTTGGTAATTACACGGCCGGAGTCTCATTTCATGCCGTTCTTGGTTTGCCTTCTGTACCCTTGGTGCTGGCCTCTCTGGTCACTTGCAGACACTGGCTCCTGTTTGCACATTAGCCTAAAGACAGTTCAGCATACTGAGTGTTTATTGCCATGAGCTGAGTGCCCCCTTCAGGTGTTTGTGTCCTGGGGCTGATCTGGAGGGTGGAAGTGTACAGAGTGGGGACTCCTGCCTCCCCTTGAGGGGAAGAAGGTAACAGGCTAGGAGAGAAATCACTGGGAATAGAGTAGGCGCCAAGAACCAGAGGGTGGGGACTTCCCTGGTGGTTCAGTGGGAAACACTCCGCGTTCCCAATGCAGGGGGCCCGGGTTCGATCCCTGGTTGGGGAACTAGATCCCTCATGTATGCCACAGCTAAGAGTCTGCATGCCACAACTAAAGTTCCTGCGTGCCACGACTAAGACCCAGCGCAGCCTAAGTAAATAAATATTTAAAAAAAAAAAAAAAAAAGAACCAGAGTGTGAATGAGGTGGGAGGGCCACCCAGGCCAGATTAAAGGGAAGGCTGCACCTCAGGGCAGGTATAGGGCTCGATTCACCCTAGGCAGCCCAGACAGGAGCTCCACACTGGGGTCAGGGGCCAGGGCCCCCATGGTACAACCCAGCTTGGCTTCCACAAGCTCAGGGCCTGGTGGGGCTGGAGCCACGTGGCTAAGTATCCTCACCTGCATCTGGATAGGAATGAACAGGCACAGATTGCAAACTGGTGGCCTGTGTGTACAGATGTATATTATCTGGCTCACAGAGTATCTTTATTATTATTATTGTTCTTAATATATTTCATCACGTCTACAGCTAACAGTTTTTCACATCTGGAGATCTGTGAAATCAGGGTGCCTCTTAAAATCACTGGCAACTTGCAGTTATAATTGGCAGTAGTTTTCCTTCCATAAAATGACGTCATTCTCACAAACCATGATATATTTGCTTCAATGGAATATGAATTGCCAGCTTTTTTTATAGTCAAGAAGTTTATTTAAAAACCTGGATTTCTGGCTTCTCGTGGGAAATTAGAAGACCTGTAACATGGGGCAGGCATTGCTGCGGCAGCTTTCAGGGACTGTGGGGTGGTGCCTGCCCCTGTAGATGAAAGAGGAACCCTCCAGTTTGCTCCAGTGCCCCCTGCAGATCAATGGGAAGTCTCTCTGCAGTGTAACTTCTCCCCACCCAGAGGATATGAATATGCAGTCACTGATTTCCCTTCTGTGCAGGTGCCCCCGGGGAGGTGGTGCCGTCTGAGGAATCAGGTGAGTGTCTTTTAGGGGAGAGGGGTCGTTGGTACTGGTGTTGAACGAGGTCTGGGCACCGTCTTTCCCCCAAAAGAGGCAGGTGCTATCAGGTGCACAGCTGTGAGAGATGGGACTCCAAGTCTCCTTGGGGCCTGGGGCTCTGACCTGGGCTCAGCAAGCAGGCGGGGCTGGCTGTAGCATGAGACAGGGGGCCAGTGGGGTTAGAAAGGGGGTCCAGGCAAGAACAAAGGGATTATTAATAACAATCTATAGATAGAAAGATCCCCTGGGGGCTGGAGAATTCAACAGGGGCGTTTTCAGAAGTCACCTGTGGCACTCGTTAAGGCCCCAAGCTGGCCTGGGCACTAATGTTGAGTTTCTAATTTCCAGGACTCCGAAGGAGAGGCTCTAATCCAGAGAGTGGTAAATATGCAAGCTCCGAGAGGGGAGTGGGAGGCGGCCTGGATTCCAGGGGCTGGGACAGGACCACAGGCAGCCTGGGGGGGAGGGAGATCAGTCCCAGCAGCAATGCCGTCACCAGCCAGAGTGTCACCGTGATCCAGGAAAGGGGCCTCCGGGCTCAGGGGACATGGAACAGAACAGACACAGGCCTGTGGAGGAGGAGGGCATCAGTGGAGGTCCAAGGACAGCCACCCCACCTTCAAGCTTTGCCCTGACCGGTCCTGCAGTGAGTGCCCTCTGATCCAGGAAATAGAACCTGGGAGAGCCATTCTCAGTGAGGCAGGGGAGCGAGAATCCCACCAGCTATACTGTGTCAGAGTTAAACCCTCGTCTCTCTCTTGTTCCCAAGGAGAAGTGGAGCCCTCTCAGTTAAGAAGACTAAATATAAAGAAGGATGGTAAGGAACTTGGGGTTCCAGGGCTGCTGCTTTTGTCTGGTCCAGATTTCTCTGGGTAGAAAGTCAGCTGGTGGCCTGGAACGACAGTAATCATGGCCCGTCTCTGCTGCGGGCCCGGCGGTTTGCAAAATCCTCAGCTTAGAATCACCTTGAGAAGGTGGTACAATGATTCCTGTTTTGCAGATATAGAAACTGAGGCTCAAGGACGGGGAGTGGTCTTACAGCTAGTGAGTGACACGACTTGGGCTTGGATCCTGGTCCTGTGCTCTTTCTGCTGTACGCGGAGTCACTAGCATGATAAACGCCCTCCAGACCTTATGGCCATAATGGGGAGCTGGGAACAGGCTGGGCCGAGGAAGCTGTGAGGTTAGATTAGACTGGACTCTAGGAAAGGAGTGATGAGAACCGGAGGGACTGCCTCGACTCCAGGCCTGGAATCGTGGGGGCTTCAGGGAGGAGGGTAAGGGTGGGAAAGGAGGCCATGTTTTTTGGGGGGGTTTTGGGGGTTTTTTTTGGCCACATTGCGAGGCATGTGGAATCTTCTTAGTTCACTGACCAGGGATTGAACTCGGGTCCCAGTAGTGAAAGCCTGGAATCCTAACCACTATGCCACCAGGGAACTCCTGAGACCATAGTTTTTGTTTTGTTTTGTTTTTTATATATAAATTTATTTATTTATTTTTGGTTGCGTTGGGTATACGTGTGCAGGCTTTCTCTAATTGTGGCGAGAGGGGGCTCCTCTTCGTTGCGGTGCGTGGGCTTCTCATTGCAGTGGCTTCTCTTGTTCCAGGGCACGGGCTCTAGAGTGCAGGCTCAGTAGTTGCGGTGCGCGGGCTTAGCTGCCCCGCGGCATGTGGGATCTTAGTTCCCCAACCAGGGATCGAACCCACGTCCCCTGCATTGGCAGGCGGATTCTTTACCACGGGACCACCAGGGAAGCCCTCTAGAAATATTTTGAGTTGTTCAAAAGCCTGCCTTTAGGGAGTGGGAGACCTGTGTCTGAGCCCCTGGCCCTGCCTCCATCAAGCTACATGAACTGGGACGTGCTGTCGAGCTGTCCCGGGCTATGAAGTGAGCCTCATCCCACTAAAACCGAGATTCCCAAAGCGCAGGCCATGTCCAGGTTGCTTCAGGACATGGCATTATACCCCCAAGTGAGAAGGTGACTGCCCTTTCCCCTCTCTTTCTCTGCTTGGAGCCCCTGGGCCTTTAGTGCCACCCTGACCCTTGCTCACTGCCCTCTGGACACAGAGATCAGGACTGTGCGCAGAGCCGTCTGCAGGCAGCGGCGGGCAGACCTTCACCGTCTTGCTTTATGGGCCTTGTGTTTGTTCTTAAGACATGGGATCCTAGTTTTCCACTTAGTGTTGTGACATGAAGTTTCCTTTTCAAGTAAATCTATTTAAGGAAAAATAAGAATCTGCTTAAAGAAAAACTTTAAGTAAATAGTACAGGTGGTCCTTGGGTAGCAAGAAATTGTGAAGGTCATAAGCAGTGCTACGTAGAAAGGGCAAAACCCACAAAGGTGGTGTGTGGATGGCTGAAATCAGAAAAAACAGACAAGGGTGATCCCCTAGGTCCCTCTTGGCTCCAATACACCTTGGAGTCCTTATCCTGGCCTGATCTCTTCAGCCCCCAAAACTTCTAGTTCCCTAAAACTTGAAGTTCTCTTCCCAGAAATTCACTTACCCTGCGCTCACCTGGTTGAACCCTTCACTGTACCGGGTCTGTGCCTTGGTCCCACCTTCTTACCTGTCTCATGGCACGTGAATGTGCGCACGCACGCGCGCGTGCACACACACACACACAAAATCTTCCCTTTCATCCAACTCCTACTGCCTTGGCTATCTTTAAGGCTTACCTCAAACTCTCTTTCTTCCATTAATCCCTGCCCCAGATATGGTGAGTCCTGAATGCTTATGACATCTTACAACTGCATCCAATTCCACAGTGTGGGTACCTTATAATGTATTTACCATTCCCCACTTGATAGATGTTTAGGTTATTTCTAATTTTTTGCTCTTTCAAACTAAGCTGCCCTACCCATCCAGCCCTCTGTTTGGTCTTACATTTCTCTGCAGTCTCTCTCTTTTTAAAAACACTTGTATTTTCTAAGTATTTACTCATAAGAAAATGGGGGAAAGATCAGGGAGAAATTCTCTGCTAGGAATTCATTTTGCATTCCTGAAGATTTGGGTGAGGAAAGAGTTTTCACCCCCACTCTGTCACATCTCTGAACAGACCTAAGCCTGATGCTTTCTTAAACGTTAAGTCTAGTTCTGCATGACGTCTTTTTTTCCCCTAAAGGACAAATTGATTTCAGAGCCAAGAATGTTCTAGAAATAATCTTTTGATTTTCCCCCCCGAAAAAAAATAACAAAAACAAAACCAGAAATACCCTCCTCACTTCTGTTCACTTGCCTTCCACATGCCACCTGACAGCAGTGATATGTAGTCTCACTCTGCCTTTTACCATTTACAAAGGACTTTCCCCTCCAAGACCCCCATCCATCCCTCCGTCAGTGGTGTAGAGGTTGCTCTCCTTGATTTATCAATGAGAACGCTGAGGCTCAAGGGAGTCACGACACTTGTCCAAAGTTCACAGCACATCAGTGGCCAAACTGGACTAAAGTAGGACACATTCCCAGCAGCCTTGGCCACTCAGAGAGGCTGCCTCGTTCCAGGGAACCGTCTCTGAATTGTCCTCTCTTTCTTCTTTTTCTTTCTTTTAAAAACCTTTTTGGCATCTTCCCTATCACAGCCCTCTGCCTGGGTCAAGGCCCCTGTGTTCTCTCCCCTGATGACTCCTGCGCCTGGCAAAGGGCAGGGGGTCCTCCTTCACAAACCATCCCTGAATTCCTGCCCAGGGCATGGGCCCTGCTACTTTCTCTACCTCCATTAACTACTAGGAAGAGCCTGCAATGCTGCTTCTGGGCACCAGGCCCACGGAAATGCACACACAAGGGCACAGACACATTCATGTGCGGTGATGTTTGGTGCAGAAAATCAGTCCCTTCTAGCTTCCTCAATGGGAGACTAGTTACATAAATTAGAGTAAGTTTATGCCATGGAACACTATGCAGCCATCAGAAAGAACAGGGCAGGGGCTTCCCTGGTGGCGCAGTGGTTAAGAATCCACCTGCCAATGCAGGGGACACAGGTTCGAGCCCGGCCTGGGAAGATCCCACATGGCGCGGAGCAAGTAAGCCCGTGTGCCACAACTACTGAGCCTGCGCTCTAGAGCCCACGAGCCACAACTACTGAGCCCGCACACCTAGAGCCCGTGCTCCACAACAAGAGAAGCCACCGCAATGAGAAGCCCGCACACCATAACGAAGAGTAGCCCCCGCTCACCGCAACTAGAGAAAGCCCGCACGCAGCAACGAAGACCCAACGCAGCCAAAAATAAATACATAAATAAATTTATGTATATATAAAAAAGAACAGGGCAGATCTATATATGCTTGGAGATAGAAAGGATGGCCCCAATCTATCAAAGAGAGGAAAACAAACCATAGAGCAGCAGGTACACAAACTGATCCTGCTTTTGTTTTTTTTGAATGTGCATGTATATACTTGGAAAAGTTTTGTCAATCACTGCTTGCTTTTAAGGAGTTGGATTAGGAAGGGAGAATGGAGCAATGGGAAACTTTTAAACTAGGCACGTGCATTTTTTACAATTGTATTTAGCATCATTCGACAAATAAGGCGTCAGACACCTCTGCATGCCCGGCGCCGCTTTAGATGATGGGCAAAATCCCCAACCACCATCCTACAGAGTGGGTCAGAGAATAAACACAGCAGTGAAAATCCAGCAAGCTGAGTGGTGATAAGTGTTAGAAAAATAATAAAGTGAGGTGAGGGCTGAAACGGGTGGGGCTTGGGGTGCTGTTTTAGTTGGGCTGGTCAGGAGCAGCTTCTCTGAATAAAGCTCCCTTTGAGCAGAGACAGGAATATTTTAGTTAATTAAAAAGAGAGAAAGAAGCAAACAGTAATCTTCACCTCTGCCTTTACAGATGAGTTTTTCCATTTCATCCTCCTCTGCTTTGCCATTGGGGCCTTGCTGGTGTGTTATCACTATTATAAAGGTGAGTGTGTGGGGGGTGAGGACAGGGGGCAGAGGTCCAGACTTGCAGGATGACCATTCTCTCCCCCGCTGCCCCTGCAGACTGGTTCATGTCCCTTGGGGTCGGGCTGCTTACCTTCGCCTCCTTGGAGACCGTTGGCATCTACTTTGGCCTGGGTAAGACCCTCGCACACTGTCTCTGGGAGGGCAGCAGCTGGGCTGGCCGCAGGGGCTCGCCAAGGGCTGGAAAGCCACGACCTAAACTTTTTATAAAGATTTCTTTATGCTCGTGTTTGCTTCCTGACCGCTTTCAAGGTCAATGTGAGGTCGTTGGCAAAACCCCATGGAAAAAATGGGCAGCTCCATAAAAATACAACAAAGACAGTTTAAAGTGGCAAACAAACAGAATTAGCCAGATACTGAAAACAAGGCAGTTAATGGAGTGAGGTACTGAATTCTCTGAGCTTCCTGGCATTGTTATTGCTGCTCATGGTTGTTTTTAAATAATAAGTACTCAATACCATTATCTGAGCTTAACCTGCAGCCTGAAATTCCACCATCAGAGCTTTGTTTTTACGGGTTAGACCTTTGTTCAAGGGCAGGCAGGGGGAGGTCTGACCCCGGATCCTTCGAGGGGACACAGAGCTCCATCACCTTTCTCTCCTCCGTTCTTGACAGTGTACCGGATCCACAGCATCCTGCATGGCTTCATTCCCCTCTTTCAGAAGTTTAGGCTGATAGGTAACTTTTACATTCTTCTATGTTCACTTTCTCTCCCTGCCAGGGTCTTCTGTTGCAAATGAGGCTTAGCATACTGGAAAGAGCACAGGGCCTGGAGTCATGGGCTTGGGTTCAAGTCCTGCCTCCTTCAATTTAGCATTTCTGGGGCCCTAGAGCCTCTTTTAGCCTCAGTTTCCTCAACTGGAAAATGGGTGTAATAATACCTACAGCACAAAGGTGTTGTGAAAATCAAGTGAGGAATGGGTGTAAAAGTCCTTAAGTCTGAACCATTGTAGGAAAGTGGAGGGGACCTGGGTATTCCTCATTCTCTCATAGAACTTTGCATCTCTCCAAACAGTATCTTCTTTGTGATTTTATTTGCCCTGCTGGGGGTGAGAGGGGGTTTCAGTTATCTTACACTTGGCTGATGAGGAAACTCATTAGTCAGTTACGTTCATCAGAGAGGTAGAGTGACTTGCCCAGAGTCACACAGCTAGGGTGGCTGGGCAGGCTAAAGGAGATCCCCTTTCTTGACCAGCAGCTCTGTGTCTACCATTAAATCACAAAACTGAGAGACCAGGGGCTGTGTGCCTCCGTGTCATGAACTTTTGTCTCCTTTAATCCATCTCATGCATAAAGGGGAAATTTGTTGCAATGGCTGTGGGTCATGACTGCCTTATCCCAGCTATGAGGGGCATTTGGGCATCTGGGGTAATGGTGGGGAGGAGGCCTGGCTGCTTTCAGAATCTCATGCCATCCTGTGGGCTTTGCCTTCCAGGCTTCAGGAAGACCGACTGAGGCCAGTGCCAGGTGGGCAGCCAGGCCAGGCCCCGGTGTGACCACCACTGCATCCTTTCAGCCCACGAGGACAGAGCAGCGTCCTGGGAGACACGCTGGCGGGCCAAGCTAGAGCAATAAAGAGAGCGCTTTGCCTTCCATGTGGTCTGAACATTGGCACCAGCTGGGCCAAGGTGTCCCTCGGGCAGTGTTGGCATGCAACCCAGCTGCCAGGATGGCAGGAGAGGGAGGGTGCGGGCCTGTGCCCTTCCCGGGGCCTGGATCAGCGGGAGGATCCTGGGACATCACTCCTCTCAGGAGACAGTGGGAGACCCCTCGGCCCTGCAAGGTGTAATTAGTCGGGGCTTGTGAATTCTTTCAAGTCCCCAGGCCATCCCGGGACAGACAGATGGTCCACTGCCCTGAGGCAGGGAAGTACCACGTCAGGCCCCTGGGGTGAACCCGATACAGGTGAGATTTGGGGGAACTAAATCCACAGCATCCAGGTCTTCCTATTACCTAGTGCCAGCCCTGCTGTCCTTGGACTCCATTAAGATTCAAATAAACATTCTCTTCCCTGGACTAAAAAGAGTCAGCTAAATATTCCTTTCAGTTTCTTGAGTGTGAGAATACATTTGAGGTCTTCTTTGACCCCATCTAGTCAGAGGGGGCACCTTGTCCTACTGGACAAAGTATAAAAGGGAATAAATGCAAAAAGCCTCTCGTTTTAGGTCCAAGACTTCAATTGCAGAGGTTTGGAATAGGAGGCAGGGTTTTGCAAACGTTCTTGTGAAAAAGATCTGGAGCTGTTAGGTATTCTCAGCTCAACAAATACCAAAGAAGTGAGATAAGAGCACAAAAAAGTCCATTGCAAACTCGGGTTGTGTTAGTGGAGGTATAGAGTCTAGACTGAAGGAGGTGATAGTAGGTTCTCTCTTGTACACAGCCAGACCACGCCAGTAGAATATGTTCTAGATTCATATATCAAGAGTGACAGTGACAAACTAGAGAATACACGGAAGAAGAAACTAGAGTGGGGATGTAAAGAATAATTGAAGAAGTGACAACTCTTTGACTTGCCGAAGAAAAAAATGGGGACCTTTACTGAGCTCGTGGACTCTGAAAGACACTTTCTCAAGTGTCTGTGATTGTCCAGGTCCGTTATGTGGTTTAATTCTCACAACAGCCTTGAGATGTGTACATCATCCTATCATCCTCCTTTTGCAGATGGAGAAACAGAGACTCGAGGAGTTGTAGTAACTTGTCAAGTTCCCACAGCAAGTCAGTGACAGAGCTGTGAGTGGAAACCAAGCCTGTGTTCTGACAGAGCTTGGCTAGCGCAGTCTGCCACCCCAGGCAGAGCATCCCTGAGGCAGCTGCAGTTTATTCCCAGTATTTCCCAGATTTGGGAGTTCTCAGACTTACAGAATTGTTTTTTAATTTTTAAAAAATTTATTTTATTTATTTATTTTTGGCTGGCATTGGGTCTTCGTTGCTGTGCACGGGCTTTCTCTAGTTGCGGTGAGCGGGCTTCTCATTGCGGTGGCTTCTCTTGTTTACCGAGCACGGGCTTTAGGCATGCGGGCTTCAATAGTTGTGGCACACGGGCTCAGTAGTTGTGGCTTGCGGGCCTAGTTGCTCCGCAGCATGTGGAATCTTCCCAGACCAGGGCTCGAACCAGTGTCCCCTGCATTGGTAGGTGGATTCTTAACCACTGCGCCACCAGGGGAGTCCCCCAGAATATTTTTATAAAGTGAGAAAAGGAGGGCTGCCAACTCCTTATCTTGCCAATTAAGGAAATAAAAATAGCAAAAAACATCAACTGTCAGCATCATTTTATAACAGAAAGGATAGTCCCGCATCAAAAAAGCAGGGAAATTGTCATCAGAAACAAAGTGGGGCTTAAAATGAAAAATGAAGCTTTATGGAAATCTCACTCTGTGTCCTTTGCCCTCAAGTCACTGTGGTCTGGTGAAAATTTTATCATTCGGAAACCGTGAGACTAAAGAACTCCTCAGGACTTTTACATTCTCTCATTTTGGGGGTTTTCCAACTCAGCTCCCACACCTCAAAGGATGAAAGGCTTGCTACCTCCCAAAGCACCTTGTACTGCAAGAATTTTTCTGCTCTGTGCTAAGACGCCTCTGTCAATGAAGCTTAAGGCCTTCTTTCAACAGAACAAATGACCCACGAGTAGGGAATGTTCCTGATAGTCATGGCTATGTTATCTCAACATTCGGCTCTCAGCTCAGCCCTGACAGCAGCACCGGGGGCCCAGCCCTCCAACTTTGTCCCTCGTTTTCAAGATTGTTTTGGCTGTTCTGGGTCCCTTGCATTTCCACACAAGTTTTAGGATCAGCTTGTCCACTTCTGCAGAGAAGCCGCTGGGAGCTCTGCTGGGATTGCACTGCACCTGAGTATCAGTGTGAAGAGAACTGTGCTTCTTCTTAGTGATGTATTACCTCCTTTTACATTTTGTTAGAAAAAAAATTGCCCCAAATCCCAGAACCAAAATCCACCACAGATGGTATTTTGGTGTGTTTCCTGTGAGTCTTTTTAGTGCATGAGGGCATTTATTTTTATTTTGGGCCCTTTTCTCTTTCATATATAATAAGCATTTTTCCGTTCCTACATACTCTCCCTAAGCATCATTTCCAGCCACTGGGTATTTCACGCTTTACGGAATAATCCGTCTATACTTAGAAGATAATATCCGCAGCTAACATCTGTTCAGTACTTGTTCTGTGCTGGATGTGGAGCCAAGCACTCTGCATACACCGTGTCGTTTCATCCTCATCACAACCCTGAGAGGTAGCACCTGTCCACGATCCCCATTGTACAGACAGGAAAACTAAGACACGGAAAGTTAGTTTCTGAGGTTTGGATTTCAAGCACTTGTGTATAACTTACTTTCCTCAAAAGGGAGCCTGGAGTGCACAGATAAGATATTTATCAAATGAACAAACAGCATGCAAGGTTTCACAATAGAAACATGAACTTGCTGACTTGAGGGCAGTGTGGTTAGCTTTCCCTGTCCCAGCCTCAGTTTGCTCATCTGTACAATGGGGATCACAGCAGCGCCCACCTCACAGTGTGTGGTGAGGGTTATGTGAGATGATTGCATTTCTGGCACAGAGTAGAGGTACTTGATTTGGGCAGAGGCACATATTAAGGCCCTCAGGGGCAGGCAGGCAAACTCAGCCCGGTGTAGAACAGTGTGGAGCAGGGAAGAGAGGGGGCCGAGGGAGCCGATACCTGACCTAAGGGTGACTGCCTGTGAAGACGTGAGTTCGAACTGCTGCTGGTATCCTTGGGCTTTCTGGGCCCAGGTGTCAAAGGAGGGGCTCAGGTGGGTCAGGTTGTAGGGGCCCCTCATGCGCTGGGAGAGAAAGACCCCCACCTCCAGATCTCAGTGGAGGGTCTGCCTGCCCTAGTGTGCTGCCTCCCTGGGGCCCCAGCCCCCAGCACTGCCCTTGGAACCCCTCACTGCTTCTCTGCCGAGCTACAGCTCAAGGCCAGTACCAGTGGGGTCTGGTTACACCTCAGGCGTCAGGCAGATTCCTGGAGCCCCAGTCCAACAAGTGGTCTAAAAATAAAGCATTGAATCCTGAGTCCAGGAAGGCAGGGTTGCAAAGTGGGGCGGTGGAGCAGGGCTTGGATGGGCTGGGCTTCTATCTCTGGTTGCCCTGGACGCTGGGCACTGGGTTTCTGCTGTGACCACAGCAGAGGAGGACACGGGTATGAGGGTATTTCGAGGCCATCCAAGCCAGCTTGCACTGGGAGGAAAAGAGGGAAGCCCAGCAGTGCTGTGGCAGTTGTCTCCTTCTCCTGACATGGCCCCAGGAATCCTCCGTCTACTCCAGAGGACCCAGGCAGGACCAGAGATGGAGCCAGGGGATGCTGCTGACTGAGCCTGGGAAGCTGGGGAAGGTACTTGACGTGGAGGCTAGGCTTTGCGAGGAAGATGTAGGGAAGGGCTTTGCAGGCAGAGGGCCCAAGGTGGGCAAAGGCATGGAGGAGTGAAAGGACAGCATGTCTGGGGGGCAACAGGTATCAGTCCAGCATGGCTGGGTAGGAGTGAGGATTAGTGGGCAAGATACCACACAGGGCAAATGGCCTGCTTCCCCCTGGAGAACCTTGAGAGCTGGGGTAAGGAGCTGGGCTTTAGCCTGAGGACAGTGGGGAGCGATGGAAGGTGTTTGAGCAGAGGAGTGGCATGGTGAGATTGCATTTTAGAAAGATCACTCTGGTGGCCCTGTGGGAGCCATGCGAATGAGCATGACCTCCAGCTACGGGGAAGATAATGGACCAAGGGCTGCTGTGCTCTGTGTGTGCCCCGAGGCCATGCTTCCCGTGGGATGCTCTTCGCTGTTGACTCAGGAGACATACAAAGCAGGCCCTTTCCTGGGAGACACAGGACTCCCCTGACAGTTGACTTCAGCTTGAGGACTCCCTGACGCCTGCCGAACTCTCCTTAGCATATCCAGCAGACAAAACCCTTCCACCTGACCCTCCTTCCCTGTCTTCTTCCCCTGGGGCTAGATTTGCATCATCCCCGCCTTCCCCTCCCTCCCTTTTTCTCTCCCATAGGTGTTTTCCCTAAGGACATCCTTCCATATTTCACCTCATCCTGTGCTAGCTTCTCAGAGGGCCCAGACTAATGGGATGAGACTAGAGGGGCGATAGGAGCAGAGAGGAAGGGCAAATTTGGAGACACGAAGGTCTAATCCACTGTATGGCTGGAAGTGTGTGCCCACCGCAGCCCCCTGGCCTTTCCCCATGGCTGGCGTTCTCAACATGCAGCACGGTAGTCCTCTATGTCCATATTGGTCTTCTCAACTAGGCTCTGAGTTTGTTCGATAAATAAATGAATGAATGATTAAGCAAGTGAATGAATGAATGAAGTGAAGGGAAAAAAGGAGTCTAGGATGATCCGGAGCTCCAGTTGGGGTCACTTGGTTGTAGCCAGTATTTGGTATTTGCCCAGTGTTTTTTCTGCCACTGCAATTTTCCTTTGAAGACTAAACCTCTTTTGTGCATCAGAGGAGACTATCAAGAGTGAAAAGACAACCCCCGTAGGACAGAAAGTTATTGCAAGTCATCTGATAAGGGTTTAACATCCAGACTATATATATATATATATATATATATATATATATATATATATA
>NW_021703780.1:97795247-97865886 GCF_005190385.1 Monodon monoceros | reverse complement strand
TATATATATATATATATATATAAAACTCCTACAACTCAACAACAAAATAAACCACCCAATTCAAAAATGAGAGAAAAAAAAGCAACGGAATTGAATGGACATTTCTCCAAAGAAGATGTTTTTAAAATAGCCAGTAAGCACAAGAAGGCAGGTTTTCAGCGGATTGGATGAGGCCTACTCACATTAGGGAGGGCAATCTGCTTTGCTCAGTATCATTTGTCATTAGGGAAACAAAAATCAAAACAAACAATGAGATACCACTTCACACCCATTATAATGGCTATTATGTTAAAAAAAAAAAAAAGGAAAATAACAAGTCTTGGTGAGGCTGTGGAGAAATTGAAACACTTGTGTCCTGCTGGTGGGAATATAAAAAAAAATGGTGCAACCACTCTGGAAAACAGTTTATCAGTTTCTTGAAAAGTTAAACATAGAACCCAGCAATTCCACTCCTAGATATATACTCAAAAGAATTGAAAACAGGGACTCAAACAGGTATTTACACACCCATGTTCACAGCACATTATTCACAGCAGCTAAAATGGGGAAGCAACTCAGGTGTCCATCAACGGATGAGTGAATGGATAAACAAAATGTGCTCTACACACACAATGGAATATTGTTCAGCCATAAAAAGGAATGAAATTCTGACACCTGCTACAACATGGATGGGCCTTAAGGACACTATGTCAAGTGAAATAAACCAGTCATAAAAGGACAAATATTGTATGAGATACGAGATCCACTTATATGAGATACTGGAATAGGCAAATTCACAGAGACAAAAAGTATCACGGAAGTTACCAGAGATGGGCAGGGTGAGAGAGGCGGTTTTTGCATGATGGGTACAGAGTTTGTTTAGAGTGATGAGAAAGTTCTGGAAATGGATAGTGGTGATGATTATAAGACACTGTGAATTTAGAAATGCCACTGAATTATATACGTAAAGATGGTTAAAAGGTAAATTTTATCTAATGTGTATTTTACCACCAAAAAACCCCCCACAGAAACCTGCACCTAATGGATTCTGGGAGCGTCAACCGCACACTTGCTCTGGCGGTGGGTACCGAGGGGCTTTAGCCAGTCGGCACATCCTAGTCACTGATTCAGGGCTGGGCATGTGGCAGGGGCACTGGTTGTCCCCCAGCATCTTTTCTTACTTTTTCCCTTTCTGGGTCTCTCTGACACAGCCACAGAGGTTGTAAACCAACTAATCCAGGCTCAGCACTCAACAGAACCCGGTCACAAGGTGACGAGTCTCCCCACAAGAACCCCAACCATCTCTCCCCTCCTTTTGCACATGTGCTGCTTCCGCCATTGGGGGGTGGGGCGGGGCGGGGGGGGTCTGTTTCCTCAACCCCTGACTCTCAGATGGAATTGTGACTTACCTTGACCAATGGAATGGAGCAGAAGTGACATGTGACTAACCCAGGCCAAACCTTTAAGAGGCCTGGCAGCTTCTGCTTTTCCTAGTGGAATTCAGGCTCCGTGTAAGAAATCTGACTGTCCTAAGCCCTCCTGCAGTGAGAAAGCCCAAGCTGGCCATTGGGAGAGGCCAGGCAGAGAGAGGCAGAGAGAGACTGGCAAAGTGCAGGAACTACAGATTTCTGCTACAAACACAAACAACCCAAAAGAAAATGGACACAAAATTTAATGACACTCCAAATAAGAGGAAATCCAACTGGGCAGTAAACATAGGGAAATGTGCTTGATCTGATTCATTACCAGGAAATACAAATTAAAATGACAATGAGATACCACTACACGTTCACCAGATTGGAAAAATTCGTGTCTGCCAATATCAACTGTAGCCCCATGGAGCCCTGGGAACGAACATCCGATGCCAGGTGGGAACATTTATTTGTTCAATCACTTCAGAAAATCGTTTGGCATTATCTAGTAAAGTCAGAGATACACATTCTGTTGCTGGGCAATTTCACTCTGAGACAGCAGCACTGTTCAAAATAGTCCCAAACTAGAAACAGCCCAACGTCCATCATCAACAGGAGAATAAACTGTAGCACAGTCACATACTGGAAAGTTACCCAGCAATGAGAATGAATGCACTCCACCTGTACACAACAACACAGATGGAACTTATAATATTGAGTAAAACCATGCGGTTTTATTTATATAAAGTCCGCAGACAAACCCAGAGCTATATTGTTTAGGGCACATGTACAGGTAATCAAACCATGAAGGAAAGCGAAAAAGGGATTCCCGAAGCATTGGGAGAGGTTTATCTGTAGAGAGAGGAGTGTGATGGGGGAAGGGTGTTTGAATGTGTCCCAGGTGCTGGCAATGCTGTTTCTTTACCTAGGTGGTGGCTACCCGGGGTTTCCTTAATAACTATTTTTCAAGATGTGAATATATCTTGGATACTTTTCTGCATATTATATTGCACAATAAAAATGACTGAAATCAAGTATTAAAAACAAAAAATCTTTGTTCTTCGCTCAACTGAAAGTGCTATTACAGGGCATGGACGCGAGAGGGGGCTCTAACTGGTGAGCCGCGGGAAAGCGAGGTTTCCTGGCAACGGAGAAAGACATTGAGCAGGTCGATTCTTGAGAGGGGGTCAGCAGTGTGTTCTGGCTCCTGTACCTGCCAGGTGGGCCCGAGGTCCGCTTCTGGCACATGAAGCGTCTCTGTTGGTTCTGAGAGCGTCCTTGACCTTTCCTGATGAGAAGTGCTCTTCTTCCAAAGGCAAGAGAGGGTCGGCAGAGCCCGGGAGGCTGCGCCCTCGCATCGCGGAGGTCTTTGCCTGCTAGAGTCAGGTAGTGATATCCGAGGGCCTGGACTGAGGGACCTTCTCCAGAAAACTCCAAACACGGTCGTAGTGTTTCTAAGAAAAGAAAAGAAAAGAAAAGGGAAGGGAAGGGGAGGGGAGGGGAGGGGAGGGAAGAAAAGAAAGAAAAGAAAAGAAAAGAAAAAAAAAACAGAACAAAATACCAAACTGAAAAAAGTAAGAAGGGGCTTTGCCCACAGCCTTCGAAGGCACCACGTCACAAAAAAAGACGGCTTTTCAAGATTTGGGTTGTGATTGGAGGTTTTCTGGATTGTTGACAAAACACAGTTGTTGGTTGTTGTTGTTTTTTTTTTCAGAACGTTTTAAAATAAATTAGTAGATAGGTACATTTGAAGCTAAGTGGGGGTGGGTGATAGTAACACCTACACACAGAATGCATTGTTAATAAGAGCTTTCCCATACTTTGTCTCACTTGATTTCACAGTCACTCTGGTATCACTCCATTTTGTAGATGAAGAAACTGGAGCCCAAAGATGTTAAATGGTGAGAAGTCCAGAACTTTCCTCCCAACCCAGTTTACAAAAGAATAAATATTTACTAGTTTATTTTTCAAGGGGAGAGGCTGTTAATTGTCTCTAATAATGTAATTAAAATTAAAACAGCAGGAAGGTAACTTATTTTCTCCATTAAATTAGCAAAACTATTTTAAATCATAATCCCTCACCCTGGGGAGGCTGTTTGGAAACTGGCAGTCTTTCTAATACTTAGTTGCAGTGGAAACCAGTGGCCACTCTTTGGAAGAGCAGCCTGGCAACACATAGCAGGAGCCATAAAAATGTTTCTGCCTTTCGATCCAGCAGCCCCCCTTCTGAGAACCTATCTAAATAACATAATTTGAAATTTGGGAAAAGTGTATGTGCAAATATTGGTGGCAGCATTATTTATGATGGCAAAAAATTGAAAACACAGGGGAAGAGTTAGGTGGCCAAGAGAACAATCATAATTAACACTAGTGCCTCCATTTTTTAAATGATTTTTTTTTTTTTTTTTTTGTGGTACCCGGGCCTCTCACTGTTGTGGCCTCTCCCGTTGCGGAGCACAGGCTCCGGACACGCGGGCTCAGCGGCCATGGCTCACGGCTCCAGCCGCTCCGCGGCATGTGGGATCTTCCCGGACCAGGGCATGAACCCGTGTCCCCTGCATCGACAGGCGGACTCCCAACCACTGCACCACCAGGAAAGCCCAGCATATATTCATTGAATGCTATTTTGTGCCAGGTATTTTAGGGACTCAAAGATGAACAAGACACAGCAATCCTATGAGCTAGAGACTATTACTATTCCCATTGTATAGATGAGGAAACTGAGACCCATGAGATGACTCGCCTATGAAGACACAGAGGGTAGTCGTACCTTGGGGCTGCTTCATCATTTGCACAAAAGAGTCACTGTCGGCTCTAGGCAGCCTCATGCTTCATTGTTCCTCATGGAAGGGAATATTTTAATTTGGGGTGGCAACTCTTTTTCTTTTTCTTTTTTTTTTCTTTCCATCATGCCCTGGAAAAATCAAATGAGGAAACATCCTGGCATACAGCTTAGGAAATATAGCTCATCCAAAAGCTGCCAGGAATAAAAGCTAACAAAACTTTCTCAACTGAGTTTGATTTTCTACTCTTAAGAAATTAGGTAGAATTTGCCCCCTCTGATTCCAAAATTAGACTTGTTAGGAAAACTAACAAAAAGCATGATGGATGTGTTTGGACATGTAGCAATTCAGTGAGATCTTGTTTGTCACTTTCCTAAATGAACTCTATTTACAGCTGTTGATTGGGTAGCTTAGTGGTTAAGTGCAAATGCTTTGGTTTGACAAAGCAGGAAGTTTTATAATAAGTAAACTATTTTTTTTTAACTCTTTAAGCTTCAGTTTCCTCATCTGCCGAATGGGTCTAAGAATACTTTCTTCAGAGATCTCTATGTAAGAGCCAAAGGATTCAGGGGTAGTGGTCACCATCTGTCCCCCCTTTTAATTCATGACTCTGACCCAGGCAAAAACCAGGTGGTTCCTGGAGGCTGACACTGAACTACTGCAAACCCAAGCACATAGTAGCCCCAACTGCAGTTGCTGTGTTGGATGTGGTAGCCTTGCTAAACATTAACATAGCTCCAAGTTCATGGTATCCAACCATTGATCTGGCTTATACATTCTTTTACATCCCTAACAGGAAAAAGGACCAGAAACTGTTCACTTTTATGTGGGGCAGACAACAGTACACATTTACTGTCCAGCTCAGCCTATGTTAACTCTCCTGCCCTCTGTCCTACTACAGTCAGAAGGGAGTGGACTACCTGGACATTCTGCAAAACAGCACATTGTTCCATTCTGTTGGTGAAATAGTGTGACGAGGACTCGAAGAACAAGACATGTTTCCAGAGGGTAGTAGATAAACCGTACAAGAATTCAAGCACTCTAGAAGATGGTTAGTTAACACTTCTAAGTTTCAGGGGCTCATCACATCAATAGTTTGGGGGGTTCCGTGGTCTGGAGCATGCTGGGATAACCTCTCCAAAGTAAAGGACATCTGATTGCATCTTGTACCTCTCACCGTCCAGAAGGAAGCCCAGCGTGCTGGTAGACCTCTGCAGGCTGGGGTTGGTGTACCTGATACTTGGGAATTTTATTTTTTTAATTTTATTTATTTTTGTCTGCATTGGGTCTTCGTTGCAGTGCGCGGGCTTCTCATTGCCGTGGCTTCTCTTGTTGCAGACCACAGGCTCTAGGCGCGTGGGCTCAGTAGTTGTGGCACACAGGCCTAGTAGTTCCACAACATGTGGGATCTTCCCAGACCAGGGATCGAACCCGCATCCCCTGCATCGGCAGGTGGATTCTTAACCACTGCCCACCAGGGAAGTCCTGATACTTGGAAATTTTGATCCAACCTATTTTCTGAGTGATGTGGAAGGCTGCCATCTCTGAGCAGGTCCCGGGCAGAAAAGAGCTCTGCAGAAGAGCCAGGCTGTCCTGCAAGCAGTTCTACCTCTTGGGCCATAGAACCTGGGAGAACCTATAGTGTTAGAGGGAAAAGGTGCCACATTTTTATGGCAAGCCCTGATGGGAATATCACAACCCAGATCCCTAGAGTTCTGGAGAAAGGCTGTTCACTCTACAGCAGAGAATTATCACCATTTGAGAAAGTTCTCCTGGGGTGGGCCCTGGCAGAGACGGTGCACCTGACCATGGAACATGAAGTGACCCTGCAGCCCAAACAGCCCCCCACAAGCTGGGATCTGTCAGACCTACCATGTCATGAGGTCAGGTGGGCGTGACAACAATCCAAAGTCAGATGGCACATCTCGGATGGGGCACAAGTAGGGCAGAGGGTACAAGTAAGCTGCCCAGGCAGATGGCCGAGACCCCCATGTCATCCACCAGCACTGCACCAACACATCTCCTTCATCTCACACCTGTGGCTGCATGGGACCCCCATGGCCACCTGATAAGGAGGGAAAGGGCCAAGCTTGATCCACAGATGGATCTGTTTGGTATGTGGGTAGAAGCTGAAAATAGAGGATGGCCACACTGCAGCCTCATTCCGAAGTGACCCTGAAAGACAATAAATAAGGTGGAATCTTCCCAATGGGCAGGGCTTTGGGCAGTGTATGTGGGCATCCACTCTGTGGACAAGAGAAGTGGTCTGAGGTAAGAATAAATACAGACCTCATGGGCAGTGGGGAAAGAAGGAAGGATAAATATTAGAAGACTGGGGACAAAGAGGCCTGGGAAAGAGGGATGTGTGTGAACCCACAGGGATGGACACAAAGTGTGAAGGTCTTTGCACCACATGTTGGTGTCCATGGAAAGCATTCATCATTGAAGAGGTACTAATCAACCAAGCAGAAAGAGTGATTCAGCTAGGTCAGCAGTCAGCTTCTGTCACTGGTCACCCCAGTTTTGGCACAATAGCCACATGAATGGAGGTTATGTGGCAGGGGTAGAAGCTCTGCATTCACTAAGAAGGATCTGGCTACTGCCACTTCTGAACGTCCACTTTTCCAGCAACAAGGATTAACATGGAGCTGCCAACATGGCACCACCCTTCAAGGAACCCACCGGTCACTTGGTAGCATGTTGATTACATTGGACGTCTTCTACCAAGAAGCAATTTGTCTTGGGTGGGACTGACACATATTTTGGGTATGAGGTTACCTTTCCTGGTTACACGTTCTCGGCCAAGCTAAAGATTTGCAGAGTGTTTGATCCACCGCCATCTGGTCTCAGAAAACATCACCTTGGACCGAGGGACTCACTTTACAGCAAAGAAGGTGCAGCAGTAGACGTATGACCATGGGACCCACTGGACTTATCACACACCACATTGCCCAGGAACTGCTGATTTGGGGGAGGCTTTGGACTTATGAGGAATTTGGGGCTAAAACGTACATCCAAGCCAGTCAAACTGGGCCCCCAAAAGATAACAGGTTTTGGGTCTCTCCCCAACCCAGAAGTATTATCTCATTTCTACCCCACAGACCTGTAAGAAGGAGGTATTTTAGTTCTTAATACTCTCTGACTTGAATCCTTTCTCTCTTCCACACATGCAATAAATTCTTCCTGAAAGCTAATGTACCACCAGGCTCCCTTGAGGACCACTGGCCAAATGCTGCTTCCCACAGACTCCCTGGCCTGCCTGGAGGCTTTCTTTGTCAATACCTGGCAAGACTTCCAGCCCTGTTGGGCCAAAGGCTCTGTCATTCCTTCCCCTTCCAAACATCTGAGCAGACCAAGATGCTAGCTTTCTAGAGTCACAGGCAAGACATCCTGGTAGGAGGTAGGCTCACATTCAATTTCTCTTCTTCTCCCAGGAGGATTTTAGCTCTTTCCAATCCAGCTGTCTCTAGAAAACTCTATTCTGTGCCCCAAAGGCATGATCAGCAGAATGCTGAGGAATGATAAGGTTGCTCTCAGTAACAGCCACTTTCCTCTTGTCTCTTAACTGGATCTGGCTTTCCCGAGAGGTGGTGATGATGTTATTTTGGAGGCGCCGGCTGCACTCAGGCCGCCTTAGAGTGTGCTGTGTGGCCCCTGGCCTCTGGCTGAACTGACTTGTCTTCTGTGAAGACCATGTTCTCACAGGCAATAGGGGTGAGGGAAGCAGTCAGGAACCTGAAAACCTGCCCTTCCCCTTCATAATCCCCTCCGCACCCCCCCGCCCTGTTCTGTGGATGCTGTTGTGAAGTTTGTATATTAAAGAATTGTTGGGCTTCCCTGGTGGTGCAGTGGTTAAGAATCCACCTGCCAATGTAGGGGACACAGGTTCGAGCCCTGGCCTGGGAAGATCCCACAAACCGCGGAGCAACTAAGCCCATGCGCCACAACTACTGAGCCTGCACTCTAGAGCCCGTGAGCCACAACTACTGAAGCCCGCGGGCCTAGAGCCCGTGCTCCCCAACAAGAGAAGCCACCACAATGAGAAGGCCGCGCACCACAATGAAGAGTGGCCCCCCACTCACTGCAGCTAAAGAAAGCCCATGCACAGAAACAAAGACCCAACGCAGCCAAAAATAAATAAATAAATTTATTTTAAAAAAAGAATTATATTAAAAATGTTTGATAGGGCTTCCCTGGTGGCGCAGTGGTTGAGAGTCCGCCTGCCGATGCAGGGGACACGGGTTCGTGCCCCGGTCCGGGAAGATCCCACATGCCGCCAAGCGGCTGGGCCCGTGAGCCATGGCCGCTGAGCCTGCGCATCCGGAGCCTGTGCTCCACAATGGGAGAGGCCACAACACTGAGAGGCCCGCGTACCGCAAAAAAAAAAAAAGTTTGATAGGTCTAAAAAGGAAACACTTTAGCTAGAAAAAAGAGATGCAACTGAGGCACCAACTTGTGAAAAGATACTCTGTGTGGATGGAGCACCCTCTTCCACAATTCACCTTAAACCAAAACCGTGAGTGGGTGCTGCCTACAGTACATAGAAGAAGCAGACCTAGGGATCAGCAGGTAGAAGTAAGAGTTACTCCTTTCCTCGTACTCCGAATGAGCCACTGGGAGAATGTGGGCTTCCCATCCTCACAGCTTCAGGCCTTGAGGTCTGGGTTCCCAGCAGGGGGATGCTTCCACCAGGATACACAAGAATCCCACTAAACTTTCAGCTATAGCGGCTACCTGATTGCTTCAGGCTCCTTGTGCCAAGAGACCAGCAAGCAAGAAGAGGAGTCACCCTCCTGGTGGGTGAATTGACTGTGACATCAGCAGGAGACAGGGCTGCTGTTACACACCAGGACAGAGACAAATACATTCGACACTCCAGGTGACCCTCTTGAGTGTTTCTTGGTTCTTCTTTGACCGATTTTGATGGTAAATAGACAGATGCAGCAGCCATAACTAAGACGGGCATGGTGACCAGGGTCTCAGACATCTCAGGGATGAAGGTCTGGGCTGTCTGGCCAGGTATGCCACCTTGACCAGCAGAGGAGCCAGCTGACGGTTAGGGGGTCTAGAACAGGTAGTAAGGAGGGAGATAATGACTATACCAGCTGGAGCGTGAGAGCTGTAGCTAATTCCGCTAACTGTAAGTTTCCCAGAAAAAGAGATGGATCAGAATCCTGGAGATGTTCTCAGATGGTGTTAACTTATGAAGCAGGAGATCCAGATGGTATGGAACTGTAGTGAATGCTGTGGTGTGCATCCTGATCTCCCGCGGGACTGAGGCACCAGCCATCAGGAGTCTTGCCTTTTAACGGATGGGACCGTCGTTTTTTTTTTTTAATTAAAAAAAAATTTATTTATTTGTTTGTTTGTTTTGGCTGCTCTGGGTCTTAGTTGCGGCACATGGGATCTTCACTGCAGCATGCGGGCTCTTAGTTGCGGCGTGTGGGATCTAGTTCCCCAACCAGAGATCGAACCTGGGCCCTCTGCATTGGGAGTTTGGAGTCTTATGAATGGGGCTGCCTTGTCTACATTTAGGACCCCTGCTT
Source organism: Monodon monoceros (assembly GCF_005190385.1). Taxonomy (NCBI): domain Eukaryota; kingdom Metazoa; phylum Chordata; class Mammalia; order Artiodactyla; family Monodontidae; genus Monodon; species Monodon monoceros. Next base: position 97,856,166 of record NW_021703780.1, on the reverse strand, counting down.
GGGGGCAGCCCCAGCCAATGAGTAGCCTAATCAGGGGTACAAGGGCCTGACCCCAGACCATCAACTCAGGACAGTTCTGAAGGTCTAGCCCACTCCCTTGCAGGTGGTGTTCCTGAGAGTGCTCTCCAGTAAAGCTCCGTGTGCAAACCTCCTCCTCAGACTCTGTGTCCCAGGGAACCTGGCCCAACACACTGTGCACATCCTCAACCACACTAGTTGGTATCAAACTGTCGCCAAGATGGTTGTACCAACTTACATTCCTACCAACAATGCCTGAGAGTTCCATTTGCTCAACATCCTTGCCAGATCCTGGTATTGTTAGGCTTTTTATTTATAGCCAGTCTGGTGGGTGTGAAATGGAATTTCATTGTGGTTTGAATTTACATTTCCCTGATGACTAAGGAGGTTGAGCACCTTTTCATGGGTTTACCGGCAATTTGGATTTTCACTTTTTGGGAACAGCCCCAGCTCCTTTGCCAGTTCTGGTTTCACAGACCCCCTCATTTAGTGCTACCTACTAAGGGAGGGAGTGCAGGACTAAGCCCAAGGCGGACTTAAATGGCTTTCCTGAAGGCCACAATCTCAATGGATCCTTCATCCTCCTTTGACTTGCCATCTGAGCGGTGTGAGATTCGGTGGACCATTCCCTCCTCCCATCACCTTCTGCTCTTGGCTTCCCTGACAGTGAACAAACCTAGCGTTCCCTGCCTCTCTGGCTGCCCGCTCTCTATCCCCTCTGCAGGCTCGACCTCCTGCAAAGGCTTAACTGTGAATTGTTGGGCTCCTCAGGGAGTAGTCCTTGGCCCTATTTTCATCTTACTCTGACCTTCTCTCTCTTTTCCAAATCCCCTCTCCACCCTTCTCCACTCTGCTCTCTGTTTTTGGTTTTTTTTTGGCCGCGCCACGAGGCATGTGGGATCTTAGTTCCCCAACCTGCACCCCCTGCATTGTAAGTGCGGCGTCTTAACCTCTGGACTGCTGGGAAGTCCCCTCCACTTGGGTCTCTGCCTCAGGAAGCCGATTATATGGATACCTTGAGTGGGCTTGCTTGTTCTTTAATTTTGGATTGGGTTTTAGTTATTGCTGCATAACAAATTATGTCACAGTTTAGAGGCTTAAAAAAGCCACCACTTTATTATCTCTCATGATTCTGTGGGTTGACTGGGATCATCTGGGGTCAGTTCTGCTCCACCTGACGTCACATAGGGGTAGTCCACTGGGGACTCAACTGGAACACCCAAGATGGTGCTCTCACGTCTAGCAGCTTGGTGGGGATGGCTAGAAGTCTGGCCTCAGCAGGACTGGGAAGCCTGAAACTCTGTCTCTTTCCAAGGCATTTCAGAGCCTCCCCATCTCCCTAAGGCCTTTCCCTCCCACAGTCCTTCTGGTACAAGGGAGCCAGACTTCTTATATAGCAGCTCAGGGTTCCTCAAACTGCAAAAGCTGAAACTGCCAGGTCCCCTTAATTCATGGGTCCCTAGTTGGCACTGCATCACTCTGCTGCCTCTGTTGGTTAAATAGGTCACTGGACCAGGCCAAATATAGCATGGGAAGGGACTGCACAAAGGCATGAACACCGGGCCGCATGATTCCTTTGGGACCGTCTTTGGAGACTAGCCACCACAGTCTCCTATCTCGTCCTCAAGCTCCCTCTCTTGTGCAGAATGAATGTTTTCCCCCACTTTCCATAACCCCCAAACTCTCATCCTATTTCAGGCCAGAAGTCTGGTTTCTCATCCAGTTGTTGATGAGGCACTTGGGCAAGGCTCCTCTTGATCTGAAGACCTGTGGACCAGAGAGAAGTTATCTGCCCTCACGTACCCAACACATTAAAATGAGACAGGAGCTGCAGCACCACAATGTACACTCGCATCCAGAAGGGAAGACAGAGCAGTCACAGGTCCATCACAATTCTGAAATTCTTCTGGGTACAATTCTCCATGCTCCAGGGCTAGGGAATGTATGTTGATCGGGGCCCAGGTCTGCTCCCTGGGAATGGTTCTATTTGGCTCTTGGCCTCTGAGTCATCCTTGTTTTACTTAAGAAGTGGTTCATGTTTGCCTGATTCCCGTCCTTAGGCAGTTGAAAGTCACAGAGGCTACATTTTGTTTTATAATGTTTCTGTTCCTTTCTTAAAAAAATTTTTTTTTTACGTTTTGACACCCTTCACCCATAAAAGTACATATAATGTGTGTATATGTACCTTATATGTTTATTTTTTTAATAAATTTATTTATTTATTTTTGGCTGCGTTGGGTTTTTTTGTTGCTGAGTGGGGGCTGCTCTTCGTTGCAGTGCGAGGGCTTCTCGTTGCACTGGCTTGTCTTAGCTGTGGAGCACAGGCTCTAGGTGCGCAGGCTTCAGTAGTAGTTGTGGCTCGCGGGCTCTAGAGCACAGTCTCAGTAGTTGTGGCGCACAGGCTTAGTCGCTCCGCCGCATATGCGATCTTCCCTGACCAGGGCTCGAACCCGTGTCCCCTGCAATGGCAGGCGGATTCTTAACCACTGCACCACCAGGGAAGTCCCTGTATTTTTATTTTACATATACACACACATACAATTGGCCCTCCATGTGCACATGTTCTGCATCTGCAGATTCAACCATCCACAAGCCGAAAATATTTGGAAAAAAAATTCCAGAATTTCCAAAAAGCAAAACTTGAATTTGCTGCACTCCAACCATTTTTTTTTTTCCTGCAAAAAGCTTTATTGTTTCCATTTGCTCTGCGGTGTGGGAGAGGGCTCCAGGCTGCTTAAAAAGCTGCCTAGTGGCGGCAGGCAGAAGCCCGGGCACCAGGGGTTTGTCAGAGGGGTCATCAAAGTCCGCTGGGCTCCAGAGGCTTCTAGCCGTAGTGGAGGGTGATCCTTTCAAAGAGATACTCGTCCAGCCCAACCTGGGAGCCGGCCAGCCTGCGGAGGTTAGTCAGGTGGTCGCCCTTCTTCCTGATGAGTTTCACCTCCTCATCCAGGAAGTGGCTCTCCAGGAACTCACAGAGATGGGGGGTCAGAACTCAGAGAATGCAGATCCAAGAGGGCTCGGTTCAGCTTCTTCTCCAGGACTGTGGCGACTTCCACAGTGTTTAGGTTTTACCCCACTCATCTTGGGATGGCTTCTGTGTGTCCTGGAAGCGTGTGCGGCAGCCACGCCGGTTTTGCATCTGCAAGAGACCCTCTGCAGCCTCGCGTTTCTCCTGCACCAACTTGCCCAAGAAGTGGTCCACGCCCTCCAGAGCCACGTGGTCTCGGTGGAACTAGAAGCCCAGAGAGAGCTGGGTGTGGGAGGCGCGCAGGCGCGTGTTGACCGGGTGGTTGATTGTGGCCTCCACCGCAGGGAAATAATCCTGAGGAATGTGGGAGCTCCGCTGATCCTCAATACGGAGAGAAACTCCGAATATGGTGTTGGTTGGTCCCTGAAGCCGAGGCTGGCTGAGAGGTTGGTGCCTAAGGTTGTGGCTGGGAAAAAAGTTGGAGGGTGGCTGGAGGCTGGAAGAAGGGGCGTCCCTGGTGGTGTTCTGTCCAAACACTGCAGAAGCTAGAGACAGATTCTCGGGACAGCCGGTGCACTGCCCCTCCAACAAGCATTTACACGGCATTTACGTTGTGTTTACAACTACTTATATAGCATTTACATTTTATTAGGTATCATAACTAATCCAGAGAGGATTTAAAGTATACGGGAGGATGTGCCTAGGTTATATACAAATGGTAGGCCATCGCGTATATAAGGGACTTGAGTATCTGTGGATTCTGGTATCCACGGGGGTCCTAGAATGAATCCCCCATGGATACTTAGGTACAACTATATACGTATAATGTCTCTGTTCCTCTCAGTCCAAATTAGTAAAATGAAAGCTTTTGTGCATTTCCTGTGTATCAAATGACCTACTCCATTAGACAAAAGCCACACTTAACATTTCTTTCTGAAACAGACCCTTTGGGCCACATGCAAGCGCTAAGGGATACGCCTTCAGAGGTTCTTAGAAGCCTGTTGTCTAGCTGAGAGGCTCTACCTACGCCGTACCCTGAAATGCATCTGAGTTCTCAAGAAAGTCTCTTGTATCTGCATCCTTCATCTGATCTTGACCCGGAGGCCACATTTCACGGGAAGCACCCTGTATTTGATCTTTGCCACCAGGTTCCTTCCCTTCCCCAGGTTCTTATTTCCTTTGAGACTCTTTATTGGGCTATAGATGTTGGGAATGAAAAACGGTCTCATTTTCCAACCTAACAAGCTTGAGGCAAGGAGCGTTTCCTATAGATTCCTCTGTGATACGGAGCAGCTCTTTCTTTAGCTCATCCTCCATCCGTCCCTCAGTTAAAATGAACCAGTTGATTCTTTCAACATTCTGCCTTGAAATCTCCTCAGCCAAAACAACAAGGCTATGAACTGTACTTTCTGTTTTCCACGATATTACAGGGAACAGTTTTACTACATTTTTCTGTCAGTACGTACGTCGCGTCCCCTTTGGTCAGGCTCCCGTAACAATTTCTCACATTCTTCCACATTCCAATAACAATCTCTTCAAGGCCCCCTAGCCTCTGCCCATTGCCCTGTTCCTAAGCCAGTGTCCCATGTTTTCAGTGCTGTTTATTGGAGCCCCCCCTTGGATAGCAATTCCTGTATGGGCTGTCTATGGCTGAATAGCAATCACTCCAAAGTCTAAAACAGCTACAGTTCATGATCTCCCAGTTCTGTGGACTGACCGGCTCAGCTCCACATTATGTTGGCTGCGGCGGTGATCCTCCAGACCCTGCTCCAAGACGGCTCACTCACATGGCTGCACCTTGGTGGGGACAGCTCGGAAGCTGGGCTCAGCTGGGGCCCTAGGACACTGGGCCTCTCTTCTGTCACTCCTTGGCTTTTTTTTTTTTTTTTTTTTGCGGTACGCGGGCCTCTCACTGCTGTGGCTCCTCCCGTTGCGGAGCACAGGCTCCGGACGCGCAGGCTCAGCGGCCATGGCTCACGGGCCCAGCCGCTCCGCGGCACGTGGGACCTTCCCCGACCGGAGCACAAACCCGTGTCCCCTGCATCGACAGGCGGACTTTCAACCACTGCGCCACCAGGGAAGCCCCCTCCTTGGCTTTTCGTGTGATCTCTCCTGGTGGTCTCTTCAACAGGGCAGACAACCCGGACAAGTTTCATAAACTGTCCTGGCTGTGCCCACTCATCTGCCCCTGTTCCTGCCAGAAGGCTGCGACTCTGCATCCTTCTGACAGAGCAGCTGTCTTGTATGAGCCACCGTTTATTGACCACTTGGGATTCGTCTGTTCTCTCCTGGGCTGAGCCCTGTGCTCGGGACTTGCCATGTATTTTTTCTCTTAACGCTCAAGGCCGTCCCTGTTAGAGATTGCTTCCTCATTTCATGAAGCTGAGAAATGTTGAGTGACTTGCCCAAGGTCATGGGACTAGACGGGGGCAGAGCTGGACTGGAATCCAGGTCCACCTGACTCCACAGTCTGTGCCCACTTCAGTCCACTGTGCAGACATCCAGGGTCAGTCAGTGAACCCCAGAACAAGGCCACCATTGGCTGAGGAGCTTCTGGACTTTTTAGGTATGACGTACGTATACATGGTGAAGTTCACGAAGCACATGGATCTTCCATGTATAACCCAGTGATCCTTACAGATGTGCAGCCCCAATCAACAAATACCCAGATCAAGATGTATAACACCTGCAGCTCCCTAACCATCTCCCTCGTGCCTCTTCCCAGTCTATGCTCCTCTGACTTCTATCGTCATCCATTAGTTCTGCATATTCTTGAACTTCATAGGAATGAAATCATAGCAGATGGGCTCTTTTGTCTGGCTTCTTAATGCTCAACATCATATCAGTGAGATTCATTTTTGTCTGGCAGGTAGCAGTAAGTAGTCCCTTTGTCGTGCCCTGTGGTATCCATCGTGTGAATACAGCACAGTTTATTTATCTGTTCTCCTTGGCATGGATATTAGGGTTGCATCCAGTTTGGGGCTATTATGAACAAAGCTGCTAGGAACATTCTTGTACGTGTCCTTGGATGGACTTAAGCACTCGTTTGTCTTGGGAATGTATGCAGGAGTAGAACTGCTATATGATATGGTAGGTGTAAGTTTAGCCTTACTAGAAACTTCCAGTTTTCAACAGTGTCTGCTCCATTTTGCTTTCCCACCAGCTATGGATGAGAACTCCTGTTAGCAGATTGAGAAAGAATTCACATACCCTAAAATCCTCTCTTTTAAAGTGTATAATTCGGTAGTTTTAGGATACTCACAGTTGTACAACCATCACACTGATTCCAGAACATTTCATCACCCCCAAAAAAGCCCCATGTTCATTAGCAATCTCTCCCATTCCTCCCTTCTCCCCTCCCCACCCCAGGCCCTGGCAACCACTAATCTACTCTTTTGTCTCTATTTGCCTATTCTGGACATTTATGTAAATGGAACCTTACAGTCTGTGGCCTTCTGTGTCAGGCTTCTCTCACTTAGCACAATGTTTTCAAGGTTCATCCATGTTGTGGCATGTATCAATACTTTTTATTGCCAAATAATATTCTATTATACAGTGATACCACATTTTATCCATTCATCAGTTGATGGATATTTGACTTTTTTCTACCTTTTGGCTATTATAAACAATGCTGCTATGAACATTCTCTTGGGTAGGCACCAAGGAGTGGGATTGCTGGGTCTACCTGGGTTTTATAAGATTCAGGGGAAAGACTCCATGGTGAAGGAATATTCCAGCGTGAAAATAGTCCACCTGTACAGGTGGGCCTCATCTTCTACTCTGCAGCAGACCATTCTCAGCTGGGAGGTATCCAGAATCTCTTCATGATCAATGGCAAAGTTAAAATCTAGGTATCTTGGAGGTAGTGTGTAGAACATCCTCCCGGGGTTATAAAAGAAGACAGACCTGAAGTCACAGTTCACCATTTCCTAGTTGTGTGAACTTGGGTGAGATACTGCTCTCAGCCTCAGTGTTCTTATCTGCATAATGGACACAAATAACTCCTATTTCACAGGTAGCTCGGCTTCTGGCACTTGGGTGCTAACCAGCATGAGAGGCATGGACCCAGTAAGGGCGAGTCCCTTCCCCCTTTTCCTTCCTTCAGTCAGTTCTTCATGTTCCTGAAAAATGTGCTACTCAGAGCAAAAAAATAACTTTAGGCAGGAACGGTGGCTCTAGACCCTGTGCATTCAAAGCACATGGGGAGTCTTTTTTAACGTATCAGTGGCCAGACCTACCCGCAGAGGTTCTGATTTAATTCATCTGGGTTAGTGAGCAGGCATTTGTTTTTTTCAAATCTCCCCAGATGATTCTAAGGTGCATCCAGGGCTGAGAACTACTATACGAAAGGAATTACCTGTGTTTGAGAGGCTGGGGATAGGGATATGGTGACCAGCCATCCCAGTTTGCCAAGAACTGCCCTATTTTTAACGCTGAAAATCCTGCATCCCAAGAAACTCCCTCAGTCCTGGGTAAGCTGGGCTACCGTTAAGGAAATGATGCACAAATGCTGATTTGTGGTACTTATGTTTAGGATTTTCTTTCAACTGTCAGGTTTGATGCCAAAGTACTTTTGAACTTAGGGAATAAAGAGCAGAAAGCTGCCAACTGTACCCCAGCACAGAATTTGAAATGCACAGGAGACGGAGGACTTGGGGGGGAAGGGGTTAGTTAGGGCAGCACCTCTCAGACCTTGGTGTGCATGAGACTCATTGCAGTGTCCTGTAAAATGCAGCTTCTGACCAGCAGATCTGGGGTGGGCCTGATACTATGTTTCTAACAAGCTCCCAGGTGATTCCAATGTGGCTGGTCCAGGGACCATGCGTGGAGGAGTGAGAGTCTAGAGAGATGTAACTTCTCTCTTACAACGAACATAATCTTGAGGGAATTCCTCCTTCTTTCAGACCTTTGGATCTATCAGCTATAAAATGGGGATAGTAATACCCACATCACAGGAAACCCCCAGGAGGTTTCACAATAATTTAGAAGTGTGTTGTTGGGAAGAGTCAGCATGCCTGGCGTGCAGTGGGGGCTGACTGGATACAAGTCCTCTTTGCATCCTCATCTCCACCCAGCTTTAGCCTCTCGTGCTTGCAGGGCTCTGATTAGTTTCTTAACAGTTAGCAGAGTCCTTCATGGAAAGTGGGCACCTCAAGAACGGTTGCTGACGTGTTCAGAGAGATGCTGAGTAGAGGCAGATGACTGCAAGCCAGCGCCAGCGTGTGCGGCCAGCTAAACCTTTAATCTAACCATTTGTATGCCCTGTGGAGGAAAACCTCATTTCATTTAGAGATGATGTTGGAGTCAACAGTTTTTATATCAAGGCAAAAAAAAAAAATTAAGAGAAAAAAATGCTACAGGGAGAAATTTTTTTCTTTTTTCCTTTTTTTTAATTGAGCTGGTACTGTGGGCAATACCATTCCCCCATTTTTAAAAAAATTAATTCATTTATTTTTGGCTGCGTGGGGTCTTTGTTGCTGCGCGTGGGATTTCTCCAGTTGCAGTGAGCGGGGGCTACTCTTCGTTGCAGTGCACGGGCTCTAGGTGCGCGGGCTTCAGTAGTTGTGGCTCACAGGCTCAGTAGTTGTGGCTCATGGGCTCTAGAGCACAGGCTCAGTAGCTGTGGCGCACGGGCTTCGTTGCTTCGCGGCATGCGGGATCTTCCTGGACCAGGGCTCAAACCCGTGTCCCCTGCATTGGCAGGCGGATTCTTAACCACTGCACCACCTGGGAAGGCCCCAAATTTCTTTTCTTAATTACTGTTGTCAGAAAGCTGATGTTGGAGGAACTGTTAGAGAAGGAAAAGACGAGACTCATAAATAGCCCTAGAAACACAGGCTTTGGAATCAGAAGTTCCTGGGTTTGAATCCTGGCTCTATAAGACACTGTGCTGCAGGACCTTGGGTAAATTGCTACCCCTCCCTGACCCTCAGTTACGTCATCTGTGAAATGGAGATGAGGATCCCTGTCTAGTTAGCTGGTGCCACTTCCCTCCAAACACAGGTATCTGTTACTCATCGCGCCTCTCACTGTCAGCTGCTGGGTGTCAGGGTTCCTCTGGGGAGCCAGCACCATTGAAGCAGAAGGCCCATGGGAGCGAGGCTGCAGGCTGGCAGCCTGGGGCCAAAGGGCTCTGCAGGTCCTTCTTTGTGTTGTTCAATTTGAGGCAACATTAAACCTTAAGGGACTTTTAATAAAATCCTGGAGTTATAGCTCTTTCAGAAAATGCATTGGATCTTAAAACACTGCAGCCCCTTCCAGCCACAATTTTGCACTCTGCCGATTGCCACAAGCCTTACCCCTTGGAGTACTGACAGCTGCTGACCTCCCCATGCCTGCTGGGTCCCTGAGGACCTTTGCTTTTGCACCTCCTTGCCTTCCCTCTACAATCTGAGGTGCTGGATGGTGTCAAGCTCTTCTGGAGTCCTTAGGGTGTGCCAGACACTGCTTCGAGCACTTATAACACGTTTATCCTCCTGCCCGGCCTATGAGGTAGATGTTATTTTTAGCCTCCATTCCATGAGTGAGGAAACAGGCACAGAGATGCTAGATGAATTACCCAAGGTCGCACAGCTGGGAAGTGGCAATGCTAGGGGCGCCTGGCTCCTGAGTGTGTGGGCTGTTAGCCACTACACACACTACCTCTACCAGAGACGCTGAGGGCTTGCTTCTATTTGTTTTTCTCAAACTATTGTTTGTTTTTCTGATAATATAACAGATACATGCTCATAAAAAAATAAACAGGAACATTTAAAGAAACAAGTAAAAAATGTCTCAAACTTTCACTCCCTGCCCCTCCCCAGAAGTAGCATTTTGGCGTCATGTTAGCAGATGGTCACAAATACATGTTATACAAAATGGGATAATATCACCTGCATGTAATAAAAAGCTACAATGATGAGAGAATTATGTAGAACTCACAGCACTGGGAGCCATTCAGCTGGGTTCAGGTCTCCCAGCCTGCCCTCTGACTGTGTGACCCTGGGCAGCTCAGCGAAATTTCCGTTTTCCCTTCTGCAAAACGGGAACCTCACAGAACAGGCCTAAAAATTCAGTGAGATAATAGGGGAGAAATGCTTAGCATGGTTCTTGGCAGCCAGTGAGTGCTCCCTAAAAATTCAGTTGTGATTAGGATTATTCATGGCTGATGGATGCTCCTTAGGTCGTGAGCCACAGGCCACAGACAAGCCACACTCCGGCCACGGAGAGAAGCAAAGGGTGAAGGCTGCACACAGTCTGAGGGTTGAGGGGAGGCAACCAGCATGAAAGCAAGGCCTGTGGTCATGACCTGGAGGCCCAGGAGCAGTGTAGAAAGTGAGGTGCGTGGGGGCCAGGATATGGATTGTGTACTGGGGTGAGGGGTGAAGGCTGGAGGGGCCGCTGGACTGGCCCTGTGATGGGGAGGACCCTCTTCTGTGGACTGAGTGCACTGGGTCCCCGGGTCTGGATAATAACCGAAGCGCGGAAAGTCGCCCCGCAGACTCCTCCCTCCAAGTAAATAGATGTTGCTATTCTAAGCGGGCCTGTGATAAAAATATACATGCTTTGCTTTGGAAGGGTTTTTTTTTTTTTTTTTTTTTTTTTTAAGCCGTGAAAATAACAGGGCAGTAGGCTGACTATTTTAGGTTGGGGCCTTTGGCTGGCTTTCAAAGTCACAGCCCAAATGAGATCTATTTACGAAACAGGTCGCACTGCACACTTCGCACGCGTTGATCGGCCGGTAGAACAAGCGCGGCTGGAGGCATCTAAGAGACTCTGGGGCCCACACCCACCCGAGCAGCAGAGTTGGAGGAAATCGCTGGCACTGTTTATGCCAGACTGTAACAGCGAGCCCAGGGACTCTCTTTGGGCCTCTGAGCCCTTCCCCACATGCCCCGCCCCACCCCTCCCCCACATGCCCTCCCCCCTCCCATCCTCCTCCCCTCCCCCCCACCCGCAAGTTCTCAGGGGGCGGAGCCAGCAGTCTGCCTCTCTCTCCACTTGGAGTATGGGGAATGCTCCCCACTTTCTCTGTAAATCAGCGAGGTAGGCGGCAGCGTCGGAGCCAGGGAGGAGCCTGCTATCCTGTTGGGGCCTGCCATCTGGAACTGGGCTGAAATTTTCCACCCTCAGTGGACCAAAGGGTGCCTCTGGACACTCTGTAGGGGATGGCCTGAGATGGAGTAGAAATAACCTGAGCAAACTTACATCTGAATCTTGGCCCGGGCCCTTGCAGCTGTGTGACCCTGGAAAGGTAACTTTACCTCTGTGATCCCTTGTTTTCTTATTAGTGAGATGGAGATAGTAAAGCAAATCTTACAGGACTATAGGGAAGATTAAAAAAGATAATGTATTTAAAAGTATCTAGCATATATAGAGTGGCCACCAAATCTGGAAACACATAGGAATTTTCAGAATAAGTGGTTTATTGATTATACATAATAAAATTCTCTATATTTCCAGACTTTAGGGTCACCCCATGGTGATAATAATTGCTAACACTTACATGGTACTTACCATGCGCCAGACACTGTTCTAGATGCTTTACATATATCAACTCATAAATTCTTCAAAACAACCCTATGAAGTAGGCATTACATCATCCCCATTTTATAGATGAGGAAACCGAGGCTCAAAGTTAAACCACTTACTCAGGGTTATACAGCTAAAAAATGGCAGAACCAAGAATCAGACCCAGGCAGTTAACCATTACACTTTAGTTAACCATTTGCTAGAGTTGCTTTTTCAAGTACCACTGATGTCTTGACACTCAGCTAATGCTAATAGGTAAAAATAATGACAAGGACAATTATGATAATCATAGAGTCCCAACACTGCAAAGAATCTTAAGAGGTCACCCAGAGACTGTGATCTTAACCTTCTGCTTTTCTCAGTCAAGAATACACTGACTATGTTTGGGAGGTAATTAGCAAATTTTTTTTTTTTTTTTTTTTGCGGTACGCAGACCTCTCACTGTTGTGGCCTCTCCCGCTGCAGAGCACAGGCTCCGGACGCGCAGGCTCATGGGCCCAGCCGCTCCGCGGCATGTGGGATCCTCCCGGACCGGGGCACGAACCCGTGTCCCCTGCATCGGCAGGCGGACTCTCAACCACTGCGCCACCAGGGAAGCCCCAGCAAATGTTTTTTGACTTTGCCCAAGCTGATAGGTGAGAAGTGGTCTCTCAGTGTAGTTTCTCTTATTTGGTCTTTTCATACTGATTTTTGGAGCTCTCTTTATTAAAGAAACCAATCCTTTGTCTGTGAATTGAGTTGCAAATATTGTTTCCCAGCCATTTGATCTTTGATTTTGCTGAAGGTATTTATTACTGTGCTGAAAGTTGACTTTTACGTGGTTCAGTGTCAACTTTTCCTTTTACAGCTTCTGGCATTTGTCTAATGCTTAGAAATGCCTTCCCTGCCCTGAAAAAGCATTTTATTTCACATGTTTTCCTCTAGAATGCCTCTAGTTTCATTTGATACATTTAAATCTTTCAGTCATTTGGGGTTTATTTCAGTGTAATTTAAGGTAAATTACAAGGTAGAGATCAAAATCCCCCCCCCCTTTTTCCAGATGGTAGTAGGAAAACATCACTTTTCTTCTATATGTCTGGCACTTCCACATTTATCATGGGATAAGTTCTGTCCAGTTCTCCTTGGGTCCAATTTTAATAGGAAAATTTGTCTTTAATTTGGCGTAGTTTCTAGGGCTGCCATAACAAAGTACCACAAACTGGGAGGTTTAAAACAACAGAAATTTATTCTCTCACACTTCTAGAGGCCAGAAGTGTGAAATCAAGGTGTCAGCAGGGCCGTGCTCCCTCTGAGACTCTGGGTAGCATCCTTCCTTGCCCTTCTCTTAGCTTCTGGTGGTGGTCAGCAGTCGTTGGCTTGTAGCTGCATCACCCCAGTCTCTGCTCTTGTTGTCACATGGCCTTCTCTCTGTATGTCTCTGTCTTCTCTTCTTCTCAGGATACCAGTCATATTGGGGTAGTGCCCACCCTACTCCAGTATAACCTCATCTCAGCTTGATTATGTCTACAAAGACTCTATTGCCAAATAAAGCCACGTTCGCAGGTTCTGGAAGGTTAGGGCCTCAACATCTCTTTTGGAGGGATACAGTTCAACCCATAACATTTGATTCCTCAAGAGTATCTAACTCCCAGATGGGGCAGCTTAAAATTTAAAGAACAAATTATAAAGAAAAACATCAAAATACAGATGAAACACTTCTGTGGCTTACAAACCTCCAAAAATACCACAGCAATAACAACAAAAATCACTAAAAATAAATGAAACATCTTCAAATAAAAAGACTTATTTTTATTTATTTATTTATTTATTTTGGCCTCACCATACCGCTTGCAGCATCTTAGTTCCCTGACCAGGGATTGAACCCAGGCCCCGGCAGTGAAAGCACTGAGTCCTAACCACTGGACCGCCAGGGAATTCCCATCAGCTTCAAAATAAAAAGCAAAGAAAAGACTAGGAACAAATGTTTGCAGTCAGTATATACGAAGTTAATTTCTTTATTGTAAAAAATAATTCACACATATTGATAAGAAAAAAAGTGCCAATACCCCAATAGTCAAAGGTCACGAACAAGCAAGTCAGAAAACAGGGAATGTAGATGTGGGGAAATATTCACCTGCCAATTAATGGAAGATATACAACTTAACACAATGATACAATACTTTTCTTTTTCTAATACCCAAAAAGGGGGGAAAAAAAATCTTAGTCTGGCAAAGAAATGGTGGAACTGGCAATCTCACATGCCACCAGTGGCAGGACCCTTTTGGAAAAGAAGTTGGCAATACAGATCAAGGGTCATATAAATGTTTCTTCCAGTTGGCCCAGTATAATTCTACTTCTAGGACTCTATTCTAGAGAAATCATCTGAAGTATGGAAAAAGCTATTTGAAAAGGTACAGGGAATTTCCTGGCAGTCCAGTGGTTTGGACCCAGTGCTTTCACAAGCTGCTTGGCTTGGCCCCCCCCCCCAAAAAAAAAAAGTAGAGAAAAGGGATATTTATTGGATCCCTGCTAAATGTCAAGCTCTTTGCAAGCTTATCTCATTAAATTCTCTCCATAACCTCCCGAGGTCAGCATTCTTAGCGCCGTTTACTGGCAAGGAAACCAAGGTTCTGTGAGGTTAGGCCTTGTCTAAGGTCACACAGGCTGTAAGTGACAGGGTGGGGCTTCCATGTGAGGTGATCCAGTTCTAAAGGCCCTGGGCTCGCGGCTCCCCATGGCTGCTTGGGAAGCAGAGCGCCCTAGTTGCTGCTTAAAGCCAGCTCCCACCCATCTGCTAAATGTGGGAGGTGGGAGAGGGGCTTGCACTGCAGGGTCTCTAAGATTTCTAAGTGCTAAGCTTTTGTGAATCTATTTATTGCTGTAAGTAAACCTCAGGAAGGATAAATACAGAAATGAGTAAGAATTGTACAAAAAATATTAGACACCCTTCATCTCCCTCTTCAGCTTCGGGACTTTCATCCAAGATTAATCTTTGTTTTGGATTTTCATCGTGGGTATGTTGGTGTTTTCTTTTTCTTTTTTTGTGGTACGCGGGCCTCTCACTGTTGTGGCCTCTCCCATTGCAGAGCACAGGCTCCGGACGTGCAGGCTCAGCGGCCATGGCTCAAGGGCCCAGCCGCTCCGCGGCATGTGGGATCTTCCCGGGCCGGGGCACGAACCCGTGTCCCCTGCATTGGCAGGCAGACTCTCAACCACTGCGCCACCAGGGAAGCCCTGGTGTTTTCTTAATTAAGATTAGCTACTTGCTATGTTTGAGTACCTATTTATTCATTGAACAAATATAGTGTAATGATTAAAAATGCAGGTTCTATATATGCGAGTTCCTTATAGTAGTATTGTGAATTTTCTCTTCGTTTGAAATTATATCAAAATAAATAGTTATCTTCTTAAAAATAGAGGGGGGTAGGGTTGGACTGCTTGGATTCTGCCCAGAGCTCACCCGCCGTTAGCAGCATGTCCCTGCCTAAGTTCCCTTGCGTGTGAAACAGGATGATCCTGGCACGCATCTCAGATTCAGTCATAGGATTTGCTGCCATATGCCTTACGGCATTATGCCTGAGACATAGTTAGCTCTCAATCACTGTCAGCTATTCCTGTTGCTGTTAATTTCCTTTCTATGTTGACCGACTTGCTTTGGAGTTGTTTGCCTTCCGAAATGGTTTCTGAAGAAAAGCATTGACTTTCCTGATAGAGCAAATGTGGACTGGACTCCAACATTACGAGGAGTGGTCCGAGGAGAAAGATAAAACCAAAGTTGCCCAGAACCATAATGAGGAAATGAACTATGAGAAAACAATATCTAGAATTTGAAGTGTGCAAACCATATTTGAGGCTGAGGAAAGGGCTGCACACACAGGCCTGATTTCTACAAATCTGGTGTCAGAAGCTTCTAGTTAAGGCTGACCTCTGGTACCATCTCTAAGTCTTTCCCTTTCGGAGAGGTAGGTGAAGGGGTACAGGTGGAAGCTGAATACCAGAGGATCCCAATAAAAAAGGCCCCTCAGTTCCCACCTACTCAAAGTTAGTTAGGAGGCCAATGCCTACTTATAAAGGACACAGATAGTGCTAATAATGTAATAATAACAATAATTCCCAAGTTCTCACAACGTGCTGGACCTAGTCTGGTGAAGATGGCCAGTTAGGCTCTCCAGTATCAAACCGTAAATCCGCAAGAGCCTCGGAGGTTGGCCAGGTGAAGCAGGCTGTCTGAGGGCACAGAGCTGCTGAGGGCCAAAAGATGCTGGGTGGCTTCTCCCTCGGTGGTCCTTCAGTTCACAGACCCTCTCCCTCTGGAAGTGTGTGCATAGCCTCCAGTGATTTCCACGTTCTAGGAGATTTCTTTTCAGAAAAAGAAAGAGAAATGACCTTAACCGACTTGTCAATATTGCCAGAGAGGAAATCAACAGGTAATCACATGAGCATCTAATAGGACTCTATTACAAGTAATGGGAAAACTAACTCAGTGGTTTTAGGTTCAGAAAAAGGGAATATCACGCTGCATGGAACTGAAAAGCTCAGGTCTGGTTGGTTTCGGTGCTCAGCAGAGGTCAGCAGGCTCCTGCAGGACTCCAGGCTCAGCTCTGTAAAGGTGTAAAGGTAGCCGAGGCATCCCCAGCCTTCCCTTGCCTCAGGGTTCAAATCCAGGGGAAAAACTCAGAAGATGTATATGGGAGCTTCCTCAAAAATCCTGAGATTCACTTTGATAGGATCCAGTTGGGTCATATGTCCATCCCTGAACCAATCACAGTGACCAGGCTGAGTCAAGTGCTCTGGGAAAGGTCAAGCCCCGTACACACTATCATGTTTGAGTTGCTCGCATGTGGCTGTATTTCATTTGTTTCTCCCCCTCCCCCAACTGCACAGTAAGCCCCTTGAGGGCATGGACCACTCTGGGCCATCTCTACATCTCCAGTGGCTAGCTCAGCATGTGGCCCCCAGCATGCTCAGTAAACGTTCATTGAAATAAACGGCACTGTAGGTAATGGAGAGTGAACTGGAGAACTGAGATGATTGTCCGCATGATTTATGCAAAACAAAGCAACACAAGCACATCTGTGGTCCTGATTATCTGGCTTTCATTCTCCCTGTAGAATCAGCCAAGCCAAGCCAGTGAAGAAATTGTACCCATTTTAGACTCTGGATAATGGTGACAGTGAAACAACCTGAAATTAAAGTTTTAGTCATCCAGTACCTCTTGTTCCTTTAGATTTGCCTCAAAGCTGGAGCCACAGTTTCTCTTCTGTCTTAGTGAATAGTGAAATTGCTGAATATTAAGCACCAACTGTGTGCTCAGTGCTACACGCTGGGGGATCAGGGTAGTAGAATATTACAAAAATAAATAATAGATCCTTGTTCTGGAGATTGAGAGAGACCCGAGACACTTGCATTTCTTGAAGCTCCCGTTATTTATAGTTTCAAACGTAGAAATGCCAAAGCAGATATTAAAAAATGGCAATGATGTGTTTTAAATGCTCATATTTAACAAATTGCTTTGTTGAATGTAATGGATACGATGCTTTTAAATCAAAATCCCATTACAAGCATAATGCAAACTAATGATGCTCTTCACAAGATAATCACAATTTATTTTAAAGCTTAAATCATAGTTGTAGCTGATTGTACTTTTCAAAGAAGGCTGCAACAATATCTCCCATCGCATATGAGTTTCTGTAACCTTGTCAGTCCCCCTTCAAGAGATGGAGTCTGTGTTCCCTGCTGTTGAATCTGGGAAGGCTTGTGAATACTTCAGCCAGTGCAGTACGCCATACGTGACCCTGGGTGACCAGGTCATAAAAGATGGTGCAGCTTCTGCATCGATTGCTGGTGCTCTGAGCTGCCAGGTAGGAATTCCGACTACCCTCAGGCTGCCATGCTGGAAAGGCCAGGAGGTGCTCAGGCAGACTGTCCTGGCCAACATCCACCGCCCCCCTCCCTCCCCGACACACACACACACACACACACACACACACACACACACACACACGCCTTCCAGACATCCCCATGGACGTACCAGACATAGGAGTAAGGAAACCATCTTGGAAGTGGACCCTCCAGCCCCAGCTGGTCCAGCCCTCAGCCATTCAGATCACCTCTAGCCACTGGAGTCCTTCCTCCTGAGGTCCCAGAAATTGTGAGACAAGCCATCCCTGCTAGGCCCTGTCTGCATTCCTACGCCACAGAATCTGTGAGCATAACAAAGCAGACCACGTTTACACCCCTAAGTTCACAGTGGCTTGTTACACAGTGGGGCGACTGGAATGATAAGGCTCCAGGTTAAACCTGCAGGATGCACTGGCGATTTTTAAGACCCCTCCAGGGCCATATAACCCTGCTGGCCTCTCTCCAGGGTCACCTACATAATTTCTGGGGCCCAGTGCAAAGTGTGGGGCTCTCGTTCATGAAGCAGGAAAAGTTGCCATTAAAGGTACTAAAATGTAGAACTTTTTCCTTTCTCTAGACCTGTCTTGGCGTTCTGTATCTGCTATTAAACACCGGGCTCCCTGAGGTGTGGGGATGCTCACAGCGTGAGTGCAGACCCCAAGAGGGGCCCACGTGGGCCTCCTGGCTGCAGGAGTCCATTCCGGGGCTGGAGGACAAGGATGGCAAAGGTCGCTGGGTGGGGTTGGAGACCTGGAGGCTGGTCAGGAGGGAAGTGCCAGAAAGGAAGGGAAGCAGGCGTCCAAGAACCCCTGGGAGGCAGGAGACATGACTATGTGCGAGCGGAGGCTCCATAGCCCTGGGTGCAGGCTCCATTGTCCCATCAGATTCACTTACCAAAACACAAATTCAGAGATGAAATTATCAAGAATTTCAAGATTAAAAAAAAAAAAGAATTTCACGATAGAGACCACAGAGCATTAAACCCCAAGTGCTGGGCCTTCTGAGTTCAAGGGGCCTTGTGTGACTTCCCCAATCTCATGCCCATGCCGCCCACCCTGCCCCTCATGAACACAAGATAAGATGCTTTAATAAGGATGTCAGCCTCGCCCAAGCCCTGTGAGGTGGGCCTTTATTATCCCTGTGCACAGATAAGAAAACCTCTCAGAAAGGTGTATCGGCTTGTTTGCCTGGCCCAGAGGCACACAGCTAAAAGGATAGGAGATGGAAATTCAGTGTCTGGTTCCAAACCTCAGGCCTTTTCTGCCAGTTGAAGCAGTGAGAGCCTGAGAAAAGGCAGCCCGATGAGGTGTGGGGCTGAAGCAGGAAATGCACAAAAATGCAGAGAAAGGACAGAACACTGAAGGTTGCAGGTGCCAGAGGCGGCTCTGTGGAGACTGGGCCCTGAAGCTGGGATGGAGAGTAGGGAAGAGCGTTTCCAGCAGAGGGAATAGCACGAGCTGCTTTGCCACGTGCTCTGGTTTCCACAGGCCTGAGAGGAGAATGGTGGCCGGTCCTGTGACAGGAGACGTCAGGCAGAGGCAGAATTTCAACAGGAAGGGGATGATGCCCTTTACCAAACGTCATAAAGGGCACTGAGGCCTGGGCTTGGGAAAGCCTTCTGGAGAGTGCGCTCAGTGACAAGGAGACTGTGGGGCTTCGTGGAGGGACGGGTGAGAAAATTGAGCCTGAGTCTAGACCATTTTTGGATAAATTTGACCCTAAAAGGGAAGAAAGAATTACGGTGGTAACTGGAAGGGGGAAAGGGACATTTGAAAGTACGGGTGTTTTCCTTTTCCAAGGCCTGGCAGAGTTGTCCGTTGAGGGCAGAAAGCAGGAAGTCAGGAAGAGGTGTGGGAGAGGGGATGAGGGGCAGTGCTCACTGATCACCCACTGTGTGCCAGGGTACCTACTGCGTGCCACCTTCCCATTTCCTTTCTTCCCAATAACCCTTAAAGGCAAGTGTTTTTACTCCTACATCAACTGAGGGAGGTGGTGGGAGAGGCCCTTGGAGGCTGTGCGACGGCCATGCTCAAAAGGCAGGTGGACCCCCCAGCAGACACTGTAGGTGTGGCTGTGTAGTCAGGGCCCCTTTTATCTCCAGGCCCTGTAGCTGAGGAGCTAGAGTAGAAAAGTATGTGGTCCTGGGAAGTGTGGAGAAGCTGGTCAGGCATCCAGGGGCCCAGGCATCCCAGAGGGCACTGCCTCAGGCCTAGCCCTGGAGTCCTGGGTGATTGGTGTCCTGGTGAGGGTCACGCTAAGTTTGTGGGTGAGGGGCCTGTTTTTTTTGTTTTTTTTTTTTTGCGGTACGCGGGCCTCATCGCTGTGGCCTCTCCCGCTGCGGAGCACAGGCTCCGGACGCGCAGGCTCAGCGGCCATGGCTCACGGGCCCAGCCGCTCCACGGCATGTGGGATCCTCCCAGACCGGGGCACGAACCCATGTCCCCTGCATCGGTAGGCAGACTGCCAACCACTGCGCCACCAGGGAAGCCCCCAGGCTTGTTTATTTTTAATTAAATTTTTGAGTGGGTAACATGCTCACATGGTTCAACAATTTGTAACTATAAAATGTTTAAGAAAAAAGATAAGAAAACTAAACAAGTAAAAATAAGATATACAAAAGAGGGGCTTCCCTGGTGGCGCAGTGGTTAAGAATCCGCGTGCCAATGCAGGGGACACGGGTTCGAGCCCTGATGAGGGAAGATCCCACATGCCGCGGAGCAACTAAGCCCATGCGCCACAACTACTGAGCCTGTGCTCTAGAGCCCACGAGCCACAACTTCTGAGCCCGCATGCCACAACTACTGAAGCCCGTGCGCCTAGAGCCCATGATCCGCAACAAGAGAAGCCACCACAATGAGAAGCCCATGCACCGCAATGAAGAGTAGCCCCCGCTCGCTGCAGCTAGAGAAAGCCCGCGCACAGCAACGAAGACCCAACACAGCCCAAAAGGAATAAAATAAAATAAATTAAAAAAAAAAGATATACAAAAGAAACCAAAGATTAAATTAAAAAGAAAAAACAAAAAAGTAACAAAGAAAGAAAAGGAAAGAAATAAAAATTATAAAAAGTTAGGCAGTGAAAACAATTATTTCCACTCTGGTACTTCATCTACTGGGATCCCACCCTCCCCCTAGCCTGTGATCACCAGTGGTAGTATTTTGTGTGTCCTTCCCAGTTAATTTAAGCCTTTACCAGCAAATGTTTTCCTTTTCACAAAAAGTGGCATACAGTTCATGCTGTTTTATTTTATTTTATTTATTTTGTGTGTGTGTGGTATGCGGGCCTCTCACTGTTGCGGCCTCTCCCGTTGTGGAGCACAGGCTCCGGACGCGCAGGCTCAGCGGCCATGGCTCACGGGCCCAGCCGCTCCGTGGCATGTGGGATCTTCCTGGACCGGGGCATGAACCCTTGTCCCCTGCATTGGCAGGCAGACTCTCAACCACTGCGTCACCAGGGAAGCCCTGTTCATGCTGTTTTGTCCCTTGGTTCTTTTTCTTTCATTCAACAGAATTTCTTGGACATCTTTCCATATACACATCATTTCACACATTTACAAGTCCCTCTGTAGGATAAATTCCCGGAAGGAGAATTTCTGGGGGAAAAGGTTTACGCATTTGTGATTCTGATATTGCCAGATTGACTTACGTAGAGATTGTTGCAGTTTATAAGCCCCAAGTAATCTCCGAGGGCGTCCAGGCCTTAATTGTTGCTGGTTTCCAAGATGACTGCACTAGGTTTTCCTGCACGTGACTCCACAGCGTGTATTGTGGTTGACCCCCCGCCCCAGGAGGCAGCTCCTTACCTCCCCATTACAGACTGCCCTGTTATGGCCTGAGGGAGGTTGACTGTGGCCAGACATCCTTTGCCCTCCAGGTCTCCCCTTCACCATTCTCTCTGGGCACCCGAGGGCTGCTTGCGGTTTCCCAAACGTAAGTCACACCTCTACACTTCGGCCCACATCGTTCCCACCTCCTGCCCTGTTCACCCTCCATTCTCAGTCTGGAAAACTCTGACTCTTCCTTTAAGACTCAGCTTCAAGGTTGCCTCTGCAGAGGCCTCCCTGACCCTCCCAGGCAGAACCGGTCATTGCCCCCTTCCCCTGGGTGCCCTCCCACAGAACGCAGGCAGCTCCTCGCCATTCGAGCACATTTGGACCAGCCGGTGGGGTAACTGTCTGTTTACATGGCTCTGTCTCTCCAGCACCCAGCCCAGGCTGGACCCACACGTCCAACTCATCTGTGACTAAAATTAAACTTGCTGGAGAGGTAGGATGGCATGGAAAGGGCACAGGCGTGGGAGTCAGGCTGCTGTGACTCCATCCTCTGTCCAGTCCCCACTGCGCCAGCCCCAGCTCCCCCTCCTTGGCTGTGTTCTGACCACACTGACCTACACTCCTTTCCCACTCATGGCCCTTCACGTGCTATTCCAGCTGCTTAGAATGCCCTTCTCCCGACTCTTTCTCACCTCCAGTACCCACCTTAACTATCACCTCCTCCTGAGAAAGGCCTTCCTTGGCCCCTGAGTCTAAAGGCACACTGCCCCCCATTCCTTCGTTCTCTGGTCATTCCCTTCACGGATTTACTACAATCCTGAGTCTCACTTTGATGTGTTGGTTTACCTGTTCGCTGCTTGTCTGCCCCGCTGTGACCCTAAAGTCCTTGAGGGCAGAGACTGTGGCTTATTCGCTGCCATGGGCCCAGAGCTAACATGGGGCCTGGCACATACTAGACACAACAGAAATCTTCAGCGACTGGATGAGGAATGAACAGAGGAACGGGTCCTGACCCCCACTCCACCACTTCCCAGCTTTGTCTGTAGATTAATTACCCTCTCTGAGGGGCTCCTCATTTGAAGATCAGGCCTTTTAAGTTGTGATGTGTATTGAAGATTGTGAAAAATGCCTGATCACATGAAGAGGCTCCATAAATGGTAGCTGTTATTTCTGAAGTTTTTCTTTCTTCTGAAAAATGCACCCTTTTTGGCCAGGTTTGGAGACCTTATTGCCCATCTTTTCTGTACTGAGGTGTAACGAATGTATAGAAAACTACATACAGCCATTTCTACATACATATGTATATCTACACACTCATGTAACCACCTCCCAAATTAAGAAGTAGAACATTCCAACACCCAGGAAAGTTTCCAGGTTAGCCTCCCCTCATCCCCTTCCCCCACCAATGGACTCCTCCCATTCTTTCCCTCTTCTCTTTGACCTGAGCTCATGGCATGTCCATTCTTCAAGCCGTTTCTGACTCATTCCTTTCCCCACTTCCATTCGTCTTCTGAGACCTTTCCTAGGAATTCTAGCTCTCCTGACTTCTCCTGCCACCAAACCGGAGGTCTGCAAAGTAGGGGACATGCAACCCAGTGGAGTGCAAGATGGCCCAGCAGTTCCACTCCTATGTATATGCCTGAAAAAAACTGAAAACAGGTACTCAAACAAGTACATGTACATGCATGCTCACAGCAGCACTATGCACAAGAGCTGAAAGATAGAAACAGCCCAAATGTCCATTGACGGATAATGGATAAACAAACTGTGGTATATACTTACATACTCAGCCATAAAAAGGAATGAAGTACTGCTATGTGCAGCCATGGGGATTAACTTTGAAAACATTATGCTAAGTGAAAGAAACCAGAGCAAAAGGTCACATAGTATATGATTCCATTTATATGAAATATCCAGAACAGAGAAATCCATAGTGATAGAACACATAGTGGTGGTGGTCAGGGGCTGGGTGGGGATGGGAGGGGGAGAAACTGCTTAAAGGGTAAGGGGCTTTACTTTGGAGCGATGGAAATAGTTTGGAAGTAGAGGTGGTGGTTGGATAACATTGTGAATGTACTAAATGCTACTGAGTTGTTTACTTTAAAATGGCTGATTCCGGGACTTCCCTGGTGGTCCAGAGGTTAAGCCTTTGCCTTCCAGTGCTGGGGACGCAGGTTCCACCCCTGGTTGGGGAACTAAGCTCCCACATGCTGCAGGGCAACTAAGCCTGCGTGCCACAACTACTGAGCCCACATGCCACAACTACTGAGCCTGAGCGCCACAACAAAAGATTCCACATGTTGCAATGAAGATCTTGCATGCTGCAACTAAGACACGATGCAGCCAAATAAAATAAAATTTTAAAAAATGGCTAATTTCATGTTATGTGTACTTCACCTCAATAAATTATTTTTGAAAAAATGAAGTAGCCACTCTTACTGGTGAGCTGGGAAGTTTGAATGAGGCACAGACTCCAACTTTCTAAGCTGTGAAGTACTGGGCAAATACCATCTGGGGGTGGCTGAAGAAAGGAATGGCCTAGGGGTCGGCAAGTGTGGTTTGCTGCTCTGCCCTAAGCAGTAATGATAGGATGATAAGAGTTAACTATGATAATTACAGCTAACACTTCTATAATGTTTAATGTGAACCAGGCACTGTTCCAAGTGCTTTACATCTTAAACTCTCTAAATCCTTACAACCCTTAATAGGTGAGTGCTATCGCTTTTTCATTACAGATGAGGAAACTGAGGAACTGAGGTTTAAATGACTTATCCAAGTCACGGATGAGGAAGGGGCAGAGTCCAAATTTGAACCTTGGCAGTCAGCCTCAACCCCCAGGCTCTGTGCTAAGTGCTTTTCATGTTTTATCTCATTTAATCCTGTGAGGTACGTATTATTGAGACAGGCTGGGACATGTGATCTGGGACCTGGGACCCTTTGCTGCAGTGCTTACACCTGGACAAAATACAAAGAAACTATAAGGGACTAAAAATAACTGCGTGCATGCAGTTGGGGCAAATTATAGAGAACAAGATACAAACGACCAAAAACCCAACTGCCGCTTCTGAGGTGTCGGGAGCAAAAGCAGGGTACTTCGCGTGCCCCCTGCACACAGCACCACGAGGGAGGTGGGCAGACCACCTAAGCACCCCATCCAGCCTGACTCTGGACCCGCCCCTACCCTCATCCCTTATAAGGAAACACCTCACCACCCACCTGGGGAGTGAGCTTGTTTTCACTCCCCCTTGCTGCAGCAGGGGACCCAATAAAGCCTTGCTTGAATTTCTTGTCTGGCCTCTGATCAATTCCTATTGATTAAGGAGGCCAAGAACCCTGGCAGGTAACATCATTATTCCTAATTAAAAAGAAAAAAATCCCTTCATGGTCCCTACATGTTCAATGCCTTCCAGTCTTTCCCCTGCATTTATGTATATTTATGTGTATTTACATATTTATATATTATTTTATTATTATGTATTTATATATTTATGTATTTATATACAGGTCCACATACTCCTGTCATTATCTCCTCTTCATCTTCATTTCCCTCTATTTATTTTTTTTTAATATTTATTTATTTGGCTGTGTCCGGTCTTAGTTGCCACACGTGGGAATTTTCCTTGCGGCACGTGGGATCTTTCGTTGCGGCCCAGGCTTCTCTCTAGTTGTGGCATGCAGGCTTAGTTGCCCTGTCGCATGTGGGATCTAGCTCCCCGACCAGGGATGGAACCCGCGTCCCCTGCACTGGAAGGTGGATTCTTAACCACTGGACCACCAGGGAAGTCCCTTCATTTCCCTTTATACTGTACATATTACTACCTGAATTTATTATTTATGCTTTCTTTGGGTTTCCCATCTCTGCAAAACAGAGCTTTTGATTACTGTTGACTTCCCAATACCGAGAACAATGTGTGGTACACAATAGGCTTGCAATAAAAATTTAAATGAATGACTTGTACATGGTATTGGGTAGCTTTGTGTGCCTGTGTTTGAATGAATAAAATCGTTCTGTACCTGTTCTACTTTTTAAAATTTAATGTCCTGGATTAAAAAAAAATCAGTACATAGATCTAGCTCATTCTTTTTTTTTTTTTTTTTTTTTTGCGGTACACAGGCCTCTCACTGTTGTGGCCTCTCCCGTTGCGGAGCACAGGCTCCGGACGCGCAGGCTTAGCGGCCATGGCTCACGGGCCCAGCCGCTTCGCGGCATGTGGGATCTTCCCAGACCGGGGTACGAACTCGTGTCCCCTGCATCGGCAGGCGGACTCTCAACACTGCGCCACCAGGGAAGCCCTAGCTCATTCTTTTTAACAGATGGATATCCTGTACTGTGTAGCTAGCACACTTTATTTAACCTGTTTCCTATTTAATTAATCCACATTTTTTTCCAGTGTTATCTCTAACACAAACAACATGGTAATAAACATCTTAGCAGGTGCCTTTTTGTGCGTACGTGTACCTATTTCTCTAGCATGGGTGCCTAGAAGTGGACTTGCTGGGAGGAATACTATATACACTAAAATGTCCATAGATAACGCCGAATTGCCCTCCCGATATCCATTCCTGCCAGCGTTGGACGAAGGTACACAGCAGGTTTTCACACATCTTGCACCAGGCTGGATATTATGTCTTTTAAACTTTTTGCCAGTCTGACGGGGGAAAAGGAACCCTCAATTTACAGGTGAGAAAACTGAGACTCAGAAAAGTTTAGGGACTTTCCCACATGATGGGTTGCGATTTGCCACTTGATGTGTCCGATTCCAGGGAGGACGGGCCAAAGGTGGACACGGTCCTCTATGCTATGCGTCCTCGGGCACGTCTGGTTATCTCTGGGCCTCGCGATGCCGGCAAGCTGACCTTCCTCCCCCCGCCAATTCTCAGGCTCCTTCGGGTCAGCCAAACCCTGGCCCTTCCCGATTGCCAACCCGGGCCAGGGAGGACCCGCCCTACTGCCTTCACTGCTCCGAAATGGCGACCAGCGAGATGGCAAGGCCACGCCCCTGGGAGGCGGGGCCTGAGTTCAGGCCAGAGCGATGGATACCCGAGCCAAATTTGAAGTCCGCCGCCAGGCGAGCTCGCGCAGAAGCAGAGAGCTGGTGGCGTCGCAGGTCGGGAGGAGGAGCACCGAGTGGAGGGCTCGCTTGCCGGGGCCGCCCGAAAGCGTCTTCAGTGCGGGCACTGGGGCCGCCATCTTAGATGGCGGGAGTAAGACGAGAAAGAGCGTGAGAAGCGAAGGCTTCCCTACCGCTCTTCTTGGGCCCCGAAGAGGGCCAGCTGGCCGGGCTTTGGGGTGTGTGCCCTGAGGTGCGGAGTGCGAGAGCGACGATGCGAGGGCTGCCCGGGGCCCCGTCCCCTGGGCTGGGGACGCGCCGAATGTGACCGCCTCCCGCTCCCTCGCCCGCCGCGGGGAGGAGGAGCGGACCAGACGCCACTGCCGGACGACTGGACACAGAGGCGGCCGGGCTCCCTCAGGTAGGCTGCAGGGCTGGGCCCGGGATGCCGGGGGAGCCGGGCGGCGGCGGGGCTGAGGGGGCCGGGTTCCCCGGAGGCCCGGCCAAGGCGGCGCTGACCGAGCGGCCCCGCGGCTGCCGGGCGGAGGGCCCGGGCCAGGCCGCTGTCACCCCGGGTGGCGCTGGGCGGGCGGGGGCTCTGGGGCCCGGTGTCATGGCCGGCGAGCCGAGTTCCCACATCCCCACTCAGGTTTCCTAGTGTTTTGGGGAAATGTGCCGGCACTACCCCTGTACCCGGTGTACATTCCTTATATTTTGGCCACGAGAAAAACCGCCCAGAGCTGTCTCGGATCTGTGTTGTCACTCAGATGGGCTAATGTTTTTTTGGCCGCGGAGTGGGGGACCCGGGCTTGCATCTTCTCTCAAGTTGACACCCTCTTCCGGAAGATGAGAGCAGTCAGGGACGGGAGGAGGAAATAGGTCGATGCCCCACCACAAAGGCATAGGGGCCTCCCCTTGGGTCTCAGGACTCTGCGGGTACCTAATGAGACGTTTGTGGTGCTTATACTGACGATTGGCCCCGGGATGCCTTTGGAATGAAGATCCAGGGCTCTATGTGTGTGAAGTGAGAGCCTCCAGGACGCTTCAGTTCTGCAGCTGCAGAGGCTCTGCAGAGCTAGTCGATGCCCAGAGAGAGGAGTTTGGACATCAGGAGAGGCGAGGCGGCTCTGTTCATTCATTGTTCTCTTTCAAGGGCTCTGGGTGTGCCCCCTGGTATTCATTCTCTGGTGGGAAGCATGATAGGGTCTCCTGTGTCTCCTCGAGATGTGGCCGGGTTCTAGAGGATCACCCAGTCTAAGGAGGGAATGGATTCAGCGCACGTTCATCATTTCTGCCTGATTCGTCCTCTCCGGGCTGGAGGGAGTCTGCCCTCTGTTAGCTCCCGAGGCATGAACGCTGTGCGCTGTGATTAGGATGGATTTACCAAGCGTCTTGGGAATTTGGAACAACTAGTTTTGCCTGGGGGAGTTGAGGAAGCTTGTAGACTGGAGGGGACTTTTGTGCTGAGGTTTGGGCTGATGAGTAAGTGCTCATCAGGTGAGGAGGAGGGGAGCGCATGCTAAGTTGAGGGAACAGCTGGTACAGAGGCACGGAGACGTGCAGGAGTTTGGGGAGCAGCAAGCAGTCTGGGGTGCAGGAAGGAAGTGGTGGGAGATTAGGGTCTGAAACAAAAGTTGGCTAGCTTGTGAAGGATCTTTGTTGAAGATAGTGAACTAGTTGATTTAATTGGGATTATTTTAAACGAGTGTTGCTGATTCTCTTTTCTTGCTGATAACTTTATTTCCTCCTTCTGTTGATGTTAAAGCTGATAGTAATTGCACAGATTGACTTTGTTAAACCCAGTTAAGAACATTTTGATACGGGCTTTATGTCACATGTTTTGTACTTGCATTGTGGTGAACGAACTGAACTCATATTCCTAGGGATTCTTGCAAACGTTTCTTCTAAAGTTACACTTGCTAACAAAAATGTTGATTTTATAAATGTAGTACACTCTACTAATACTACATTTTCAGTGGCTGTTGACAATGTAAACCATGCTCCCCAGTCATTTAGAAATTGGCAGATTATATGAAACATCTGAAAAATTGTAGAATGCAAGTGAGTATATTTTTAGTTAAGTAAATGTTTTATATAGTAAACTGTTTCTTTGGATTGATTCCGTGGATTCCAATTCTGTTATAAAGTCTTTAGCTCTATGAACATAATTTTCCCCAAAGATCTGTATTGTGATTAACGTTTATGCTAAAGTGATTATTATGGTATTAACGGACTTAATCTAGCAGTTCCTAAATCTTTCTTGGGTTGTAATGATTATATACCACTGGAGAACCTTTTGGCTTGTTTTCACCCTTATCACTTCGAGGGATAAGCTGTTGAAAATGCAACAGAGACAGTTTGACCCAGTTGAACACTGGATACTTGGGAAAATTAACCTGTTACTCTTTCTGTTGTAAAAGTTTATCTTTTAGGTATGCGGTGTTTGTGATCGTAAGTTGTAGTGGAACTGCGTAGTCTTGTTAAACTCTTGTCAAATAGTTTAAAAGATGTGCATGCCTTCAAAATAGAAGGCTTGAGTGAAATACATTAGAACATATTTTATGGGATTTGGTTTAGCAGAAGAAAACAGTGAGAAGCAGGTTAAGCTGGTCACTTATGATGAAAAGTATCTAAAAGATGAAATGGAGAAAGGTTAAACATTAAGTATTGTATTATAACTGCTTTGAGACTGGTTGCTTTTAGTTTAAAACATGCCGTCTGTGAAATCCAAAGATGAAACAACTTCTTGGAAGTTGAATTTGACTTTTCCAGAAGCACCAGATTATTTATTAAATGGAAAATATAATTAATAACTTGAAATTACTATTTCAAATAGCCTGTTAGTAGTAGGTGCATGATTCTATCACATTTTAATTCCAGGTAAAACTTTGTTAATAACCTATTGCTTAAAGTAGGAAAATGTTACATTGGAGAGTGCTTTTGTTTGCATGTTAACATAGTAGGCCATATATAATAATCCTGGTCTTGGGAGGAGCTTGTTAGCCAAACAGCATGCCTTAATGTTGACTTGCAGAAGAGAATTTTAAATATTGCCTTTGAAAGGCAGTGGACTAATGTTACA
Organism: Monodon monoceros; assembly: GCF_005190385.1. Taxonomy (NCBI): domain Eukaryota; kingdom Metazoa; phylum Chordata; class Mammalia; order Artiodactyla; family Monodontidae; genus Monodon; species Monodon monoceros. Next base: position 97,826,884 of record NW_021703780.1, on the reverse strand, counting down.
GCGGGATGGGGCTTAATGAAACCACAAAATCGAGCTTTGACTTATTAAAAGGTCTTCTGTTTTTTAAATTGTGCGTGTCATGGATGTCAGTTCTCCATAACAAATGTCTGTAGTTGGAAAATTGCTCACCTCGGCTAAATTAATTGGGAAATCCAAAGAACACTTGGGTTCATTTAGGATAAGGTTGTTTAGGATTATTTAGGTTGGGGTGTGTGTGTGAGAGTGTGTTTATATCTATGTATGTGTATGGATGTATAAGAATGCTTATTTGCTAAACTGACCAGGTTGAAAATGTGATACTAGATATTTGTGTTATAATTCACTTAGTATTTCTGGTATAGGGCTTAACTACCTTGCCTGTAATCCTCAGGATAGTAATGTCTGGGTATTGCCTTAAAGTTGTGAGTAAAAATTCCTTAATTACATATCAAAATTTTCATCTTCATTTTACGGTGGTTGAGTCATTCTGTTCCTCCTTTTCTCCCAGAATACTTGTGTAGCTTGCAATGATTTTAATAGTTAACTTCAGATCTGTTAGCTTTTCTTCTAAAACTACTCCTAGAATGTCAGTTTAACCAAGGAAAATGTCAAATGGGTGTTGTTCCTTTGTTACTGGTTTTGGCCCAGGCTATCTCAAGTCTCTTTGGCAAATCACTCAAGAAGTGTGTTAATTGCTTCACATTCCAATCAGTGTACATAGTTTTTCTTAGGAACACTTGACACAGAGTTTTATTTTTAGATCAGATTCTAAGGGATTTTACTGGGTGGGGATTAACAACCCTAAAACTAGTTTGGAATCAAAACCTTTGTGATTTAGAGACTGTTTACATTTTTGGTTAATGAATGGGAAGCTGCAGGCAATGACAGTGTTTTAGGGAACCAAATATGTCTAATTGCTTCTGAGGACCCTTGTAGACTCTACCATGACATCTTTCTACCTGTTGGGTTCCACTTACTATGATCCAGTAGGAAGATAAGTACATCTTTACTGTTGTAGTCAAGATGTTGTCTCCTATTTATTTTCTTCCAGCCTGCTAGGGAAGGCAAAAGTAGTCTGATTTCTTTGAAGCTACTTCTTTCTAGGCATCATATTTGGACAAAGTATTTACCTTTCTCCACCCGTAAACATTTCTGATCGAAGAATCAGGGTAGTTAATGTTTTAACTTTGTTAATAGGTCTTTAAAGTTATGACATTCATAATCTGGGTTTTATGGAGGCATACTTTTCAATCTCGGATAGCTTTTAACATCTGTCCTTTACCTAGGTTTGGGGTAGATGAAATACTGAGTTTTCCTTAGAACATGATTCTTGTTCTGTGTGGCAAATCTCATTAGGAAGCTCAGAGTTTTTGGGAGAGGCATTTCCCTGGATCCAGATAGATCATTCAGAAAGGAACTCCCATTTGCATTTAAGGAAGTTTGTTTACAGTAGAAAAAACTAGAAAAAGTTCAAATGTACAACAATGATAAAATGATTAAGTAAACTGTGGTACAGCCACTTATGGGGCCCTATGCTTTTCACTAACTGTGGCGTATATGAAGCATTTATGACGCAGGAAATGCTATATCCAAATGATTACAGTTGTGTTAAAAAACGAAACAGTACAGTGGAATATTACTCAGTAATAAAAAGGAATGATGTACTGGTACATTCTCCAACATGTATAAACCTTGCAAACATTATATTAAATGAAAGAAGCTATTTAGAAAAGGCCACATATTGTATGATTCCTTTTATATGAAGTGTCCAGAATAGGCAAATCTGCAGAGAAAGTAGATTAGTGCTTGCCAGTGGCTGGAGGGAGTGGGCAATGGGGAGTGACTGTGACAGGGCTTTCTTTTTTGAAGTATTGAAAATTTTCTAAAATTGATTGTGGAGGTGAATGCACAACCCTGTGAGTATAATAAAAGCCATTGCATTGTACACTTTAAATGGGTGAGGTGTATGGTATGTAAATTATATCTCAAGCTTTTTAAAAAAACTCAAAACCTACCCATAGGAAGAAAACACATGTAGATGTTAACAGTGGTTGTTAAACAGTAGAAATACGGATAATGTTCCTCTTTATACTCTTCATATTCTCTGAATATATTGGCTTATAATAGAAAAATACATATAATAAAGTTAAATTCTATTCGTGGTGTGGGCCTTTATGTCCCTCCAAACCATTCAGTCACTCTCAGATTACACTGACAACTATATTTTTGAGCTTCTTTCACCTGTTTTCTACTTCCTCCAGATTAGTTCAGGCTTTTATGCTGTATTTGCCTTGACTGTTGTTAGAACTTCTGAATTGAACTTCTTTTTCTTATTTTTTCCCATGCCAGTACAGTTTTCACATTATTGCCAGATTCACTTTTTAAATGTGTAGAATCTTAAAAATTGAGTTTCATTAATTTTTTGTATAGATAGTACAGTCACATGCTACAAAATTCAAAGAATACGGAAAGTTATGCTGTGCAGAGTAATTCTGCTTTCCCCTTTGTTTCCCAGATACCCAGCTTTTTTTCATGGAGGGAAATATGTTATGGAGTTCTTATGTTTCCTGTTTTGTGATGATACAAGAATATTCAAGCGTAGATGTGCTGGCCTTACTTCCTTTGGCAAATTGTCCAAGAGTCTCCATTGCTTTTCAGACTAAGCATACAGTTCTTGCTTCTATGTCTTGCTAATGTGGATTCCTCTTACTATCTTCAGTGGAATTCAGAAGCCATTTTTTTTTAGCACCTAAGTGGGTGCAGAAGGCTAGTGTGGTGGAGGGTGAATTAGGCAAGTTCCTGCCTTCAGCGACCTTATCTAATGAGGAGAGATTCACAGATTTCCTCACTTTTATCTGTTCCTCTTTTAAGAGTCATTTTGAACACCATCTTCTAAATATCATTTCCCGATCTTTTTCTCTTCTTCTCACTCATTGTTTCCTTCTTTGAACCCCACCTTAAAACCCTTGCATTTATTTTTCTTATGGTCTTTATCATATAGTCATTTGTGAGCTTATCATCCCATTAGGTTATCAACTCAAATTAATGCTTTCTAGTCAATGTGCAAGTCCTTCTTTATTGATATTTGTGAAAAAATTTGAGAGGCTGAGGGACCAGGCCTGTGTGCTTTGGTGAAAGTATTGAATCTAAATTACCACATTTAATATTAGGTTTTATAATAAGACCTTTTATTTAAACTTAACAGGGTTTCTGTATGTACTTTTCGGTACTATGCACTGTAGACTTTATATGTATTTATTGTGGCGTATTGATATTTTATTAAAGTGTTTGTTTACCTCTCATCTTTTCTTGGAGGACTGTATCTTAATCATCTTTGAATACCCAGGGTTTAGCACAGTGGCTGGCCCCCCTGATTTCAGTTCAATTTGTTGAATGTAAGGTGCTAAATGATGTTTATTGAATTGAATTTTTTGTATAGATGTCTTACATCTCTGGCTAAACTTAAGCTCCTTAGAGCTGAGCCATGTCTTATTTATAAATCTCTAGTTCTTAAAACTTTCTCTTGATTATGTAATAAACATTAATTGCATGAGTAGAGATTCACAGGTTAATCACCTGTGGATTTAGTTCCTTCCTACTGCCCACCACACAAATGCTTACAATTAAAAGGGTATACTACTTATTAAACTCATACTCAGAACTTTGTAACTTAGACATCTGTCGGAGGAATTACCGTGTCTGTTTTGCTTTATCAGTAGAGTGCTCTGTGGTTCAAGCCACTCTTGCCATACTGGCTATTTTCTTCTGCATTCATAGGCACGTGGAGGAAAGTTTCAGCCAGAGAGAATGAGGGGATAAATGATACTCTTCTGCCTTCCTTGATCTTAGTCTGGACTGGAATTAGAGAAGTGTGAATGTGAGAATAGATATGTCCTTCACGACTAGTATTTATCTAGCTGTCTGACAATGCAAAATGGACCCTTTCGGCTTTTTTTGGGGGGTGGTGGCGGTGGTGGTGGTAACTTATACAAAATATAAAATATACCATTTTAACCATATTTAAGTGTATTACTCAGTGGCATTAAGTGCATTCATAGTGTTGTGCAACCATGACCACTAATCTTTTTCCAGAACTTTTTCATCATCCCAAACAGGAGAACTCTGTAACAATTATAGAATAACTCCTCATTCCTCCCTACCTCCACCCTCTGGTAAACTCTGTTCTACTTTCTCTCTGTGAATTTGCCTAGTCCAAGTATCTCATATAAGGGGAATCACACAATATTTATAATTTTGTATCTGGTTTATTTCACTTACTGTGTTTTCAGGGTTCGTCCATATTATATTGTGTGTGAGAATTTTATTCCTTTTTGTGGTTGAATAATATTCCATTATGTGTGTGTGTGTGTATGTGTGTATGTGTATGCTCCCATGTGTGCACACATAAAATATTTTATTTATCCATTCAATAGTTGATGGGCTCTTGGGTTCCACCTTTTGGCTTTTGTGAATATTGATGCTATGAACACTGGTTTACAGGTATCTATTTGAGTCTCTGCTTTTATTTCTTTTTAGTATATACCCAGGAGTGGAATTGCTGATCATATGGTAATTCTGTTTAACCTTTTGAGGAACTGCCAAATTATTTTCCACAGCAACTGAACGATTATATATTCCCACCAGCAATGTATGAGAGTTGCAACTTCTCTGCATCCTTGCTAACACTTGTTATTTTCTGTTTTTTGATAGTAACTGTCCTAATGGATGTGAAGTGGCTCTAGGCTTTTTTCTCACTGCTGATTAGATCGAATGGTCAAACCAGAAGGTTAGGAAGTTGGCTGTATTTGCATCGCATGGACTTTTTCCTTCCTTATAAATGTATTTGTATACAATGTTCTTGAAAGAGATAAATTAATTACACAATTAGTGACTCATTTTTTGAAAAAAAAAGTTTTTTGTTAAGCTGGTACATACAGTTGTTGTAGTTACCTTCTTTGTACCCTCATTCCCCCCTACTTTTTTTTTCTTTAATTTTCTTGGCGGCCGCGTGGCATGTGGGATCTTAGCTCCCCAACCAGGGATCAGACCCGAGCTCCTTGCATTGGAAGCGAGGAGTCTTACACTGGACCGCCAGGGAAGTCCCTACCCTCATCCCCTTTTAATCTAAAATGTATTCAGTTAACCTGTAAAAGGTGATTTCAGTTAATCCTGGGTGGTAAGATATAGTAAGTGAAAAAAGTAGGGTACTAAAATATGTACAATAAGACTCCATTTTTATAAAGAAAAACATTTACATGCGTCTATTAAAATGCTACCCCTTCAAGTTCAAATACTACAATGGAATCATTCTTTAGTGTCTACCTCTTCCTCCACTTGAGCTATAAGTGACCTTTCCATGCTCCAAATTCTTATAGTTTTCTTAAGAAGTTACGCCTCTCCGCCCCATCACCACACCAAAAAAAGCTGTCACACACAAAAAAGCTGTCACATCTTGTTGTAGGCCTCTTTGTCATCCTGAAAGCTCATAGCACATAGTCTTTGGGAAATGATGATTTTTTTTCTTCTACTTTAAAAACTCTTGGAAGGCAAGGTCTGTCTTTCTGAACTTTATATTCTTCGAAGCAATTAGCAGTTGAAATAGATTCTTAGAAATTGTTAAATGATAGTGCTCCTTATACTTTTCCACTCAGTTCTCTGCCAGGTTGCAGTATACAGAGAGGCATTCTGGTTCTTTAGATTGTATATATCAGTACTTTTATGTGGTAGATAGTGATTCAATATCCATGGAAAAGAATTAGGGTAAATATTGTAATTATAGCTTTTCTCCATTAATATTTTATTCTGATATTTAAGCATCTAATTTTGTGCGAGGTACTATACTGGATGATGGAGTATAACAAGATGTAGGAAACGCGTATAGTTCTTTTCCTTAAGGCATTCAGACTTTGGTGTATAATTACATAGGTTACATTTTCGTATTTTGTTTTTTTTGCTCCTGTGGCAAAGTAGCTGGGTATAATTTAGGGCTTTAATGATTCAATGGTCTAATTTACAGAGAAAACTTCTGCACATTTCCTTGTTTTAAGAAGATTATTCTTGAAAAGTTGATTTAAAATATTTTCTGGGAAACAAGTGATACTATCAGTTTTACAGGTATACCTTATTGTAATTGTTACTAGTTCTTAAAACAAGCAAGGTGATTGATTACCTTTGGGGGTATCATTGAAGAGTAGGGAATCTTTCTGTGTATGAAAGCCATTGACTCCAGAATGAATTGTAGGAGAAATGGCCGAATCAGATGGTTACTTCTTGAAATAGCTTTGGCAAGATTGTAAACCTGGAGGAGTACCTCCTATCTTGAGGATAAATCTCAGTGTCTGTCCAATTGAGAGATGCTAGTGTGCAGAATAGTGGATTCACTTATTTTATATTTCATGTCTTTATTTTTGAGGAAAGCTAATGCTGTTTTTTAAGTCACTTGTTAATTATGCAGGACTTGCCACTGAAATTGATGCCTTTTATGTGGAACAGAAATTATTGGTACAAGGTTAAGTCAGTGTTTTCAGGCATTAACTTATTAGCAGGAGGAGATGTCTGCGTGTTTTTTTTTTTTTTTGCGGTACGCGTGCCTCTGACTGCTGTGGCCTCTCCCGTTGCGGAGCACAGGCTCTGGATGCGCAGGCTCAGCGGCCATGGCTCATGGGCCCGGCCACTCCGCGGCATGTGGGACCTTCCCGGACCGGGGCACGAACCCGTGTCCCCTGCATCGGCAGGCGGACTCTAAACCACTGCGCCACCAGGGAAGCCCCTCTGCGTGGTTTTTATTTCCTCTCCATCCCCTTCCACTGACTAGGCGTTTTTTACTTCATTATTACCCAGCCATCAAAATGATCATTCCTAAACCATATTTTATTTGTGCATTGATGTATTTTCATGCTTGTGTTAATGGTTTTACTTTGTAAATGGCTCTTTTCATTTAAAAATGAGCAGTTGCTGCCTAAATGAAGAAGCAATGACTGATTTGGAGATGAAAAGTAAAACTTGGGTTAAAAAAGAGTTCAGACAAAGTGACTTAAAATGAAAATAATGAAAAAGTAAGAGTTAAAAATAAAATTGGCTCCAGATGTCTTTCATTGTGGAACTGATTGCTTTAACATAATTGTTTGGACTAGCTGATTAACTTGTTTTGAAATTAATTATCCTTTTAAAAAGTTAGACTCTTTTCTAAACTCCGGTGGCCCTGCTTGCTAACTATTAGAAGGGTAGAGTATCACATTTTTTCATGTTTGTGTATGCTGGCCAGTCATCTGATGAAGTTACCAGTTTGTGGTCAGAAATTGAGAAAGAGGGGTGAGAAAACTCAAAATATTGACACACACACCACCTTGCAGTGCATCAGAGTGCCCTTTTGAACTGGTTGGGAAACTGTAGTTAAGCCATTTCCAAACTAGACGTATTATTGTTTCCTAGCTTGGACAAGACGACATTTTATTTAAGTGTTTGAGCGTTTCTGTTCAGCAGAAACTTTTTATGTGTGAGGGTGGGTTTTTTCCAGTGTTGCGTGACCAACTGAATTAAAACAAAACAAAACAAAACACTTAATCCTTAAAGGAAGCTTGGAGTAATCTTGAAAAATTGATCACCCAGTCTCTCAGATGGACCAAGGCTGGATTGAACAAAGGGATGAGCTTAAAGGAGAAATGAAGAGTGAAGTCGCATTATAAATACATTAAAATACGAGTAGGAAATTCCCTGGCGATCCAGTGGTTCGGACTCTTGCTCTCTCACTGCCCAGTGTTCAGTCCCTGGTCAAGGAGCTAAGATCCCGGAAGCCACCTGGTGCGGCAAAAACAAACAAAACAACCAAACAAAAAACGAGTATTCATCTGTGTTTTTGCCCTGCCAAAAAAAGTGTTTTAATAATGCAGGCAATTTTAGCCACCATTCCTCATACTGAGTCTATGTTCTTGTGAGATTTTGATTGCAGTTGAAGAAAGTGAATCTATTCTTTTGTCATTCTCAATTCTCCCAAGCCTTATAGTTTGACCATCTCACAATTGAGTGTGATTGTTATGTCTAAAGATACATTTTTAAAAAAAGGTCTGTAAAGATAATAGCTTACCTTTGTTGACTTAACTACTATATGCCAGGTTCTTCTGAGAGTTTTACCTTAATTCATTTTTTTTTCTTTTTCTTTTAATAAATGTATTTATTTATTTTTGGCTGTGTTGGGTCTTTGTTTCTGTGCGAGGGCTTTCTCCAGTTGTGGCGAGCGGAGGCCACTCTTCATCACGGTGCGCGGGCCTCTCACTGTCACGGCCTCTCCCGTTATGGAGCACAGGCTCCAGACGCGCAGGCTCAGTAGTTGTGGCTCATGGGCTTAGTTGCTCCGCGGAATGTGGGATCTTCCCAGACCAGGGCTCGAACCCGTGTCCCCTGCATTGGCAGGCAGATTCTTAACCACTGCGCCACCAGGGAAGCCCTACCTTAATTCATTTAATTTTCCCATCAGCCTGAAGATGTAGGTACATTGTGATCCTTATTTTAAAGAGGAAGAAACACAGAGACAGATGGAGTAAATACCCTAAATACAGGCCATCTACTTAAGGAGAGATTAGAGAGAGAGATTTTCTGGGTTAGTTTTGACTTCATCCTACATCCTATCAGCACCTTAGAATTTAAATTCTAGATGTGATGCAAACTTACTGTTTTTGTTAGGTTTCTGGGAATGCCGTCTGCCTTATAATTTTCTTTATGACTTAGAGTAGTTCCATTTCCTTCTTATAGGCCTTAGATGATTAACCCCACTTCATCCCTGTATTACTTCTTCATCTAAATTATAAATTTATTGAGGGCTGGGATCAAGTCTTAATCAAATTGGCCTCTCCCAAGTACTTACTTTTCATAGAGCCTTCAGAGGTATCCCTTCTGAAGAGTTGTCTTTCCTAAACTTTTTTTGACTTGAGTAGAAATAATTACTTCCATTACTTTTTTTCTGTAAGATGATAAGGAATCAGTTTGTTATGACTTTGTATGTGAAAACTTTTCTTCAAATCTTACATATTTAATTTAGGGATTTAGTTTAAAATAGCACTTTACGAAGTATTCTTCTTGGGGCTTCCCTGGTGGCGCAGTGGTTAAGAATCTGCCTGCCAATGCAGAGGACACCGGTTCCAGCCCTGGTCCGGGAAGATCCCACATCCATGGAGCAACTAAGCCCGTGTGTCACAACTACTGAGTCCGTGTGCCACAACTACTGAAGCCTGCGCGCCTAGAGCCGGTGCTCCGCAACAAGAGAAGCCACCGCAGTAAGAAGCCCGTGCACCGCAACAAAGAGTAGCCCCTGCTCAATGCAACTAAAGAAAGCCCACATGCAGCAATGAAGACCTAATGCAGCCAAAAATAAATTAAAAAAAAAAAAGTATTCTTCTTTCCAAAATGTATTTCTCTCCACCACTAATCAATGTTTCATAAAGTTCTAGGAACTTTTAATCACTTGTATAAAACAATTGTGGGCTCACACTGAAGCCTTTAATCTAAAGTTTGGAGTGATTGGGGATACCTGTCTAATGTTTTATCTTAAACATTTACCATTTAATGGGGAGACTTCCCTCTCTGGAAAGTTTTCTGTGCAAATTTTGCCAGTTCTTATGAGAATGTTTAAGATGCTTAGAATTTTATATGATAGGTAATACTCTGAAGAGTGAGCTTAGTGGAAAGATTTCTGAAATGATTTGTTGGCTTTTGTAATTTTTAAAGATTCATTAGACGATTAAGTAATCAAAACTGAGTAGACACAAGTCTTTGGAATAGTGTTAGTGTTCTGATCAGAATGGCTGTTGGAGTTATTAAAAATCAATGAACTAAGTTTATTTCATTGCTACCATTTCTCCTACTCTGTACTCTTAGCCTATTTTCTAATTTTCTGATTTACCAGGAAGATACAGAGTTAGAATATTTTAATTAACTGATTAAAATATAAATTGACAAATACTTCAGATAAAGTTGTATACTATATATAGTTAATAGAGCTACTTCTAACTGTATTTTACTTAAAGAACAGTGAAAGAGGATATTTTACATGTCTTTTAAGCATTGTCACTGTAAGTTGTACATAGCATTTGATTTATCTCTCTTTGATAGTAAATCTTGTCTAATTTCTCCTATCATGGGGAAAAAAATAGGCTTTTTGAGGAAATGATAAATCCAAGCAGAGAGAGAGGTGTTTTCCAAAAAGTTACATTGGTTAATTGTAGGTAATTTAGGAGCGTGCTGATGTTACTCACAGGTTCCGAGTTATAGACTAATGGGTAAAGTATCTGGAATTATTACTCCGTGCAGTCTCTGCAGAGGATCTCTGGGAATATGGAGACAATTTGCAAAGATCAGATGAACAAGATAGCATATGGCCAGTGTTATTCCCCCAAGTAATGTGAGAGCTTAACAGTTGATCTGTATTTTGCAACCTGGGACTTAATTTTGGAAGACAGTACCAGTAGCGGTTAAGAGCTTTAGGCTTTTAACTCAGAAAAACCCAGGCTGGAGGTGTAAGGGCTATCTAGAAGAGTTCCTGATTGTTGTATATCATGATAATAGGGAACATTTACTGTCTCAGGCCAACACTGTGTGTTTCACGTGTTATTTAACTCTCACATATTATAAAACATGCTGAGTAGAGGAGAATGAAATACAAGTAAATCTTAAGTTTAGGTGTCGTAAATCAAAGGCTATTTAAAACTATAGACACCATAGTGGATTCAGGTCAGTTATACCAGTCGTAGTCTTTTAAAGCTCTTGCTACCAGTTCCTCCTCCTCCTTTCTCTGCTTTCAAACCAAGGAGAAACTCACAGCAGCTAGATAATATTACAGCAGAATTTTAACTCTAGGGCAGTGCCCAGGTTATTTTGATGTATAGGAATCCTTTTGTATTGACTAATCTTCAGAAATAGTGAGTCATGGTTTGTAGTTCAGCAGTCTTCTAATTACATGGAGATTTTATTTTATCTAAGCTGTATTTATTACCAACTCTGGGGAGAAAAATTTTGGATTGAAGATAAAGAAGAATGACTTAAAGGCAATTTACAAGACCAGTGCTCTAACCCCTGAGCTACAGAGCTGTAAAAAGCAATTTAGACTTCATTATTTTTGTCTTAAATAAGAGTTAGCTTTCTGAATAAAAGATTATATATTATATAATATATTTCATACATTATTATATATTATATATTATTATTATATATTTCATACATTCTCTATTCTGTATCATTTAGTGGATAAGAAGAAAGGTCATGTGAGAAAAAGCATTAGTAATACAACCGCTCTAAGGTAAATCATTTATTATTTAGAAATGACATAAAAATCTCTTAAATATGAAGCAAATTTAAATTGCTTATGATATACAAAACATATTTTCCTTTCTTCCACATACAGGTCTGATGGATCACTTATAAACAATAAACAGTAATTATTTCAAAGTAGTATAATAGTAACAATGTTAAATGATTATTTTTTGTGTTTTAAATCAGTGTGTTAAAATAGAGCTGTAATTTAAGAGTCTGAGGACCTGAATTGTTTGTTTTGCTTCCCTTACTGTCACTAGATCTTTTGAACTTCACATTTTCTTTATTTACAAAGAGGAATAATACCTGCTTTTAGTCTGTTTAATTCTAACAGCACTATGAGATAGTGGAGAGGAATAAACTGTAAAGTTCTGTAAAATTTTAAGTTGTCCTGTTTGAAGTAAACTATCTGCAATCAATCTCAACCACAGAATGCATTGCTGCATTCTCAGAAACTAGAGTTTAGGTAGATTAAGAATTTCTTTAAAATCTCATTCAACGCCAGAGTGCTAGCTGCCATAGGTGTTTTTTGCTCTACCACTTTAATATTTTTGAGTGAAATAAAAGATAGTAGTATTTGAATAAAAACTCAAAAGTGAGGGCTTTTTGTAGATTAATTTTAAATGCTGATTTGCCGAGGCATTTTGAAGAAAATTCAGAATGTCTCTGTGTGAAAATACTTACATTTTGTGTGTGTGTGTGTGTGTGTGTGTGTGTGTGTGTGTGTGTGTGTGTGTTTCCCTAGTCAGGAGGGGATAGTAAAATTTATTTGGCTGTTTGGCTTGGCTGAGGTAGGGAGAGGGTGAAACAAAGTCAACCTTAGCCCCAAGTTTGCCCAACTGCCTCTTGACTCTTTTAGGCAGAAGTTTTAGGACTTTTTGATTCTTGCACACTGAACTCCTGAAGAGCTTCCTGAATTAATCAGGGTTGTTATAATTGGTTTTTCTTACCATGGTCCAAAGGTGTCTAACCCTTCGGGAGAGTAACTGTGACAAGACAATGGATGAGGAATGTTGAGTGAGTGCTCTGCTGAGGTATCTCCAGAAGTTGATAGAGTAACATTTCCAGTCAAACATGTATGCCTCAGATTAGGCTTTAAGGTGGTAGATGGACCTTAAGCATAGGACTCAAATCGCTTAAAAAAATTATACCCTAAGTACTGGTATTTTCATAATTGTGGTCTTATCAGATTTGACTTGTCCTGAGGCTCTTTAATAGTACTTTGTATGTGTGCTGCTCCCTAATAATCTTGCACCTGAAACAGTCTTGCTTTCAAAATGTTTTTTATAGCGTCTGGTAAAGTAAAAGAGCAAAAAACAAGACTCTCCCAGCATAATGAATCTCTTAATAATTACTATTTTATTAATCTGGTGCTATTTATTCATTTTTAGAAATGCCTCTGAATGCAGCAGTTCATTGAAATTATTGCTAGAGCTGGGTCACAGGGTGAGAAGGCTGAAATGAATGTGTTGCATTTAAAATGCCTTTATCACAACCTGGTATTCTGGATTTTGAGTTTAGAATAAACTATTCAAGTGTCCTTTGTACTATCACTTGTTAGGAATTGTACTAGGAAATAACTTGATTTCTCTGAAATTCTTGTCAGTTTTCACAAACATAGTATGGCCCTTATATTTACTACTCTCTTACTTTGTTTGCATATCCAAGAGTGTCCCTTCCTGCTATAACCAGTTTCTCAGTCACATGGTGTTTTGTGTAGATTGGGGCATGAGAATTGTGGAAAGAGTGCTCAGAACTCTGCAGACTTTGGAAATACAGTAAAGCTTTTTGCCTTAGCTGAGAGAATGTTTGTGACTTCTCTGTTAATGCCTGGGAGTTGAGTGGTAGGTACTGTGCTCTTACTGCCCATTTGATTTGTTGCCTGATGACAAAAGTGCAATATTATGGGGAGGATTTGTACCTTGCTTTACCAGTGTTTAGACTTTCAAAAAGATAAACTTATTTCTTGAAAGTGTAAGATGAAAATTCTGTTTGTTCTCTTTCTTCAGCGCTTCCTGCTTGGCTGTCCTGGTGCATATTGTTCATGGAAACCCCCAGGAATGTGTTCTTGATTTTAAGAAATATGAATTTGCTGTAAAAGCTGAGTTTTTTTAAACATTCCTATAGTTGAATTATTTAAAAAAGAGTTTGAGAACTTTATCATTTTAATCATCTAATTAGGTGTGGCATGTAAAACTTGTTGACATTCAACAGTCACTTGTTTTTTATTCATTGAGAAATCGGCTTCATCATTTACTAAGATGGAGACTTATTTTTAGGGCTACAACATTATGGCCTATGGTATTTGGCCCATAGCAAATACAGAGAAAGTGGTGACTACTGTCTGATTCTAGAATCATTTGCAAACCTGATGTGAAAATGTAGCAGTTTTCCCAGATTTTAGCTTTTGTACTTTCTGAAATTGAGTTTGTTTTCCTCTTTAATTTTGCTGATCGGTTTCATGGTTGACAGCTTATGTATATGAAGAATATTTTAGATTAACATCCAAGAATTTAAACTATAATTTGGTTATGCTTAAGAAAGCATTCTTGTTTTGAGACATGTACTCCAAATATTTGTTAATTATTGTATTTCCTTTAAGTTGAGCAATCCCCTCCTTCCATCTGAAATCCTCTTTCTACCCATTCTTTTGCATTCTACATGATCTTAGGCATGTTTAAAAACACACTTCTACATTTCTTTAGCAGGGGCACTGTGGTTTAAAACGACGTTTTATTTTCAGTAGTGTATATTTAGGACAAATGGATGTGTGTGTAGGTGGAACACATTTACAGTTTAGTGTGACAGAGCAGGTGAATGTGACAGAGCAAGAATGGTGCTTGGTTTTATTTTTAAAATAAAACAACTATGAAGAAAAATGCCAAACAATACTAGTAAATCAAACTTTGGAAATAACTCAAGCATAGTAGAATTACATAATGGCTTCAGCTGGCTCTCATCAGCTGGTTTTTGTCTGGGATTTCTCTGATGGAGCTGCTGTAATGAATTTAGCTGAGTGCCAGCCAGCAGTTACACTGTGCCGATTCTACAGTTGCAGAATTCCACAATTGTCAGTGTTCTAGTCCTAGGGTGTAGCCCCTCAGCATAGTGTGGTTCATAAATGCACTGATGATTTCTGTTAGAACTCAGAACCCATTGGACCCAGGTGCCAGCATTTGTTACTCATTCAGGAGGTGTCTTTAACGGCCAGTTGTATGCTAGACACTGTTAGAGGTGATGGGGTTTTTAGGATGAACTGAACTTAGCTTCTTGGAGCATACTATCTAGTAGGGTAGGCAGACAATCATTGGCTAGGCAGATATCTAATATAATTTCAAAGTATTAATTAGATGGTAATAAAGTATTATGAAAACCACAAAGCTGGGTAAAGAGAGAAGAATGATGGGGAGGGGCAGGATACACTTAAAACAGGATGGTCAAGGTGGCCCCCTTTGAGGAGTGACATTTGTGTGGAAACATGATTGACGAGAAGTGACTAGCAACGAGAAGGCCAGTATGACAGAAATAAAGTGAACAAGAGAGAGAAGGGTAGGAGATAAGGTGGAGAAGGAAGATAGAGGCCAGGTCGTCACGTAAGGCCTTGTAGGTCATAGTTAAAGAATTTGGGTTTTATTTTGAGTGTGATAGGGAACCAGTCACACTTAAGGATTTTAGCGGAGCAATAGTGTGACCAGATTTGTGTTTTAAGGTTTCTCAGTAGAGAATAGATTTAGAGGCTTTGGGAGTGGACATTGTGACTCCTGGTGTAATCTAGGCAAGAGAAAATGGTGCTTTAGGTTAGATTGGTTGGGTTGGGTTAAAGTAGTTGGATTTTGGAGGGTCTGACAGTACATGATGGATGATTAAATGTGGTGGGTGAGGAAAATACTAAAGGAATCAAGGATCATATCTAGGTTACTTTGTTGTGTAGATAAGCACTATTATTACCGAAAATAGTAATATAGCTATCGTGTGGTAATAGCTGTCATGGATTAAGTGACCACTGTGTACCAGACAGTGAATTTTTCATAGTTTGTAGTGTTACATTTACTGCTCATAGCCACCTCTTAAAATATAGTTGTGCTTACTTTACAGATGAAGAAATTAAGGCTTAGATGTTTTTTGCTGAAGTTCACACAGCCAAAAAGGTTACTCATCAACAGGTCTCTTTGACTTCAAAGTGCAAGCTCAGTTTATTTAGTCATTCAACAAGTACTCTTCTAGGAGTTAAGTATACAGAGGTTATCAAAGCTGAGTCACTGTTCTCATGGAGTTTAAGAATTTATAATTTGGGTGTTAAAAAATTTTACCGTAAGAGTCTGTACAGTTTTGTAGACCAAGTGTGTAGGAGGACCTTGCTTACAGGAATATTGGATTTTTGGTAGCCTTAATCTTCTGGAATGTAGCTTTGACCATGCACATAAGCCTGTCCTGAAGCCTTTTCATTACTCAGTAGGCTAGGCCCTTTCTAGCCTAGTAGGCTAGGTTCTTTCTCTTCTGTTGTGCTCCTTAATACATAGGCTTGATTATCTCTCTTTCTCATATTGGGTTGTCAATAGCAAATGCTGAGGAGTAGGGGAGTCCATAGAGGTGTAAATACTATCAAGTCAGAAGTGGCACAACCAGAGTGTAAGAAATACCTGAAGAGTAGAAAGGAGACACAGAACTCTGTTTTCTGTTACATTCATTATCATTATTGTTTTGAAACTTTTCCATCAAACTACCACTAAAATTAGATTAAATGCCTACTCTTTAAACCTGAAAGTTCTTTGAAGTCATGTTTTATCTTAAATCTTTGGTTTTTGAATTTTACTTCAAAACAGGTGTATTATAAAAATATTTTAAAATATTAGTTACGTTATTAACCTCCCTCACTCAAGTCTGAGTAAAATTGTTTTCTTAGGAAAATCTACTATATTTGTATTCTGTAGATAGCCAGAGGTTACTCATAGTAACTTATAAATCATTAAGAGAAAGTTGAAGTATAGTCTGTTTGGAAAGCTAGGGAAGGATATTCTATATCAGAAAAGTTTAACATATGTTAGATTTTCATGGCACTAGAATCATCATAATGTGTTAGAGCTAGAAGGATCATTATAGGTCATCTCTTCCAACTCCATATTTTGCAGAGGAGGCAGGTAACTTGAGGTTATGTGGATTAAATGAAATAGCATATAAACACCTGTCTGCTCAGGGTGTTGCGTAGCTCATAGTAGATGCCTAAAAGATGCTGGGTTTTGTTTTACTTTATCTGTCAAGTCTGTTCCTTTTTTTTTTTTTTTTGCGGTACGTGGGCCTCTCACTGTTGTGGCCTCTCCCGTTGCGGAGCACAGGCTCCGGACGCGCAGGCTCAGTGACCATGGCTTATGGGCCCAGCCGCTCTGTGGCATGTGGGATCCTCCCGGACCGGGGCAAGAACCCGTGTACCCTGCATCGGCAGGCGGACTCTCAACCACTGCGCCACCAGGGAAGCCCAGTCTGTTCCTTTTATATTTTCTCATATTTCACTTTCTGGAAATTTTATTTTCCTGGTCCTAGAGATAGATGTGTTCCAGAGAAGTCACTGAACAAGAAAACGTCTGGTATCTTGTCCCCTGCATGCTCAAGTATCTTCCCTTGAGATTTGCTGAACAGAGCTACAAGGGCTTAAGAAGACCCATGTTGCTTGCCTGATTGGTCACGTGTGTGTGTTTTATAAACAGTGGCAATATCTGAGAAGCTTGAATTTAAATGTATCACCTGAGTTTGATTGTACCTTTAAGAGTATGTACAGTAGGTCAATTTAAGGATTTCTCTAAGCTCCTTCCTTTAATCCCTTGATCTTGCTGATTGTCACCTGTAAACCAGTGAACACCTGTTAACCAGTGAACTGAACACCTGTTGTTTGTTTCTGTTTCCCCCTTTCATTGTAACTGTATCCCATATTTTTCTCTCAGGAACTGTCAGCCCTTATCCTTATTACCTAGCCATTCATTTGAGCCATTTTAATGAGATTGACCCCATCTTTAGCTCTAGTGGAGAGACTGATTAGCTTCAGTCAGTCAGTAAAGGCCAACCATTTGGACATAATGATTTGGTCAGAGTCACTCACTGGAGGCCAGTGAGATGTGAAGTCATGTTTGGGGCTCTACTGTGAAGAGCTTCCCTGGGAAATGCTGTTTACCTGAAGGCATTACCAGAAAGTTCCAAAAAGCAAAACTTGAATTTGTCACCTATCGGCAACTATTTACGTAGCATTTACATTGTATTAGGTATTGTAAAGAATCTAGAGATGATTTAAAGTGTATGGAAGGATGTGTGTAGATTATATGCAAATACTATGTCGTTTTATATAAGGTGCTTGAGCATCCTTGGACTTTGTTATCTGCAGGGGGTCCTGAAACCAATCCCTTGCAGATACCTAGGGAAGATTATACCACATTTTAGTTATTCATTCATCAGTTGGTGGGCATTTGGGCTGTTTCTGCCTTTTGGCTATTAGGAGTAATGCTGCTATGAACATTCTGATGTCCTTTTGGCTATTAGGAGTAATGCTGCTATGAACATTCTGATGTCCTAAGGTTCTAATAACCTGCAAGTCTACCCTGAAGTCCTATAATTCCAGTCTGCAGGAGAGAGAGAAGCCTGATGATTTTTGTTGCTCTGGGCAGACTTTTGAAAGGTTAAAGAATAATTTATTAGGTTTTATTTGGAAATATTGAAATAGAAATAACCAGAGTTTTTTTTTTGGCTGCACAGTGCAGCTTGCGGGATCTTAGTTCCCCTGCCAGGGATTGAACCTGGGCCCCCTGCAGTGGAAGCACAGTGTCTTAACCACTGGACTCCCAGGGAATTCCAGGGAGGATTTTTTTTTTTATATAACATTTGGAGTTCACAGGGGTCCTGAGACTGCAAACTAGAAGTAGGTCTGATTTAGTCCTTCGTACCTTATTTTTAAGATGAAGCCACAAGGTCCATGGAGATGCATGGGCTTTCCCAGTGCCTCCAAATTTAGTATCGATGACTTTAATGGTGTTTTGACTAGTAATGATCAACATGCTATCTTTTTTTTTTTAATGACATGTAGGTTTAGGCAACTATAAACATTCTTTTTAAAAAATTTATTGTGGTAAAATATACATAACAGAAATTTACCACCATGTACCATACACATAATATAAATTACCGCATAGTTCAGTGGCATTAAGTACATTTACAATATGTTGCACCCATCACCACCATCCATCTCCAGAACTTTTTCATCATCCCATACTGAAACTCTGTACCCTTAAACTCCCCACCCCACTCTCCCCTCCTGTTCCTGCCAACTACCATCCTACTTTCTTTCTTTGTTTTAAATCCTACTTTCTTTCTTTATGAATTTGACTACTCTAGGTACGTCATGTAAGTGGAATCATAAAATATTTGTCCGTTTATCACTGGCTTGGTTCACTTAGCATAATGTCCTCAAGGTTCATCCAAGTTGTAGCATATATCAGAATCTCCTTGCCCTTTTTTTTTTTAATCTGGCTAGTCTTTTTTTTTTTAAATCAATTTTTGGTTACGTTGGGTCTTCGTTGCTGCACGCGGGCTTTCTCTAGTTGCGACGAACGGGGGCTGCTCTTCGCTGCTGCACGTGGGCTTCTCATTGTGGTGGCTTCTCTTGTTGTGGAGCACCGGCTCTAGGCGTGTGGGCTTCAGTAATTGTGGCACATGGGCTTAGTTGCTCTGCAGCATGTGGGATCTTCCCGGACCAGGACTCGAAGCCGTGTCCCCTGCATTGGCAGATGGATTCATAACCACTGTGCCACCAGGGACGTCCAGAATCTCCTTGCTTTTTAAGGCTGAATGATACTTCCTTGTATGTATGTAGCATATTTTGTTATCAGTTCATTGGTCAATGGACACTTGGCTTGCATCCACCTTTTGGCTGTTGTGAATAATACTGTGAACGTGGGTGTGCAAATATTTTGAGTTCCTGCTTTCAATTCTTCTGGGTCTACATCCAGATGTGGACTTGCTGGATCATATATTCAATAGTAATTCTAATTTTAATATTTGAGGAACTGCCATACTGTTTTCTGTAGCAGCTACACCATTTTACATTCCCATCAGCAATGCACAAGAGTTCCAGTTTTTCTATATCCTTGCCAACGCCTCCCTCCCTCTCTTTTTCTTTCTTTCTTTTTGATAATAGCCATGTGAAGTGCTATCTCATTGTGTTTTTGATTTTCATTTCCTTAATGATTACTGATGTTGTACCTTTTCATGTTCTTCTTGGCTGTTTCTTGTATCTTTTTTGGAAAAATGTGCTGATCCTTTGCCTCTTTTTAAATTGTGGTTTTTTAAATTGTGGTTTTTTTTTTATTATTGAGTTCTAAGAATTCTTTATTCTGTAGTCTATAGAATATTTGTATTCTAAATGCAGGTCGCTTACCACATACATGATTTGCAAATATTTTTTCCTCATTCTTTGGGTTGTCTTTTTACTTTCTTTATAGTGTTCTTTGAAGCAGAAAAGTTTTTAAGTTTGTTGAAGTCCAATTTACCTTTTTTTAAAAAAATATTTTGTTTACTTATTTATTTGGCTGTGCTGGGTTTTAGTTGCAGCATGCATGTGTGATCTAGTTCCCTGACCAGGGATCGAACCTGGGTCCCCTGCACCGGGAGCACTGAGTCTTATCCACTGGACCACCAGGGAAGTCCCTATCTGTTTTTCTTTTGTTGCTTGTGCTTTTAGTGTTATATCTTAAAAACTACTGCCAAATTTAAGGTCATCAAGATTTACTCCTTTGTTTTCTTTTAAGTGTTTTATAGTTTTATGGTTTTAGCTCTTACATTATTTAGGTTTTCATCCATTGGGTTAATTTTTGTATATGCTCTTAAGTAGGGGTACAGCTTCATTCTTTTGCATGTGGATATCTGAATTGTTTGGCACCCTTCTCAGTTCAGTTCTACTGATCTATATGTCTATCCTTATGCCCGTTCCACACTGTTTTGATTACTGTAGCTTTGTGTAATAAGTTTTGAAATTGGGAAGTATGAGTCCTCGAATTTTGTTCTTTTTCAAGATTATTTTGGCTGTTTTGGCTCCCTTGAGTTTCCATATGCATTTTAGGGTCAATTTCCATATGCATTTTAGCTTGTCAGTTTCTACAAAGAAGCTGGTAAAGAAGCCTATTCTGTTAGGGCTTGTATTGAATCTATAGGTCAGTTTGGAGAATATTGCTGTCTTAACAGCAGACTTGCTTTTACTGCTTTGGACATCCATGGACCAACATTCTTATACCTTCTGAGTTTATATATTCTCTCAATTCCAGATCAAGTTCCCAGCTTGGATCCTTGCTCCATTCAGTTGTAGTGGGTTCTAAAGGGGCAGGCTCATGAATATAAAAATGTAAACATCACTGCTCAGGGCTTATTCCTATGGGTGAAGGAAGGATGTTCTCAAAAGAGGAGTGTGGGATTGGGAGACAGCATAGAGTTGTCCACCACACTTTTCATTGATGGAGGCAGTGTACGTAGGCAGGTTGGAAAGGCTGTGGAATACTAAGAAAGTATAGCAACATAGAAGCCTTGAGGTACATCCATGGTTGGAGCAGGAGGAAGACTAGAAGCCAATAAACAAGGTAGAGGAGATACAGTTGGAGACAGAAGAAACCCCTGGAAGTGCAGTATAATCAAAGTTTCTTTAGGAGGAAGGGAGAAGGAGCATTAGGCTGAGAAACACTCTAGATTTGATTACTAGGGTTTTATTGATCAGACTTGCTTAAAAGCCTGATAGATAAGTAATGGCAGAGTACAAGGTCATTAATTTAAAGAATGTACTGTCTCTGCTAGACTAGTTTTTCACAACTTCAGTCATTCAAGTATCATCTTCCTAACTTTTACTAGAACAGAGAACCACCTATAGTAGTGCTTATTTAATATTTTCTCTTAAATAGCTCACTGTTTTTTGTTTTTTTTTTTTTTTTGGCCATGCTGGGGTTTGCAGGATCTTAGTTCCCCTACCAGGGATCCAACTTGTGCCCCCTGCGGAGTCCTAACCACTGGACTGACTGCCAGGGGATTCTCTGGAACTTTAAAAAAAGTGAAGTAGTTTGAGGCTGTAGAGTTACAGAGATAAAGGCTAGGTGATAGCCTCATCCTAAATTGCAGGAGCAAAGCAGGTGCAAGCTTCTTTGCTGGAAATGTAGTGATGTATCAAGGGTGGATGGTTGTGACTCACTCTCTTGTGTTGACTTCTTTTGCACAAAAATGGAGGGAACTATGTTATAAGCACGTCCAAAATACACAGTCAAAATGAATCCATAGGGAGGGTGGGAGGGAGGGAGATGCAAGAGGGAAGAGAGATGGGAACATATGTATATGTATAACTGATTCACTTTGTTATAAAGCAGAAACTAGCACACCGTTGTAAAGCAATTATACTCCAATAAAGATGTAAAAAAAAAAAGAATCCAGAAGAAGCTGCCAGGAGAATAGGAATCACATATAGTACTACATTCCTTTGCTGCTATTTTAATAAAATAAAAACAGTATTAATTTGTAGTTAAATATTAGGGTCTGTAGTGGCTTTGAGTTTGAAAACTATATTTTTTAATTAAAAAGGGAGATTAAGAAGTGTTATAGAGGTATTAAAGATACCAAACTGACAATTCTTCCTTATCATAATCTTTATCTGATTGATTTAATGTTATTTTTTGTCATGTCCACAAATCCTCTAAAATAATTTTTGTAAACCATGAATAACGTATGGCCCATGCTTTGGGAAACTGTATACTGCTAGACTGACTATTCTATTCATGTTGATCAACCACCCAGAATGTCTCAAGACCCAGCACAGGTCTCACTAACGCCTCTACAAGGGAGAATGTGTTTAAAGGGGCATAGGATCATGTCATAAATTGTACCGATGTTTTCTTAGGTCAGTCTCCCAAGGCAGTATAAATAAAAGCAAAAATAAACGGGACGTAAACAAACTTACAAGCTTTTGTACAGCAAAGGAAACCACAAATAACATGAAAAGATAACTTACAGAATGGGAGAAAATATTTGCAAATGATGCGACCGACAAGGGCTTAATTTCCAAAATGTACAAACATCTCATACAACTCAACAGCAAACAAACAACCCAATTGAAAAATGGGCAAAAGACCTAAATAGACATTTCTCCAAAGAAAACATACAGATGGCCTGCCTGCAGGCACATGAAAAGATGCTCAACATCGCTAGTTATTAGAGAAATGCAAATCAAAACTACAGTGAGGTACCACCTCACACCGGTCAGAATGGCCATCGTTAAAAAGTCTGCAAATAACAAATGCTGGAGAGGGTGTGGAGAAAAGGGAACCCTCCTACACTGTTGGTGGCAATGTAAGTTGATGCAGCCACTATGGAAAATAGTATGGAGGTGCCTTAAAAAACTAAAAATAGAGTTGCCATGTGATCCAGCAATCCTGCTCCTGGGCAGATATCTGGATAAAACTATAGTTCAAAAAAATACATGCACCCCTATCTATGTTCATAGCAGCACTATTCACAATAGCCAAGACATGGAAACAACCCAAGTGTCCATCGACAGATGAGTGGGTAAAGAAAATACACACACACACACACACACACACACACACACACAGTGGAGCAATAAAAAGGAACGAAATAATGCCATTTGCAGCAACATGGATGGACTTAGAGATTATCATACTAAGTGAAGTAAGAAAGAGAAAGATAAATACCATATAATATCACTTATATGTGGAATCTAAAATATGACACAAATGAACTTATATACGAAACAGAAACAGACTCACAGACAGAGAACAGACCTGTGGTTGCCAAGGGGGTGGGGGAGGGATGGAGTGGGAATTTGGGGTTAGCAGATGCAAACTATTATATATAGAATGGATAAACAACAAGGTCCTATTATATAGCATAGGGAACTGTATTCAATCAATATCCTGTGATAAACCATAATGGAAAAGAATACAAAAAAGAATGTATATATATGTATAATTGAATCACTTTGTTGTATAGCAGAAATTAACACAACACTGTAAGTCAGCTGTACTTCAGTTAAAAAAAGGAGAGTACAGGATCATGTAAAACTTTAAAAATGTGAGCTGTTTCCTTCCATCCCTTCTCTCCCCCCACTTCTCTACCCCACCCTTTCCTCTCTCCCCTCTCTCCTCTCTCTGTCTCTGAAGAAAAGAAAAAGGCATCGTCTTGGTGAGTGTTGTTGGTGATAGTTTGAGGTTGCTAGAAAGGGTCACAAAATTATGGATTCTTGTTCTTGATGCACAGATGTCATCCAGAGATTTCCCTCCACTGACCTCTTGGGGATTTTGTTAGTTTCTTTCTTGTGTTGGATCCCCTTTTTCCTATATGCCATCTCTTTCTTGATTTACTCTTATTCATGTAAAAAATCCCTTGAGACAGGGATAGTGAAGGGTAAAATATTTTTGGTAATGAATGGCAGAAAATATCTTTCTACTACAATAGTTTTGCTGATTATTCTAAATTGGAAATACTTTTCCTTCAGAATTTAGATGACTTTGCTTCATTATGTCTTCTGGCTTGCAGGGTTGAGAAATTTGAAGCCATTCTGATTCCCGATCCCTTGTATTTTTTTTTTTTTTTTCTGTAGAAGTTAGTAGAATTTTCTGTTAGCCCATTATTGTAAAATTTAATGTGATAGGCATTTGATGGACTACGTTCTGATAATTCGTTAATCTGATAGCTGAAGTCATTCAGGTGTGTGTGTGTGTGTGTGTGTTGCCTGTGTGTTTTGGTCTCTATCATACATGTTAGAAGCTTTCCTAAAATGTCGTGTAATCCTTGGCAGTCTATTTTTAAAAGGACAGTATTAAACAGCTGATTGGAATGCTTGGGTTAGGCTTGCTGTCTTTGAGCTTCATTATAAGGTAGGGGAACTAATGTCAGTTTTTTTGCGCCTGGTTGCCCAGCTATGGAAGAGGCTGTTTGGTCTTTGTATTTAAGCATTCATAGTTTTCAGAATAGCATCCATGCTCTCAAGTGTACCTGAAATCCCCCAGTCTAGAGACCCTCCCTTTTACCTTTTCCAGGAATAAAGACCGGGGCCACCTTTTTTTTTTTTTTTTTTTTTTTTTTGCGGTACGCGGGCCTCTCACTGTTGTGGCCTCTCCCATTGCGGGGCACAGGCTCCGGATGTGCAGGCTCAGTGGCCATGGCTCACGGGCCCAGCCGCTCCGCGGCATGTGGGATCCTCCCGGACCTGGGCAAGAACCCGTGTCCCCTGCATCGGCAGGCGGACTCTCAACCATTGCGCCACTAGGGAAGCCCCTAGGCGGCCACCTTTTTAGAAGGGTTTCAGAGAGCTCTTTGGGAATTAAGCTGTTGAGTTCTACTTTTCTTCGATAGAGTATAAAAAAACACAAAATAATCTCACTCAACACCTAACCTGCTGTTGGAAGGCTGACCTAATGTGAAATTCTTAAAGTTACACCCACTGGTGTTGCCTTTATCAGTCAGTATCTTTACCCTCTCTAAACTTTTAGAAGCCTTTGTCAGTTCTAAGAAAATGAAACAACACAACCTTCCTCTTCCTGGTTAAACTTACCTTACTCCCCTGCCTCAAAACAAAAAAAGATCAGAGAAAATAAATAGCAACCAGTTGCTTCAGCAAATAAGCTTATCTTAAAAACAAAAATTTTAAAATATTGAAATTTTAAAATATTGAAAACATGACAGTAGCAGCACTCATCCGTAATTCTTATCTTTTGACCCAGTAATCTCACACCTAGTTGCTAAGCAAAATACCTGTATATCTGAGGTGTTCATTTAAGGTTCTCTGTTAGGATAAATAAGGCACAGCATTGTTTTTAAGATGTGTTCTGATTTCAGAGATTTTTAAATCTGAAAAAATATGTGACTTAAAAATAGGTTAAGGATGCATATATACAATGGAATAAAAGGAACAAAATTGAGTTATTTGTAGTGAGGTGGATGGACCTAGAATCTGTCATACAGAGTGAAGTCAGAAAGAGAAAAACAAATACTATATGCTAACGTACATATATGGAATCTAAAAAAATGGTACTGATGAACCTAGTGGCAGGGCAGGAATAAAGACACAGACGTAGAGAATGGACTTGAGGACACGGGGACGGGGAAGGGTAAGCTGGGACGAAGTGAGAGTAGCATCAACATATATACACTACCAAATGTAAAATGGATGGCTACTGGGAAGCTGCTGCGTAGCACAGGGAGATCAGCTTGATGCTTTGTGACGACCTAGAGGGGTGGGTAGGGAGGGTGGGAGAGAGGCTCAAGAGGGAGGGGATATGGGGATATATGTTTACATATAACTGATTGACTTTGTTGTACAGCAGAAACTAACACAACATTATAAAGCAATTATATGCTAATATAAAGATATTAAAAAGTAGGTTAAGGATGAATTACATCCAACACAATGGGGTATATGATTAGACAAATAACTGAAATATTTAAAATTGGAAGGAGAATAATGTATAACATAGGATGTGGATTGAGACTGCAGTTGTGCACATGTACACATATGGACAAGGATTAAGGCCACAATTAGCCCCAAAGACACCATTGCTAAATAGCAAAAGGTCCATGGCTCAGCTAGCAGGACTGTCCCCTTCATGTGATTTAGGAGAATCCCTTTCTTTTAGGCTGATGCTGTCTGTGTACGAGGCTCATTGAGGCATAGGCTCATTTTCTACCCTCTCATTTCCTATGCTGAGCGTCCTTGTCTGAGGCAGAAGCTATAACAATATCAGTGTCAGGTACAGTGCTAAATGCTTTACAAACATTGTTGAACAATTTTCATGACAACTCAGTGAGTATTATTATCCCTTTTTACAGTTAATCCTTCAGCGCAGACATCTTTTGAACTCCATAATTGTGTGTTTACTGCCTACGTAGTTTATTTGCAATATAGCAGCTGGACTAGGCCTTTTAAGACCTTAGGCAGATTGTGTGTCTCCTCTGCTCAGAACTTTTCAGTGGCTTCCCATTTCGCTCAGTAAAAGGCAGAGTCCTTACAGCGGTGACCTACAAAACAGTATGTTAACCACATTGTTCCTCCTCCCCCAGCTGTACTCTCACTTCACTGAACTCCATGATCTCTTTGCTATTCCTTGTACACAGCACACTCCTGCTTTAGGGTTTTCACTGGCTGATCCTTCTGCCTTGACTGTCCCCCCCAGCTACTTGCAAGTCAAACTCGCTGACTTGTGATCTCAGCTCTTACCTCCTCAATGAGGCCTACTCTGACCTCATTATGTAAATTGCAACTTGTCTCCTTTCCCCCAGCACTTATCATCCACTGTCATGTTATATAATTCACTTCATTGTGTGTCCTCCACTGGAAGATATGCTTCTCCTGAGATCAGGGGTCTTCGTCTCTAATTCACTGAATTAACCCAAGCATCTAGAGTAAAGCAGTAACTGGTACATAATAGTTGCTCAGTAATGTTTATTGCATGAGAGATTGAGTGAGAAAATTGGTGTGGGGGAAGTTAAGCAATTTGGCAAAAGGCCACACAGCTAATAAAAGGTGGAAGTATATTTTGAACAGATATCCATGTATTGTGCTTCTAATGTTAGAAGATGATATCAAAAAAATGTTTTGTTAGGATGAATAAGGCTATGGATAACTTTTCTCCTCTGTTCCCCTGCCCAAATTTAATTATATCATCTTAAATAAAAGTGTAATAAAAACAAATGACCAGAGTGGAAGGAAAGAGCCAGTAGCAGGAAGCTAGAGCAGGCAGCCACAAGGTTGAAAT
This sequence comes from Monodon monoceros, assembly GCF_005190385.1. Taxonomy (NCBI): domain Eukaryota; kingdom Metazoa; phylum Chordata; class Mammalia; order Artiodactyla; family Monodontidae; genus Monodon; species Monodon monoceros. The sequence continues at coordinate 97,799,825 of NW_021703780.1, read as the reverse complement.
CTGGCACCTCATCTGAGCAACAGCCTGTCTCACAACTGCCTTAAGAATAAAGAATGATGGTGTGATAAAGCTCTGGTAAAACTTGTGAGTGCTTTTGACCTTAGATATTCTGTCAGTAATCTTGGCTTTCTAGCTTACTGTGTAATCTTGGATAATTTTATTTAACGTTTGTGGTCTTCAGTTTCCTCATCTCCAAAATCAGGATAATAGTATCTTTCATAGAGTTCTTGGGAGGCTTAAATGAGATATTATGTTTAAAGAACTGATACTAACATAATGATATGTGAAAAATTCAATATTATTATATATACTGTAGTATCTACTCAGTAGCATTGTACATACTGAAATGTCAAGAACTCAGTAGCTGTTAGTTAATATTACTATCATTTTTACTATTTAGTTGGTACAGAATTTTAAGAAATTAATTATTTGGTGACTATATCTTGTTTCCTAGTGAGTTTTGGCAGATGTCAAAACAGAGCAAACCACTATTGTTATTGTTCAGATAGCTAGTTTTTGTTAGTATTTGTGTTTTTCATGAATGCTTGCTTGTGGTTATAATTTTATATTACATATTAAAATAGCCATTTTCCTTAATAATTTACATAAATTTAATGTATTATGGATTCTGCAACTACCATCACATTGGTTTTGAAGTCTTGGTTGAATAACTACTGTGAGTCACATGTCCTGCTAAGTTCTGGGGAAACAAAGGAGAACAAAGAAGCATGCATGTACTCTATCCTCAAGGAGCTTATAGTCAGGTAGGGAGGCAGACATGTAAATAAATAATTACAGTTCAGGGTGGGAAGGGCTGTTAATATACATGTGAATAACATAAAAAACAGGAGGGAGTGGTAAATTCTTTATGAATAAGGGAGCAAAGAAGGGAGGCTTTATGGGGAGAATTTTACCTGAAGAACATCACAGAGGACCCAAAGCCTCAATAGAGGTGTATAGAATTCTACTCAGGGGCTCCCCTCAAAAGAAGACTTCCAGAAACCTACTTTGTACCTTTGAAGGTTCTCATGCTTATACAGAGACTGGATCTCTGAAGATCAAGAAGAGAAGGTTAAAAAGAAAGTTACAGGACTGTGAGTGAGTGTAATCTTTGTTGTGTGCACTTTGGAGAAGGGTTTAAATTGGGAGTGGAATCTACATTAAGTTCAGTGAAATAGATGTAACATCACACTCTTATTTGGTATTTTCTTTTAAAAGCAGAAAAGAACAGGAAACAGAAGACCTTACAGCAATAAAGATCATTATAAGAAGTGATAAATGAAAAGGTAAAGAGGAATGGCTATTTTGAGAGAGAACAAAATGCTGAAACTTCTACATAGGGTAAAATAATTTAGTAAATGAGATGTCATAGTGTGAGAACCATGGGTATATAAGTTCTGTGCCTTAAAAATGTCATATTTAAAAGTTAGTGAGCCATGTATCCTAATAAGCATTAGAGAATGGTCTCAGGTTACTGTCAGTGAATCCATTAAAGTAGATATCTTCACAGTAAATTTGAATGATAAATAAAGTCACAGAATAACTAATGGTACCTGAGGAAAGAATGAAAACTTAGTATACTGAGTTTTTTTGAGTCTACTTGGCAGTGCAGTATGTGAAAAGTGGAAGAATCACATGAAGTAGCAGAAATGACTATTTTTTTATATTAATCTTTTATTTTTATTTATTTTTTTTGAATTTTATTTTTTTATACAGCAGGTTCTCATTAGTTATCCATTTTATACATATTAGTGTATACATGTCAATCCTGATCTCTTAGTTCAAACCCCGCCACCCCGCCACTTTCCCCCCTTGGTGCCTATATGTTTGTTCTCTACATCTGTGTCTCAGTTTCTGCCCTGCAGACTGGTTCATCTGTACCATTTTTCTAGGTTCCCCATGCATGCGTTAATACACGATATTTGTTTTTCTCTTTCTGAGTTACTTCACTCTGTATGACAGTCTCTAGATTCATCCACGTGTCTACAAATGACCCAATTTCATTCCTTTTTATGGCCGAGTAATAGTTCATTGTATATATGTACCACATCTTCTTTATCTATTCATCTGTCGATGGGCATATAGGTTGTTTCTGTGACCTGGCTTTTGTAAATAGTGCTGCAATGAACATTGGGGTGCATGTGTCTTTTTGAATTATGCTTTTTCTGGGTATATGCCTAGTAGTGGGATTGCTGGGTCATACGGTAATTCTGTTTTTAGTTTTTTAAGGAACCTTCATACTGTTCTCCATAGTGACTGTATCAATTTACATTCCCACCAACAGTGCAAGGGGGTTCCCTTTTCTCCACACCCTCTCCAGCATTTGTTGTTTGTCGATTTTCTGATGATGCCCATTCTAACTGGTGTGAGGTGATAGCTCATTGTAGTTCTGATTTCCATTTCTCTAATAATTAGTGATGTTGAGCAGCTTTTCATGTGCTTCTTGACCATCTGCATGTCTTCTTTGGAGAAATGTCTATTTAGGTCTTCTGCCCATTTTTTGATTGGGTTTTTTTTTTTTAAATATTGAGCTGCATGAGCTGTTTATATATTTGGGAGATTAATCCTTTGTTGATTTCTTTGCAAATATTTTCTCCCATTCTGAGGGTTGTCTTTTTGTCTTGTTTATGTTTTCCTTTGCTGTGCAAAAGCTTTTAAGTTTCATTAGGTCCCATTTGTTTATTTTTGGTTTTATTTCCATTACTCTAGGAGGTGGATCAAAAAAGATCTTGCTGTGATTTATGTCAGAGTGTTCTTCCTATGTTCTCCTCTAAGAGTTTTATATTGTCCGGTCTTACATTTAGGTCTCAAATCTATTTTGAGTTTATTTTTGTGTATAGTGTTAGGGCGTGTTCTAATTTCATTCTTTTACATGTAGCTGTCCAGTTTTCCCAGCACCACTTATTGAAGAGACTGTCTTTTCTCCATTGTATATCCTCGCCTCCTTTGTCATAGATTAGTTGAGCATAGGTGTGTGGGTTTATCTCTGGGCTTTCTATTCTGTTCCATTGATCTATATTCCTGTTTTTGTGCCAGTACCATATTGTCTTGATTACTGTAGCTTTGTAGTATATAGTCTGAAGTCAGGGAGTCTGATTCCTCCAGCTCCGTTTTTTCCCCTCAAGACTACTTTGGCTAGTTGGGGTCTTTTGTGTCTCCATACAAATTCTAAGATTTTTTGTTCTAGTTCTGTAAAAAAATGCCATTGGTAATTTGATAGGGATTGTAATGAATCTGTAGATTGCTTTGGGTAGTATAGTCATTTTCACAATTTGATTCTTCCAATCCAATAACATGGTATATCTCTTCATCTGTTTGTATCATCTTTAATTTCTTTCATCAGTGTCTTATGGTTTTCTGCATACAGGTCTTTTGTCTCCCTAGGTAGGTTTATTCCTAGGTATTTTATGCTGTTTGTTGCGGTGGTAAATGGGAGTGTTTCCCTAATTTCTCTTTCACATTTTTCATCATTAGTGTATAGGAATGCAAAAGATTTCTGTGCGTTCATTTTGTATCCTGCAACTTTACCAAATTCATTGATTAGCTCTAGTAGTTTTCTGGTGGCATCTTTAGGATTCTCTGTGTATAGTATCACATCATCTGCAAACAGTGACGGTCTTATATTTTCTTTTCCAATTTGTATTCCTTTTATTTCTTTTTCTTCTCTGATTGCCGTGGCTAGGACTTCCAAAACTATGTTGAATAATAGTGGTGAGAGTGGACATCCTTGTCTTGTTCCTGATCTTAGAGGAAATGCTTTCAGTTTTTCACCATTGAGAACGATGTTTGCTGTGGGTTTGTCGTATATGGCCTTTATTATGTTGAGGTAGGTTCCCTCTTTGCCCACTTTCTGGAGAGTTTTTATCATAAATGGGCGTTGAATTTTGTCAAAAGCTTTTTCTGCATCTATGGAGATGATCATAAGGTTTTTCTTCTTCAATTTGTTAATATGGTGTATCATATTGATTGATTTGCATATATTGAAGAATCCTTGCGTCCCTGGGATAAATCCCACTTGATCGCGGTGTATGATCCTTTTAATGTGTTGTTGGATTCTGTTTGCTAGTATTTTGTTGAGGATTTTTGCATCTGTATTCATTAGTGATATTGGTCTGTAATTTTCTTTTTTTGTAGTATCTTTGTCTGGTTTTAGTATCAGGGTGATGGTGGCCTCATAGAATGAGTTTGGGAGTGTTCCTTCCTCTGCAGTTTTTTGGAAGAGTTTGAGAAGGATGGGTGTTAGCTCTTCTGTAAGTGTTTGATAGAATTCACCTGTGAAGCCATCTGGTCCTGGACTTCTGTTTGTTGGAAGGTTTTTAATCACAGTTTCAATTTCATTACTTGTGATGGTTCTCTTCATATTTTCTGTTTCTTCTTGGTTCAGACTTGGAAGGTTATACCTTTCTAAGAATTTGTCCATTTCTTCTAGGTTGTCCATTTTATTGGCATAGAGTTGCTTGTAGTAGTCCCTTAGGATGCTTTGTATTTCTGTGGTGTCTGTTGTAACTTCTTCTTTTTCATTTCTAATTTTATTGATCTGAGTCCTCTCCCTCTTTTTTTTTTTTTTTTTTTTTTTTT
>NW_021703780.1:97439862-97795147 GCF_005190385.1 Monodon monoceros | reverse complement strand
TTTTTTTTTTTTTTTTTTTTTTTTTGCGATACGCGGGCCTCTCACTGTTGTGGCCTCTCCCGTTGTGGAGCACAGGCTCTGGATGCGCCGGCTCAGTGGCCACGGCTCACGGGCCCAGCCGCTCCACGGCATGTGGGATCTTCCCGGACTGGGGCACGAACCCATGTCCCCTGCATCAGCAGGCGGATTCTCAACCACTGCACCACCAGGGAAGCCCTTCCTCTTTTTCTTGATGAGTCTGGCTAATGGTTTTTCAATTTTGTTTACCTTCTCAAAGAACCAGCTTTTAGTTTTATTGATCTTTGCTGTTATTTTCTTTGTTTCTATTTAATTTATTTCTGCTCTGATCTTTATGATTTCTTTCCTTCTACTAACTTTGGGTTTTGTTTCTTCTTCTTTCTCTAGCTCCTTTAGGTGTAAGGTTAGATTGTTTATTTGAGATTCTTCTTGTTTCTTGAGGTAGGCTTGTATTGCTATAAACTTCCCTCTTAGAACTGCTTTTGCTGCATCCCATAGGTTTTGGATCGTCAGAAATGACTTTTAAAATGTAACGTAAGGTGGAATTAGCACACACATGGAGAGAGTTCACTGGTAGAGCTAAGAAAGACAATTTAAGACTAGATGGATCCTTAAAAAAATTTATCATTCAGTGCAAGAAGATGTTTTTTGTGTGGATAAATGCATTTGGGAAATCAGTGGAAGCTCTGGTAGGAATTCTGGGCTTTAGAATTAACACGAATTGCTTTCAAACTTAGTAGTGTTCCACACTAAGGAATACATTTTATAATGTGTGTGTACCTGAATTAAAGTTTTCTCAAAATAGTACTTACCTGTACTATGTGGATATATTGTGCTCTGCCTTATTTTTTAAGAAAGCTGGTCATGACTCACCAAAATGATTTTCTGAACACTTATGGGTCATTCTCTACAGCTTGAAAAAGTGCTGAGTTACAGTCTAGGAAAGAAAGAGACTTGAGTTTTTGAAGTCTTCCTTGAAGAAGCTGGCTATTAAGAAGGTACTTATTCTGTCCTTGTTCGAAACATATTGGGTGCTATTTTAGTTATATGGTAGTTCCTCCTTATCTGTGAGGGATACTTTCCAAGACCCCCAGTGGATGTCTGAAACTGCAGATAGTACTGAACTCCGTGCTATTTTATCCTATACATATATACCTATGATAAAGTTTAATTTATAAATGAGGCACAGTAAGAGAATATCCTAATTTCCAGCATCACTACTCTTGCACTTTTGGGCCATTGTTAAGTAAAATAAGGGCTGCTTAAACACATGTACTGCCATACTGAGAGCCCATCTGATAACCCAGAAGGCTGCTAAATGACTAAAGGGCAGGTAGAGTATACTGTGTGGATGTGCTGGACAAAGGGGTGATTTACATCCCAGGCAGGAGGGAGCGGGTTGGTGTGAGTTTTCATGACACGACTTAGAAATCAAAAAGCTTAGAAAAGCATGCAATTTAAAACTTAGGAATTGTTCTTTCTGGAATTTTCCATGTAGTATTTTCAGACCATGGTTGACCACTGGTAACTGAAACTGCAGAAAGCAAAACTTTCTAAGGTGGAGCACTACTGCACCAACCAAAAGGGCCCAAAGAAGGCAACTGAAATGGATCTCAAGATTCAGGGGTTTGGTCTTTGACTCTTCCTTGAGTCCCCTTGCTGCATAATTCAGGGCTATGTGTCTTTCTATTTTGGTTATTTTGTTTGCTCCCAAACTCAGTACTATTTAGAATTTATAAACCACTTTTTAACTTAGATGTAGAAAAGGTATCATTCTCTAACTTTCTAAAAAGGAATATTCATGTAGAGAATAAATGAGGTTGAATGATTATGAGAGGTGAACTATGATAATAAAAACAGACATTTTGGTGTAGAAAGATGTAGCTTTGAAACAGTTCAAACTGTAAAAAATCATGAATTACATGGCTAAAGTGAATGTATCTTCAAACTCCTGTGTGACAGAATGAAGCATGAAGTCAATAAAAGGGAAACTTTGGTGAACCTATGGAACCTGCCAGCTTCAGAAATTGTGCTAGAAAAAATAAATTTAGAGAAATTTTGATCTACTCATGACTGACAAATGTTGAGTGTGTGACTACAGAAAGCTAAGATATCTAGCAATTAATGAGTTGTCCCGTTTTTTGTCATAAGATATCCATCCCCTGGTGTCTTTCAGAGACTGAATCTGGGGTTAAGCCCATTGTGGCAAATGTTTAACGAAAGAGTAGTGGAGGAAGCAAAGTAGCCTAGGATCTAGGCTTTTTGATTTCTGAGGTGCTCTGTAATGGGGGTGGTTGGAGGAGAGGAGGGCTGAATGCAGCAGGAAGCAGCTTGAAAACCAGTTGAGCCTAGCCTATTCTAGAGTGTTTTAGAATATCCTATTCTAGAATAGGCTAGAAGAATTCATGTTAAGTAAATTGTAGACTTCCTAAATTTATAGAATTTCGCTATCATAATAAGTGAAATTATGAATATGCTGTGTCCTTTCTGGTAAAAGGTAAATGTGTAGTCTGTTGAATACAAATTCTCAGGCTGTCTCACCATATATAACTATAAACATGTAAGTGTTTAAGGTCAACGAACTTTTGTCATAATAAAGCTACTGTTTTGTATATGTGAAGTTATTTTAAAAAGATTACTTTTTAATCATTGGACAGAAATGAGCTTTTAAAATTAGATTCCATATAACTTTTTGTTACCGAAGTTATCTTTTTTTAAAAATTGCTCTGAACATGAACAATTTCCTCTATTTATTTATTTTTGGCTGTGTTGGGTCTTCGTTCCTGCGTGTGGGCTTTCTCTAGTTGAGGCGAGCGGGGGCTACTCTTCGTTGTGGTACATGTGCTTCTCATTGTGGTGGCTTCTCTTGTTGTGGAGCACAGGCTCTAGGTGCGCGGGCTTCAGTAGTTGCGGCTCATGGGCTCTAGAGCACAGGCCCAGTAGTTGTGGCACACGGGCCCAGTTGGTCCGTGGCATGTGGGATCTTCCTGGAGCAGGGATCAAACCCGTGACCCCTGCATTGGTAGGCGGATTCTTAACCACTGTGCTACCAGGGAAGTCCTGCTGTATGGTTTTTAGAAGATGCTGCTTTCTTGTTTTTAGATGTGTACCCTTTCTTGTTAATTGATAACAGAGTACCTTGCCTTAGAGCTTCCTATGATAAACAGGTCAGTCCTGGGGCAACTGGTAGGGGCCTTGGCCTTTCTGGGCTTGTCTGCTTATGTAGGCATACCTTACAAATAGGATCCATCATTTTCTACGAGTGAAATGAAAAAGGTTGGGAGGCACTGCCTTCGTGTGCTTCTCAGCCTGTAAGTGGTCTTGATATAGACATGGAAAATTAAAAATTATGAATGATAATCAAAAACTTGAGAATTAAGCTGGATTTGCATTTATTTTATCAGTTTTTATGAACAGTTATTGTAGTATGTTCTCTACTACGCACCAGCACTGTTATTTTCCAAGTGCCTACAAAACTTAGAATTTGTCATAAAATAACTATGATCTTGGACTTAGTCTACAGTTAAGTCTTGTAAGTGGGTTCTTTAACCAATAGATTGTAATACAGTCTTCCCTCACAATTAAATACAGAATGCAATTTATTGCAGTTTGTCTTTTGCTGAATAATAGGTATTTTTTAAAGGCGTACTACCAACTGGAGATTTAATTCACATTTACTAGTTCTTGACAGGTCTTTTCTATTAAAAAAATTATATTTTTTGCAGCATTATTCTGGCTCATAGCTGAATTCATTTAATAAATATTTGAGTGCTTGTGTTCCACGTACTGTATAAAGGGCTAGGAATACAGTAGTGAACAAGATTGGCAGGAGGTACTGGCAAGCTTGGCATGGAGCAGAAAGGGGGTGGGAGGTCCTGACCAAAATCTGTAGACAGTTAACATTAGTGGTAAGTGGCATGAAGAAAATAAAGGTTATTTGATGGCGGTAGGGGACTGCGGTCTTCTGACTAGGGTGGAGAGAGAAGGTGTCTCTAAAGGGATCTTTTAAGTGAAGACCTTAATGATGTGAAAAAGCCAACTTGCTTGTTTTTGGAGGTTTTCGCCTTCTAGATGAAGGGAACAGGAAGTTCAGAAGTGCTGAGGTGTGAAGCTTGGCATGTTCAGAAAGAAGTTTAGCTTTTAGAGTTAGGAGTGTGTTGGGGCTTGGGTAGAGGTGCCAGAAATGGGAGGCAGTGCGTCATGGCCCTGCCACTTGAAGGCTGTAGGATTTTGTCCTGCCCCTCCCCCTTGCATAAATAAAATAGGCTTATAGATGTTTGTAGTAAATAGTAAAATAAAAAAGCAAAAAGATATATAAAAAGTTAAAATTCCTTAATCATCTTGCTGAAATATTGGTACTTTATTATTCTATATTTTCTCACTTCTTTATTTATTTTTATTTTTTGAATTAAAAAAATAGGTTTGTGTTACTTTTTTAAAAAATGTATTTATTTTACTTACTTTTTAATTTTTGGCTGCGTTGGGTCTTCATTGCTGCGCGCAGGCTTTTCTCTAGTTGCAGCGAGCGGGGGCTACTCTTCGTTGCGGTGCACGGGCTTCTCATTGCGGTGGCTTTGCTTGTTGTGGAGCACAGGCTCTAGGCGTGTAGGCTTCAGTAGTTGTGGCACACGAGCTCAGTAGTTGTGGCACGCGGGCTTAGTTGCTCCGCGGCATGTGGGATCTTCCCGGACCAGGGCTCAAACCCATGTCCCGTGCATTGGCAGGCGGATTCCTAGCCACTGCACCACCAGGGAAGCCCCTCTCACTTCTTTATGATTCTAGATTTCCCTCTCTCTTTCTAGATTAGTATGAAAGAGGTTCAAACTACATTTGTCTTTTTTTGTTTTGTCTTGGGTAGCTTTTTCCACCTTTGCACCTACAGATCTACTTTACTTATCACGTGGGAATTAGCATGATTTGTATAATTCCCTATTGTTAAGTATTTGGTGTTCTCCCCAATTTTTTAAGGATATGAACAATGCTCTAATGAAGATGCTTATACATATATCTTTATACACTTGCCTTATACTTCTGTAGGATACATTCCTAGAGTGATATTGAATTACCAGATCAGTCTTTAAGAACATTTCAAAACTTTAATAGTTTCTTACCATATTCTCCTCCAAAAAAGTTGAGCCAAGACTGTGAGAGTAATGCCAGGTAGTGATCTTAAGTCTCTAAACTTTTCTAGTTTTCTCAGCTGTCAGCTAAGAATAGTTAATATGTGTTGTCCCCTTTTGCTTCAGGCATGTGATGTGAGAAAGAGCATAGTACATAGTGGGTATTCAGACAGAAACTTCTGGTTAAGAACAAGACGTTTGGATTAACTCTAGGCCATTTTAGCTCTGACTAAATGATTTCAAGTGTCACTGTTATATATGAGAAGGTTAAGGGCTTTGGAGTCAGATAGAGCTGCTCAATTCTGAATCCCTCCTCTGCCCGCTAAAGCTCAACTATAAAAATGGGGATGTAATTCCTACCTAGAGTATCCTCTAAGGATCAGGTTGGGTAATATGAGTGGGATGTATGCAGTATATACTGTTTCATAATAGTAGGCACCTAGTAAAAGGTAACTATTGCTCATAATGCTAATAATAAGATAAAACAAGTTTCTGAAGGAGTAAGGCTTGAGAAGGATGGGATTCCCTGTCAACCTCACTGTTTTCTACAGGAGGAAATAAATATCTCTCACTTATGCATGGTTGCTGATTCCCAGTCAGCGTCAGGGCATCGCACGTCCTTACTGCATAGTATCTGACTTATTGTCATTGTGTGACTGTCTATGGACTTTCATTGCAGTTTTCTTGTTGACCAATTAAAACATTTGATTATTTTTTGTTAGGTAACTGTCTCTCCTTGCTTCGGTTTATAAGGTTTGTTTCTGCACTAAAACTGAACTCCGAATGTTATGTTGGAAAGTTCGTGTACTTTAAATATAAACAGATACAGAATCTGGTTATTTTACCTATCACCTGGGTGTTCTTGGACAAGTAGCATGGTTTTTCTGTGCCTTATTTGTTTAAAAAATAAAGGGTGGTTGGAGGAAGGGATTTAAAATCTTTTGGGGTCCTTACACAGATTAAATGAGATTATATATTAAGTGTCTAACACACATCCTAGAATACTAGTTTCTTTTCCTTCTTCAAAGGCAGAAAGTTATGGCTTACACTTTTTTTTTTTATTTCTCATAGTACTAATTGTTAAGTATAGTTAAGTATAGTTGCTCATACTTAATATACAGTAACAAAAGGAGAGAAGTGGAATTGAAAAAGTATTGGGTTGACCAAAAAGTGCTTTCGGTTTTTAAGTAAAAGTAAAAGACATATTTTTCATTTTCACCAAGATCTTTATTGAACAGCATATTCCCCCTTTTGTTCAGCTACCGTCTGCCAATTTTTCAGGCAACTTCATAATTGCATCTTCCCAAAACTCTTTATATTTCTGAGCAAAGAACTGTTCCAGGTGCCTTTTACAGTCTTTCAGGGAATTGAAATTTTTTCCATTAAGAGAATTTTTTAAAGACCTAAATAAATGGAAATCTGAAGGTGCAATGTCTGGTGAATACAGCGGATGAATCAGAACTTCCCAGCCAAGTTGTAACAGTTTTTGCCTGGTCATCAAAGGAACATGCAGTCTTGCGTTATCCTGATGGAAGATTATGCGTTTTCTGTTGACTAATGACGCTTTTTGTCGAGTGCTGGTTTCAGTTGGTCTAATTGGGAGCAGTACTTGTTGGAATTAATCGTTTGGTTTTCCAGAAGGAGCTCATAATAGAGAACTCCCTTCCAATCCCACCACATACACAACATCACCTTCTTTGGATGAAGACCAGCCTTTGGTGTGGTTGGTGGTGGTTCATTTCGCTTGCCCTACAATCTCTTTCATTCTGCGTTATTGTACAGTATCCACTTTTCATTGCCTGTCGCAATTTGTTTTAAAAACGGAACGTTTGGGCTTCCCTGGTGGCGCAGTGGTTGGGAGTCCACCTGCTGATGGAGGGGACACGGGTTCGTGCCCCGGTCCGGGAGGATCCCACGTGCCGTGGAGCGGCTGGGCCCGTGAGCCATGGCCGATGAGCCTGCACGTCCGGAGCCTGTGCTCTGCAGCGGGAGAGGCCACGGCGGCCCGCGTACCGCAAAAAACAAAAACAACAACAACAAAAAAAATGGAACATTTTCATTACGTTTAAGTAGAGAATTGCATGCGGAAATATGGTCAAGAAGGTTTTGTTCGCTCAACTTGTGTGGAACCCAAACATCAAATCGATGAACATAACCAAGCTGGTGCAAATGATTTTCAGTGCTTGATTTGGATATTTTGAGTATGTCGGCCATTTCCCACGTGGTATAACATTGATCTCAGTTACTGTCTCGATTTGATCACTGTCAACTTCAACTGGTCTGCCCGACTGTGGAGCATCGTCCAGTGAGAAATCTCCAGCACGAAACTTCACAAATCACTTTTGACACGTCTGATCAGTCACAGCACCTTCTCCATATACTGCACAAATCTTTTTTTGGCATTTCAGTTGCATTTTTACCTTTTTTGAAATAATAAAGCATAATATGCCAAAAATGTTGCTCTTTTCCTTCCATCTTCAGTATTAAAATAGCTACACAAAAATTCACCGATTTTGATGTCTTGTTTTATTTTTTTTATTTTTATTTATTTATTTTTTGCGATACGCGGGCCTCTCACTGTTGTGGCCTCTCCCGTTGCTGAGCACAGGCTTTGGACGCGCAGGTTCAGCGGCCATGGCTCACGGGCCCAGCCGCTCCACGGCATGTGGGAACTTCCCGGACCGGGGCACGAACCTGTGTCCCCTGCATCGGCAGGCAGACCTCTCAGCCACTGCGCCACCAGGGAAGCCCCTGATGTCTTGTTTTAAATGCACGCTGATATGACAGCTGTCACATAAAATCTAACAAAATTGTTTCAAATGAAGTTAAAGACAACTAAGTGCTACTAGAGCCATCTTATGGAAAAAACCGAACGAACCTTTTGGCCTACCCAATATTAGAATAAGAAGTCAAGAGACCTGGGCTTATAGTTCCAGGTTGGCTTTTAACGGGTGGTATAACCCTTGATGAGTCTTTAGATCTCTAATCCCCATTTTGTTAATTTTTGAGTTGTCTATGAAATATTCTATGGAAATACACTAAAATAGAAGTTTTCTGAGTAATTTATTTAAGCAGAAGATGTCACCTACAAGAAAGCCCACATACTACTGTTTTCACAATTACTCTGTATATTGTATTGTTAATTACTTTTGTTCAGGAATTCTAATTATTTGTCTATTTATTTTTACCAGGTTTAAGTATTGTGTAAGCTGCATCAATGGAGCACATACAGGGGGCCTGGAAGACGATCAGCAATGGTTTTGGATTCAGAGACGCTGTGTTTGATGGCCCTAGCTGCATCTCCCCTACAATAGTTCAGCAGTTTGGCTATCAGCGTCGGGCATCAGATGATGGCAAACTTACGGACCCTTCTAAGACAAGCAACACTATCCGTGTTTTTTTGCCAAACAAGCAAAGAACAGTGGTACGTGAACATTCCTCTCAGAAAATGTAGTTGTCCATCACCCTATAGAAAACGTTATGGATCATGTTGCCCATCTTATAGGCAGGCAAAATCTTCACTGTCACGTTGAGTCTTTATTTTAAAATTTTATTTTAGTGTTTTGTAGTTGTACCTGTTTTTTTGTTTTTAATTGAGGTATAGTTGATTTATGATATTGTGTTAGTTTCAGGTATAAAGTGATTCCGATATATATATATATAAAATTTCAGATTTTTTCCATTATAGGTTATTACAAGATACTGAACAGTTCTTTGTGTTATACAGTAAATCCTTGTTGCTTATCTATTTTATGTATAGTAGTTTGTGTCTTTTAATCCCATACTCCTAATTTATCCCACCTTTCCCCTTTGGTAACAGTAAGTTTGTTTTCTATATCTGTGAGTCTATTTTGATTTTGTGTATAGGTTCATCTGTATTCTAGATTCCACATTTAAGTGATAATCATATAATATTTGTTTTTTTCTGTCTGACTTCACTTGGCATGGTACTCTTTTTTTTTTTTTTTTAAGTATTTATTTATTTGGCTGTGCTGGGTCTTAGTTGCGGCACACGGGATCTTTAGTTGCGACATGCGGGGTCTAGTTCCCTGACTGGGAATTGAACCTGGGCCCCTTGCATTGGGAGCTCAGTGTCTTAACCATGGGACCACCAGGGAAATCCCAGTATGGTATTCTTCAGTGGCAATATTTCATTTCTTTTTTATGGCTGAGTAATATTCCATTGGTGGGCATTGGGGTTGTTTCCATGTCTTGCCTATTGTAAATAGTGCTGCTGTCAACTGGGGTGCATGTATCTTTTCGAATTAGAGTTTTCATCTTTTCTGGATAGATGCCCAGGAGTGGGATTGCTGGATCATATGGTAACTCTAGTATTAGTTTTGTTTTTGTTTTTAATAAATTTATTTATTTATTTATTTTTGGCCATGTTGGGTCTTTGTTGCTGCATGCAGGCTTTGTTTTTCTAGTTGTGGCGAGCGAGGACTACTCTTCGTTTGCAGTGTGTGGTCTTGTCATTGCAGTGGCTTCTATTGTTGTGGAGCGTGGGCTGTAGGGCACGCGAGCTTCAGTAGTTGTGGTGTGCGGGCTCAGTAGTTCTGGCTCAAGGGCTCTAGAGCTTAGTAGTTGTGGTGTATGGGCTTAGTTGCTCCTCAGCATGTGGGATCTTCCTGGACCAGGGCTCAAACCCATGTCCCCTGCATTGGCACGTGGATTCTTTAACCACTGCACCACCAGGGAAGTCCCTAGTTTTAGTTTTTTAAGGAACCTCCATACTCTTTTCCGTAGTGTGTGCAGTAATTTACATTCCCACCAGCAGTGTAATAGGATTCCACTTAGGGTCTTTGTTAATTGGCTTTCCAGTTGCAGATTTTATTGCTTTATGTTCTTTTCACACCCCTTGCTTTATCCCAGCTCTTGGCCTTCATTCTGTTGTTTGTCTTGCCTGAAATGTCTTGTTTACTGACATTTCCTCTAAACAGATAGTACACTCTTATTTATTTATTTATTATTATTTTTTTTTGCGGTACGCAGGCCTCTCACTGTTGTGGCCTCTCCCGTTGTGGAGCACAGGCTCCCGACGTGCAGGCTCAGCGGCCACGGCTTACGGGCCCAGCCGCTCCGCGGCATGTGGGATCTTCCCGGACTGGGGCACGAACCCGTGTCTCCTGCATCAGCAGGTGGACTCTCAACCACTGCGTCACCAGGGAAGCCCTGTACCCTTTTTTTAGATTCCACATATAAGCAATATCATATGATATTTATCTTTCTCTGTCTGACTTCACTCAGCGTGATAATCTCTAGGTCCATCAATGTTGCGGCAAATGGCATTATTTCGTTCTTTGTTATGGCTGAGTAATATTCCATTGTATATATGTACCACATCTTCTTTATCCATTCCTCTGCTGTTGGACATTTAGGTTGCTTTTATGTCCTGACTATTGTAAATAGTTCTGCAATGAACATTGGGGTGCATGTATCTTTTTGAATTATGGTTTTCTCCAGATATATGCCCAGGAGTGGGATTGCTGGATCATAGGGTAGCTCTATTTCTAGTTTTTAAAGTAATCTCCATACTGTTCTCCATAGTGGCTGTACTAATTTATATTCCCCCCAACAGTGTAGGAGGATTCCCTTTTCTCCATGCCCTCTCCAGCATTTATTGTTTGTAGATTTTTTGATGATGGCCATTCTCACTGGTGTGAGGTGAAAATAGTACATTCTTATGGGGATGTATTTCAAAGGGTTCTTTGAAAAATTCCCTTAGACATTTCTGGTGATTAAAAAATTGTTTTGTTCTGATATTAAAGCAAACTGTTCATTTAAAAATTTTTTGGTATTACAGGTATATTGAAGGAAATAAAGTTACCTAGAAAAAATTATTTTGGTAAATTTCCTAGGACTTGTGGCAAAGCTGGAGGTAGCTTAAAAATCACGGCTGTTTTCCAAGGGCACTAAACTAGCCAGTTATTCCTGCATAGTTTCTGACACAAAATCTCAACTTTTCTAAGAAATTACTGCTCAAAAAATTTCTTACTATCCTGGGAGGGGGAAAAAAAAAACACCTGGTTGAAACTGAAAAGTGAAGTTGTGCTAATTTTGCTTGCCCTGGGACATTTGTGAAAACCTTCCCTCAAAACGTCCACACCTCCTCCTTTCCCACCCTCTGTTTTTTGTGTAAAAGCAGTGCATTTTGTTTATTCTGTGTACCTAGGCGAGGCAAGGTTCCAAGGTTGGCAAGTACAGTCCAGAGTTTTCTCAGTTTGTTTCTAACAGTTCAACCTCTCCACTTTACTAAAACTTCCTTTACACTTCTTTTGTGACCCTAAAGAGCCTTCCAGTTATAGTGTTGTACATTTAGGTACATTCTGAACTGAAGGCAAAACTCAAAGGCATTTTAAAGTGTGAGTAAATTTATTTTTGTTCCCTTTCCTACAAATGAAAGTTTAATGGCTGGCAAAATAAATAGTAATAATAATCCCCTTATCTTTCAACAGTAGTCTTTCATTTGCAAAGTGATTTTTACCCATTATTTCTCAATAATTTTCTTTCTTACCTTAAGTGGAGAGCCCAGGTGGGAAGTCTGAATGTGATGGGAAGCTGAAGATCATCTGGTGCTGCTTCTGGGCATTACTGCCACTATCTTCTCCAGCCCCATCTACCAGTTTGCCTGGAAGAGTGGGAAACTTAGTTTGGCGTAATAATTAAGTGTATGGGCCTTTAAGACAACAAGGCCCAAATTTAAATCCCTGTATTGCCTTTTATAAGCTGTATCATCTAAACAAATTACATAATATTTTTAGCCTCTGTTTCCTGACCTTTATGAAATGAGGCTCATGCTGACTACATGTTCATAAGTAAAATGGCAGTTATGATTATTTCTGAGTGTTTTCTATATCTGTGTATCCTTTTTTTTTAAATTTTTATTTTTGGCTGTGTTGGTTCTTCATTGCTGTGCATAGGTTTTCTCTAGTTGTGGCGAGTGGGGGCTTCTCGTTGCAGAGCACGGGCTCTAGGCACGTGGGCTTCAGTAGTTGCAGTACATGGGCTCAGTAGTTGCGGCACATGGGTTATAGAGCGTGCGGGCTTCAGTAGTTATGGCGTGTGGGCTCAGGAGTTGTGGCTCGCGGGCTCTAGAGCGCAGGCTCAGTAGTTGTGGCACACGGGCTTAGTTGCTCCACGGCATGTGGGATCTTCCTGGACCAGGGCTCGAACCCGTGTCCCCTGCATGGGCAGGTGGATTCTTAAACACTGCGACACCAGGGAAGTCCGGCATTTGTGTATACTTGACCGCCTTCATTTGAGCACAGCTGGTGGTTGGGGATGACTGATTTGGAAGCTTGACTTCTCCGACAGCTTTTGAGAAGGTTCTGTCAGAGAAAGTTAGTTTCTTCTGTTTCTTTGACCAGAGATGGACTGTGTGTCTCTGCAAGAACCACCTTCTTTCACTAGGCACCCAGCTTCAGGGGAGCATTGAAGGAGGAAGGAGTCATTTGCTGGCCAGCATGGCCAGTCAGCTGTTTCTAATCATCCCCAGGTTGCTTCATTGCTGGAGCCCAGAATGACTATCATAATCACTTAGTGGGCTCCAGAGATTAGTCAGATTTAGCTGATTACAACCTGTGTCCATGGGGAGTTGTAGAGAGAAGAGTGATAGAGAGGATCTACGTCTGATTTCAATAATTTTAGAATAATTAGTAGTTGCTTGTTTTTTGAATTTTTCTTGTCATTTGTTTGTAAACATGTATCTCTTTGACTAACTGCTGCTGTTAATTATTATTGGATGAGTGATTGGATCATAGCTGAGGCCCATTAATTACCACTGGAATCACCCGAGAAGCAGTTTAAAATACAGATTCCTGAGCTTCATTCAAGATGACTGAATCAGATGGATGTGTTAGAGGGGGCAGGCCAGGAAAATATTTTCACAGGCTCCTCAGATGATTGTAATATCAGCCACATTTGGGAACCCCACTGGATTAGAAGATATTTAAAGAACTGTTTAGCTCTTGGAGCTGTGACTTTTAATGAAGATTAAATAGCACAGATATCACTTTACGGTTTTCAAAGTACTACTGCACAGTATTTGATACAGGTCATGATTCTATTAATGTGTGTGTTGATTTACTTTTCATCGTCCTTATTTTTGGTGTATTCATAGTTCAGATCATTCTCTCTCCCTTTACTTTGTTGTTTTGTGTCTGGAAGCTGGAAGTTAGTGGGATATTTCTAAGGGTATCACTGCTTCAAGAAACCTTTAAAATAAACTTGTGAAACACTGTAAATGAATATTTTAAAATATTTTAAACCTTTAAAATAAGTACACACATCACTCACCTCCGTCTGGGAAGGGGCTGGGTTGGCCACTGTCAGCTGTCACACTTTCACCCAGTGGAAGGACTCTACTTTGGGCAGTTTGCAAGCACTGCTAATCTACATTCTGCTCTCTCTGCAGCCCATACTGTCTAGTTGCCTTACTTTTGATTAACTTTATTGGCTTTAAAAACAAAATGTATAGGGCTTTTATTGAAATGCTTAAGAGCTTCAGTGAAATTTTTATATAGTTGCCATTATTAGCACCCTGGCACTCACACTTTATGTTAGGCTTTTTTTTTTTTAAGATTTATTTATTTAGTTAGTTTATTTTTGGCTGCATCGGGTCTTAGTTGTGGCATGTGGGATCTTCACTGAGGCATGCAGGATCTTTTTATGTTTTTTATTTTTTAATTAATTATTTGTGGCTGCGTTGGGTCTTTGTTGCCGCATGCGGGCTTTCTCTAGCTGTGGCGAGCGGGGGCTACCCTTCGTCGCAGTGTGTGGGCTTCTCGTTACGGTGGCTTCTCTTGTTGTGGAGCATGGGCTCTAGGCACGCCGGCTCAGTAGTTGTGCCTCGTGGGCTTAGTTGCTCTGCGGCATGTGGGATCTTCCTGGACCAGGGATCGATCCTTTGTCCCCTGCATTGGCACGTGGATTCTTAACCACTGCACCACCAGGGAAGTCCTAAGGCATGCAGGATCTTTCGTTGCAGTGTGTGGGCTCTTCGTTGCGGCACGCAGGCTTCTCTCTCTAGTTGTGGGGTGCAGTGTTTTCTCTTCTCTAGTTGTGGCGCACAGGCTCCAGGGCGCGTGGCTTCCAGAGCCCGTGGGCTCTGTAGTTTGCAGGACGCAGGCTCTCTAGTTGAAGTGCATGAGCTCAGTAGTTGCGGCGTGCGGGCTTAGTTGCCGCGCGGCATGTGGGATCCTAGTTACCTGACCGGGGATCAAACCCGCGTCCCCTGCATTGGAAGGCGGATTCTTTTCCACTGGACCACCAGGGAAGTCCCTCTGTTAGGCTTCTGAGTGCCTGCTGAGATTTTGAGGATTGGGTACAGGGGGATGTGAAGGGGCGTATACTGCTAAGGCTGTCTGGAATGGGTGTGCAGATTTATTTAAACTAGCAGTGATGTTTGTCCTGACAGCAGGGCAGAGGCTTTATTTCCTCCACTTCCTGCTTGCCCTCCCTAGTGTGAAGTGCATGTGAGATGGAATTTTTGTTAGGAATATCAACCATTTTGTTGAAAATAGGTTGAAATACAAAGTTTTGATCAGAAGAACTCATGTTTGTTTATAGATTGGGTTGGCTTATTTTCCTTTCTGGCGGATATTTATGCTTGCATGAACGTTTCATTGAGTCAAACAAATTAGAGATGTAGAAAGGGAAAGTTGATCATTTCTCTCTCCCAACCACTTTCTCATAGGGGTAACAGCTGAGTATCTTTTCACACTCATATAACATATATAAACATATATAGGTTCCCCACCCTTTAAATAATCTTACTCTTTGTATTATTCTGAAAAATACTTTCCCCCAGTTAATATGAACACCCTCTGACGAGTCATTATAAGTAATATATTAGCAGCACCGTGTGACACATACAGATGTTCTGTACTTTATTCAAGCACTTACCTATTGCTGGACATTCTGGGTGCTTCCTCTGTGTGTGTGTTTGCCATTATTGTTGACCCTTGAACAACTAAGGGGGTTACGGGCGCCAACCCCGTGTGCACTTGAAAATCCGAGTATAACTTACAGTCATCCCTTGGTATATGTGCTCTGTATCTGCTGTTCCATATCCTCGGATTCAACAAACCACAAATCATGTAGTACTGTAGTATTTCCTATTGAAAAAAATCCACGTGTAAGTGGACCTGTGCAGTTGAGAGCCATGTTGTTGAAGGATCAACTGTACAAGCAATGCTGTCATAAAATCTTCTACATATACCCTTACAGACTGGTGGATTTATTTCTGTATTCACCTTTCCAAGGGATGTGCTTGTGCAGCCTGTGTTGGTTCTAAAGGTGATCCTTTGTTTGTAGGTCAATGTGCGGAATGGAATGAGCTTGCATGACTGCCTTATGAAAGCTCTCAAGGTGAGGGGCCTGCAACCAGAGTGCTGTGCAGTTTTCAGACTTCTCCACGAACACAAGGGGTAAGAACTCAAAAGTCAGCCAGCTCTTCCTTCATACTAGTAAGGATTTCCTAGCTTCAAATAATAAGTGTTTCCATAAAAAAAAAATTGTACTCACTTCCTATAGAATAGTGAATATTTGAATACCCTTGTTTATAAAGAGACAATTCAGAAAAATAAGATACCAAGAACTTGAAAATTTTGCTTGAACATTGCATTGGAATATAAAATACATGTTAGTTGTTGGGTAGTGTTTCCATAGAAGGAAACAGTAATGTCAGATGGTATGTTTCTCGAGAGCAAGATTTTTGTGTTTGCTATAATGCAGTTAACAGAGCGGGTACTCAGAAAGTGTTTCATTATTATTTATAGTTAAAGAATACTGTCTTTAAGAGATTAACTTTTATAATTCACTCATTTTTATTCAGTTAATATTTACTGAATCCCAGCAGTTTGACAGATACAGGGCTAAAAGATGCAGGAGAATTTCTGCTTCAAGGAGGATCAGTGTAGTTCATCCTATTCCTAATGGTGGTAGCAAGATAGAGGCATCGCCTCAAAGTCTAGGAGTAATACCCCGTAGCATCAGAGCCATCTGTGACTGTTACCTGTTACTGTTTCCCCCCAAATCTGGGATAACAACCTTAATTTTACCTTCTTCTTGGAAAGTGCTAGTTCTGTTATTGATCTTTAGCTTACATCTTTTATATTTCAAGGGGCTCCCTAGTTTGAGAGACTAGCCTAGGTAATGAGTACTCAAAATGTTGCCAGAATTTGGCTCCCTGTTCACTGATGCCGAATAAAAATACGGAGACATGGAAGGTAAGAAATAGAGAAGCTTTTTATTTTCTTTGCCAGGCAAAGGGAAGACACAGCAGGCTAGCGCCTCAAGAACTGTGTCCCCCTGTCCTGGGGAATTACAGGGGGTGTTACAGGTGGAACTAGCAGTCCAGGGTAAGTGATAAGGATGAGAGTGGTGAAGGTCTTGTATTCTTCTTGCAGTATTTTAAAAGTCACCGTTGGCATCAGGCAGTCTGGTAATTGGGTCCATTTATCTCTGGGTTATCAGCCGGGTGACCTACTTTATGAATGTAAACATCTACAAGGGGTGATTTGCTACAAGAGAATGCAGCCAGAATAAATGCCAGGTGCAGGGAACAATTCATATGGAATCAGAGAGTAATTAGCTTTGTTTAGCTTTGTGAAGGACAAGTCTAGCTACAAGTGTTTGTTAGTAGTAACAGCTAAAGGATAACCAAGATTGCTTAACTCTTTCAGTCCTGTTTATGCTGTTTCCCCAGCCTGTTCATTGTTTATTTTCCTTATCAGAAAAGTTTCATTTCTATTTTTGCTGCAACAAAAAGGGTGAGCATAAATTCATCTGTTTATGTTATTCCTCTCAGCTTAGGGGCTTTTTGCTGAAGTGCAAAATCTTTGAAGCAGATGCCAGTTTTATGTGGGTACAGTCCCAGGTTGGTCCCCAAGCCAGTGCCTGGCGCTCCCTAAAGACTAGAGAGACTCTGAGACAGTGAGGGGCTTGAGCCACTCTTGTCCACGCTGTATTTGTTTGAAGCTACCCTAGGTTCTCTTTTGGATGGATGGCACCTCAAGACTGATTAGGAAACAGGACTGACCCTCTCCCTCTTCATTAGGGCAAAACAGGACTTTGGAGTAATGTTGGGTTTCCCAGACCTTGTATAGGGAAATATATTAAGGGATGGATTATTTACTGCCATGTAATGAGAAAGATGGCTCTAATAGGCGTCTCGAAGGTGAAGGGAGAGGTTAGAATGGTGCTGTGTGTGTGGTGTTCTCTCCCTACCTGAGAATATTCTTCCTTCAGGAAATGGGCCAGATAAACTAGGTAAGACATGAGGAAGGAACTGGGAATTAATTTTTACTTAAATGTACCTATTTTTCTGTCTTGTTTAGGCACAGTAAGAGTGGTTTCAGAGTAAATTTTAAGACAGTTGAGTCTTTCATCAATTTATATGTATAGACTCTGCAGACAGTTCTACAGATTTGAGCCCAATCTTCATAGAAAAGTGCATTTTATTTGTGATTCCTTTCTATTTATGTATTTTCTAGATTGAAGTAGGCTAGTGATTAAATTTTGCTACTGTAGCAATATTTGTAACCCATTTTGTAGGATTTTAGGATTTTTATAGGATTTTAATGTTATAAAGTCCAGTTTATTGCATATTTCCTTTATCATGAGATTGTTTTATTGTTTAAAAAAAACTTTATTCTAAGAGTACAAGCTTTGGAGTCTGACTGACCTGGATTCCAAATAGGCCCTTACACTCTGTGTGTGGCCTTGAGCAAGTTACCTTCTTAGAGCCCCATTTCTTTCATTTCTAAGATGGGGATAATAATGTCCACTTCATAGGTTTTTTGTTTTTGTTTTTTTCATATTTATTTGGGTGTACTGGGTCTTAGTTGTGGCAGGCGGGCTCCTTAGTTGCGGCATGCGAACTCTTAGTTGCAGCATGCATGTGGGATCTAGTTCCCTGAGCAGGGATCAAACCCGGGCCCCCTGCATTGGGAGCACGGAGTCTTATCCATTGCGCCACCAGGGAAGTCCTTATAGGTTTGTTGTATGAATTAAATGTCAGTGTTGTATGGGATTTAAGTTAAGTTTTATGTTTATGTAGCATGAGCTAAATGGTAGCTGTTGTTATTACTGGTATTCAACTCTTTCACCTAATTTAAGTATTTCCCTTTCATATTATGTTTTTTAAAATCCTCTTTAGTAAAAAAGCACGTTTAGATTGGAATACTGATGCTGCCTCGTTGATTGGAGAGGAACTTCAAGTAGATTTCCTGGATCATGTTCCACTCACAACACACAACTTTGTAAGTTGCAGATCTCTTCTCTCTTTGTGGTATGCTGGGTGCTTTGGCTGGCACAATAGGAATTTCTCAGAGATAATAAGTATATATGTTGTTGGATTGTTTAAAGCTGTGCCATTGTTTACAGTAAAGCAATTTAGGTGTCATTAGATCACAGATGTACTTTAATTTCTGTGTATGAATTTTACAGATGTTGGAAGTGTGATTCTCCATTCTCATAAAACCTCTTGGGGGTCAAGAAGGAAATTATTTTGTTGTTTATTCAGTATAATTTACACCTGTGTTCTTGTTCCAGGCTCGGAAGACCTTCCTGAAACTTGCCTTCTGTGACATCTGTCAGAAGTTCCTGCTAAATGGGTTTAGATGTCAGACTTGTGGCTACAAGTTTCACGAGCATTGTAGCACCAAAGTACCTACTATGTGTGTGGACTGGAGTAATATCAGACAACTCTTGTGAGGCATTGTTCTTTTTTCAAAGAATATAAGGGGGCAGGGAGATATAAACCCCTTTTGAGGATGCATACTGTATATTTGACTGACAAGTCTGGGTTTTAGACTTATTAAATGAATTATCATGATCTGGAAACGATCTACTTTAGAAACATGACAGTTCTGAAACTAGCAAGTTTTAAGGTGGTATATAACACTCTAAAACGAGTTGGTAGGAGTATTACCTGTCAAATAGAGATTGATATACTGTGCTTCAGTAAGGCAAAGAGCAGAGGGATATGAACCCCCACCCCCCCCCCAGATTTTTTTTTACTAGGTTGCTAGTAGACAGTACTCTGTCTACTCTTAAACAACACTGAACAGACCTCTGACATCGAGAAGGAGCAGAAAGTGTGGTTGGTGCTGTTTTCTTCACCTCAAACTAGGGAAAACATTAGTCTTAAAATGATATTACAGTAAACCTTAAAAAACACATGTATCCCTCAGGAGACAAACCAGTTACTAAAATATATTCCATATAGACAAACTGGTTTTTTTTAGTAAGGTTTAAATTAAAAGTTACATATTCCAAAGAACCTCTTAAAAACTATTAACAGGGATATGAAAAGTCAAAGGTGAACTTTTATCCTATTTTGAAGGTACCAGAAAAACTAAGGGAACGTTATCATTAAACTACCACGGGAACATCTTTTTTGCTTACGTGGTAGTCACGTGTTGCTTTTGCAAAGAGAGCTTGGGTAGCATAAACAGCACAAACTTTGGAGTCCAGCAGACATTGGTCAAAATCTCAATGTTGTCATTAACTATCTGTAATCCCCTCTGAGCCTCAGCTCACTCATCTGAAAAACGGGGGTATTACCATGGTTGCAGTGTTTTTTGTTTTTTTTTTTTTTTGTGGTACGCGGGCCTCTCACTGTTGTAGACTCCCGTTGTGGAGCACAGGCTCCGGACGCGCAGGCTCAGCGGCCATGGCTCACTGGCCCAGCCGCTCCGCGGCATGTGGGATCCTCCTGGACCGGGGCACGAACCCACGTCCCCTGCATCGGCAGGCGGACTCTCAACCACTGCGCCACCAGGGAAGCCCTGCAGTGTTCTTTTGAGGCTTAACTGAGATAACATGTGAACTTACCGGGCACCAAGTGCTCATCTCATGGAGGGAAGATGCCCAGTTAATGTTAATATCACTTTTCCTCTTATTTATGACTTTTGGTGCTGAAGGTGATCTATCCTTCATACTTCTGTCTTTTCATTTGTGCGTTTCTAAGACAGAATGTTTCTGAAAAGCTCTATGTGATACAGGTTGTGAATTGCCCTACTCTAGCTTAAAAGAACACATTATTTTGATATGGCTGGACATTTGGCCAGTATTCCCTAGAAATGCACACTAGAGACTCTGTGCTCATTGGCCGGTCAAGATTGTTCACATTCTGTAGTCATTCAAACCCAGTCACTTGGGTACCCCCTTACCCTGGGTAGCCTGAAATGGTCCAGTAAAATGTGACTAGGAAAAGTTGAGTTTGAGTAGCTGTGAGTTTGCAAGGCCAGGCAGACTGACTGTAAAATTACTACTGCAAGTCTATAAACCAGTCTTCCTCTGATTTCATTTAGGCTGTTCCCAAATTCCACTGTTGGTGATAGTGGGATCCCAGCACTGCCTTCTTTGACAATGCGTCGGATGCGAGAGTCTGTCTCCCGGATGCCTGTTAGGTATTTTTTTTTACCTACTGCTTTTCTTTTGGAAAGTTTTATTGGGGCAGGTGGGATTGAAAGCATGAATACAAGAGTTCCCTTGCTTTCCCTCCTTTCTCTGTGTAAACCCATTGCTGCTTCTGTGGAACTCAGCATTGGCGTTAGAGCAAAACAGAACTTTTTCTCTGTGGTCCTCTAGTTCTTAAACTCTGGAAAGTGACTCTGACTGCAGTTTATTCTATTATCCTAGCATGTCCCTTGTATCTCATTACATTTTAAAGAGTTTGAGATTTTGCCTTCCTCAGTATGCAATGAGCCTCAGGGAAAGCATCCCAAAACGATATACAATGGTTCGGTAAGAATAAAACCCTCAACTTTGAAATGCTTCTTATGGCCTTGCATTGCTAAAACCATGGTATTGGATTGGCCAAAAAGTTCGTTCGGGGTTTTCCATAACATCTTACGGCAAAACCTGAACGAACTTTTTGGCCAACCCAATATTGAATAAACTGCCATCTTGAAAAGAATCTAATTAGATCTTTAATATAAATACCTGTTTTAATGTGCCTGTGAGTTTGCACATAATTTGTCTTTACTCTGTTTTCCAGCTTTAAAATCAGAGTTTTGTTGAGTCCACATGCCTTACTGTTACACATGAATTTGGAACCTAAAATAAATCTACATCTTTGTCCAAAATATCTGACTTTAATTTATATATAATCATATAATATTTACTGGCCTTTGTAAGACTCATGGAAATTGTTAAAGGCAGTATATCTCAGAACAAGGAATTTGTACCGAAGTGATATCTGGATATATTTGTATATGACTTTTATTCTTCTTGATAATTTGAAAAGCAAACCTGACTGAAAAACTGTACTTGCTTCTGAAGATTTAGGTAGAAGAAACCAGGCCTCTGAAGGCATTAATGTTGAATTGCCTGGAAAGGCAATTGTGATAGAGCAGTTTCTCTTAGAAAAAAAGTCTTTTATCTCTTGAATCTATGCATGGTGCTACTTGAATCTAAACAAAACTCCCGAGTAATCTTTGGAGCAAATAATGAAAATGTTATACTTAATGCGTGTTCCCAGTTTGGTTGGTGGGAGAGTGGCGTTGGGTAAAAGAGTCCAGTGATAAATTTCACGGTTAGGTATTGAAACCTAAAAACTGAATTCACATTAATTGATTTTGTGAGCTGTTTACGGGGGGAGAGAATGCACAGTGGATAAAATGCTGGCCTGTTTGCAGACATGCTTGGCAGATCTAACCGTCTATTAAAAAATCTTCCTTAAAGTTTTTCTAATTTAGTCTCTAAATTAACCTGGGCGAGTTCCATCTAGCTTTAGTAGGGGGTAGTATTGGTTGACAAATACTAATCTGTTCTTTCCCAGAGATGGTCTAAAAATTCGGAGTATCCTGTAGAGGTGATTTATTAAATAGAAGAAAACTTATAACGTATTATTTCTTTTCACATGAATTCTGAGCACATATATTATTTACTTTTTAAAAATTTGCATGCAAAGGCATCTAAACAGAAGAAACAGAAAATAGGTAGTTGAAAGACTTTACCAATACAGAGGCCTGAGTGTCAACCATGGAATTTTCTTTCTCCTTTTCACCTAGTTCCCAGCACAGATACTCCACACCCCACGCTTTCACATTCAACACCTCCAGCCCCTCCTCTGAAGGTTCCCTCTCCCAGAGGCAGAGGTCGACGTCCACACCTAATGTCCACATGGTCAGCACCACCTTGCCCGTGGACAGCAGGATGATTGAGGTAATAGGGTCCTTTGCGGGTGGTGAAGAGTGTCAGTTAGTTATTTGGGTGGGGTTGAGGGTTGTGTCAAGAGAGTTTTGGGTTTCAAACCTGATAAGGAATGTTGCAGCACTTTGTCAGGTCTCTGGACTTTTTGAATTTCTTATTCACTGCATCTTGAGACTAGCTTAATTAATCTGGTTGGTATATCATTCAAATGGAGAACTGAAACTTCCTGAAGAAATGTTAACATTTGAACTGTTTCCATGTTAGATTTGAATAGGATTTCAGTGAGCTAGTGAATAAGATACATAAAGAGTAGTTTCTTTTTCATGTGGCAAAGAAAATAATAGTGATAGAGGACTACAAACTCTCTGAAAGACTTTTAAGTGATTTTATTTAGAAATAAGAGGGTGGAGTCACAGGATTTTAATAAGCAGGTATTTAGGAAGATAAAAATGCGCAAAGCTAGTGTTTTCAAACTGGTTTTTCTTTCCTTGGCTTTATTGTATGTTCTGTTTGGTTTGCTTTCTAGTTCATCTTTATTAACAACTGAATACACTTAAAATACTTCCTTTGTTCTTTATTCTTATTTCTCATTGCTTTGGACTAGAATAACAGCCTGAATGCTTCTCCCAGGGCGTGGTCCAGACGATTTTGTTTGAGGGGAAGAGTAGGTATTCTTCTTCATGCCTTTGCTTTCTTGTAAAGTAGCAGGATTGCTAAGACTGTCAGACAAGTAGCCTGTCAAAAATGAAACAATCACTAAATTTTATGTTTCTTGTCAGACTTGGTCTCATGTTTTCTTTTTTGGCAATAGCATATTTGGGAATAAAAAAATAACTTTATGTGGTATTGTTGATAGGTGAAATCAGTTTCTCAAGTGAGATTTTGAGGCCAAGGGTATTAAAAATTTTTTTTAAACATCATTTTCAACTAAAGACTAATGCTAGATTTGTTTAGCTGTTACTCAACAGCATCACTATTCTATTTATATTTTGTTTAGAAACAAAATATGTCAGTTTGGTTGGTATGCCCTGAAAATCCTTTGATAAGCTTTTATCAAAGACAGCTGTGCTCTATCTACATCATGAATTGTTCCTTGAAAAACCTCAGGGCCACCCACTACCTCAGGCACAGCTTACCTCAGTCAGACCTCAGATCATTTTCGACATACTTGTCCTACCGATCAGATGTGGGAGAGGCTCAACAAAAGAGTTGGCTTTCGAATGTGGGGCCTAAACTTGTCATTTGGGGGCACTTTGGTTATCACAAGATTATTGTGAGGGGGTCGTGTATGCAAGCTATGAGTTTTATTGTCTCTATTGTATTGTCACTAGCCCTGATAATAATACAGTAATATACCAGTTACTTTTCTTCTGATATGTGATTTAGTCCTGTATAAACACTCTGCTACTTAGAGGGAACATGAAAAGTGAAAATTCTTGAAGTTTTATTATAGAATAACTAGCACATCTGTGGTGCTTAATCCTCTCTGTACTTTAGAAGCGGACCAAATTTTGATTCCTGTTTTTTAAAAATCACATATGATTCAGCATTTTAAAAGTACACTTTCTTGCTTTGTTTAAACCATCTTAGTTCTCTTTAATATTTAGATTTCGAGATGATGATAAATCAGTCCAACTGTAGAAATTAGCACAGAATTAAGTATGAGGTATGTAAGTGGATACAGGGAAGAAAATTACGACATTAAGAAAAAATCCTAGTGCATGGGAATGTACTTCTGGTCAGTAAAAATACATTGTGCCACGCTTTGACTAAAAACAAAGAATAGATTAGTTGAATATTAAAGCTACAGCTGCTAAATATTCTACTGAAATTCAAGTTATTTTGGACAGAGTTTTGTCTACCTGGCAGTCATCCTGTCATACTTAAAAGCATGCAGATTCCTAGGTTTCCCGCCTTCCCTCCCAGACATACTTAAATCAGTCCTAGTGGGGTGGAGGGGCTTGGGAATCTGTATTCTTAAACACCTCTCCTGGTGATTCTGAAGACTGGCCAGGTTTGAGAACCCCAGAACCAGGCTTTATTGGTAAATTCTGAAGATGTTTGGGTGGGGCTGCGAAAGTGGGGGAGGCGCAGCTTGGCCTGTGATTCTTCTTATCTCTTGTAAAGATGTTACAGAGTGTGAGCATTCTGGTAACAGTTGTGTGAAAAAAAGGATCCTGTCTTTACTGTGGTTACACAAAGAAAACAGAGTAAGACTTCCAAGAGAAATAATCCTCTTTGAGGATATGGGGACCAAGTGTTTTTCTATTATTGTTATTTATATACTCCAAGTGAGGATTTATAAAAATGAGGATTTAGGTCTCATGGAGAGCCCTGTGATTTAAACTGTTCCAACTAAACAGTTTAATAAATTCTCAAGGTAGCCTTTGACCTCTCACCTGAGTAGAATGTAACTAGTTTCAGAGCTTACCCATAAGATCTGAGGAGCATTTTGTGATGAATGAGCTCATGGCTGAGATCCGTGGGTGGTGATTTTTAGTTTTGTTTCTGCCGCCTACTGGTTGTGTGACACTCGCCATGTTCCTTTATCTGTTCATATGTGTTTTCTTATATGTAAAATGTAGGTTTTAGATTAGGGGATTTACGGTCCTTCCAGCTTTCTATGGTTTTAGGCTTGGATAAAATATGTAGTCATGGTGCTTACCCATAGCAAATCCAACTCCTAGAGGAGTAACAGTGAACTTGCCACTGAACCCCTCATTAAAAATATTTTATTATTATTTTTTTGAGCTTCAGTGGAGCAAGATCCCCAGCCACTGGATCTCACCTTGATAGTAACTTTGCCAGCCTTCCTTTAAAGAGTATCAGTCTGCAGTGTGCATTGCTTTCTAGAGAGAAAAAAGAATGCTGCTTTATTGTATATGAGAAATTAGCATCAGTCCTCCTAATATTTGATGATAACGATCTTGGAGCTATTGGCCACAGACATTTGATGAATTTAATCAAAGAAAAGTTAGAGTATGTAATTAGACCTTTGGTGTTTTAGAGATTTTATAATCAACTTTGCTCCTGTAAATCCTTCTCCCTTTCCCTCCCCCAGAGAACATCTTTTCTAGTGCAGAAATTGACCAGCTTTCCTTTTCTGTTTCAGGATGCAATTCGAAGTCACGGTGAATCAGGTACTTGTCTAAGTCATTTAGCAAATAGTCATGGGCTTTTTCTCTTTATGCTGTGCATCTTCTGTTGACTTACCCATGTGTGAATTCTGTTTGTCTTGTCTATTAAGCCTCACCTTCAGCCTTGTCCAGCAGTCCCAACAATCTGAGCCCAACAGGCTGGTCACAGCCCAAAACCCCTGTGCCGGCACAGAGAGAGCGGGCACCGGGATCCAGCACCCAGGAGAAAAACAAAATTGTGAGTATGGTTAACAGTACCTCTTGCATGTTAGGGTTCAATAAGAAAAGCTTAGTCAGAAATGAGAATGCCTTTAATTTTAGGGTTGGGGGACTCTAATTAAATGAATACATTATAAATATCAATGCCATTTTTGGCATGCTTACATTGGAAAACTTGCTGGTTTGTTGCAAGGCAGGGCACAACTAAAACGGTATTTTCTCAAAAGACAAAAACTGGAATTATAGTTAATATGTCTATCTTTAAAAGATATGGGAATGGATGGAGTTGGGTTGATCTTTTCTTTGACACCCTCGTTAAACAGACTTTTAACAGTCCATGAAGTATAACAGTGATCTCTGCTTGTTTTAGAGGCCTCGTGGACAGAGAGATTCAAGCTATTACTGGGAAATAGAAGCCAGTGAAGTGATGCTCTCCACTCGGATTGGGTCAGGCTCCTTTGGGACTGTTTATAAGGGCAAGTGGCATGGTAAGTTTGGGGCCCTTCCTTTACTACCAGGGTGAAGTCACGTTTCAGTCCAGAGAGTGCCAGGCAGGCTCACAGCAGCACCTCTCCAAGGGTACTTGATTGCATCTGAAGATTGAACTTAATGGTATCTCAGTGACGTTTCATACTGTTCTAAGACTCAACAATGCTATAATTGGTGTGAAAACGTTTTCAGGATAATGAGAAATTGGTGAAAAAGAGTTGAGCACCATAGTGAAATGTCACAGCCTCTTATAAACTGATTAAATACAGTGTGCGCCTGGGAGGAACATGCTTTGAAACTCCTTAAATGTGTTTAAGAGTCTGTTGCTATTAGGAGGGGCATGGATTCTGGAAACTTAAAACTGGAAAGGACCTTAAAGATTTTACATGCCAGAAAACCAAGGTCCCCAAGAGGGGGAACTCACATACCCATGGTCAAACAGTTGTGCACAGGAAAGCCAGGAGCCTCCTAAAACCGATTTTCTTTGCTCTGCCCTGGGATTGGTTGTGGGAATCTCTATCAAACAGGAATGCACAGACTTAATTCTTGAATCTGTGGGGAGTTGACATTCTTATTTTAATGGAAACACTTTGTCACTTGGAAGAAACTTTCTATTTTAAGGTCTGTAGCCAAAGCTTCTGTATTTTGTCAACATACTTAACATTTCTGTCAGGTTTTTAATGCCTCTGGCTTTAGGATGTCAGCCAGAAAATAGACTGTTTTCTGGAAAATGCTACATGTTCCCCAAAAGACATCTTTTCTAAATTCAGATTTTAATAAAGCAAACAACAACAACAAAACCACACACAAAACCTAGGGTGCCTAGATGCCTGTGTTTCTACTTTGGATGCCACCGTATTTATCTTTATACATAAATGGACAAAGTTATGAGCGTAAAATACATTAGAGCATTAAAATTCAAGTTGTTAAAAACAGAAACACTGTGGATTTTCCACTTATAACTAATCATCTGACAAATTTCTCGTTCTTTGCAGGAACTGGCAAAGTACTGAACGTTTGTAGATACATGTAGGGTGATTCCTTTTCTTTCAAAAATTGCGTCTAATATACTACTGGCCTGCCTCCTGGGTCACTGAGAAATTATGCTGTTGCAGAATATTTTCTACACAGATGTCATAAATGTCTTGGTGATCCCTTAGAAAAGAAAAACACAATTTTGTGAGATTGAGTGCTTGTATCTGAGACAAGAAGGCTATAAGTAATTGCAGGAAGTGGAGCAGAAAACACTGCTTTTAATGCTTCCATTAGGAGCATTTTATCATTTTTATCTGTTTTTAAGCCTCAGCTAAAAGCCAATACATGCAGTTTAAGTTGCACCCAAATTTAAGCTTCCTCTGATTGAGCACTTTTATTTGGGGGTTCATAGTTTTTCAGAGCATTAGATTTGCCACAGTACTGCCTTGAGCTTCCGTTTTGTCTCAGTCTCGAACTTTTAGATGATGGTAAGGAGATGTATCTGTTATAGTGTTCCTTCCATAAAGACGACTGTCAGGATGTAGCTAACATCTAATGCTTTAGGATTCTACTTTTTCTAACTTAAGAGTGTCAAAAGTCAGAGGAGCGAGGAGCAGTGGACTTTTAGCCTCTCAGAAAGCAAGCTGTGGTCTGTGAATGAAGAGGAAAATGAGAGGGTCAAGGAAAGCGTAATTTCTAGATTGAGTATTTTGTGCTATATTTGCTTCCTTTTTTTTTTCCCCGTTGCTTTTCTAATTCCTATATATAATAGAACGTTTTATTCAATTTATTAAAAATTACAGCTGTTTTGGTGATTCCCCCCCCCCCCCCCCCGCCAGTTCTGCCCGTCGGCTATGAACAGAAAAGGTCTTAAAGCAGCCAAAGTGGAGGCCTCAGATCCGTGAACTAATCAGCGCACTTACTTTATGTACAGAAGAGACCCTTTTGGGCCCAAGTGCAGAGTGTCCTTTGGGGCATGAATTTGGGGTCTGATTTGGCAGCCTCTGCTAATTACAAACAACACATTAAAAGAGATGAATGTAGCAGTTGAAGCTGTCAGACTTTTAGCAGCGAGGTCACTTACAGCATGAGAAAAAGGCAGCAGCCCCCTCAAGAGCAGATCCCCAAACCTGAGAACACTCTTGGGCCACAGTGTGAAGTCAGCAGCCTGGTATAACCATCTATGGGGATCCGCAGCCCAGCCTAAGGCTGAGGTTTGTCATTTTGACTGAGTCAGTAAGAAGTGGAGGAATGGTGTTCATTCTATTTCCATTCTAGAAAGCAGGGGTGTGTATAATAAGTTTTAGACAATCACAGATGATTAAAGCAGGGAAATTAATTGGTGTTTAAAAAGGTAAAAACAGGGCTTCCCTGGGGGGGCAGTGGTTGAGAGTCCGCCTGCCGATGCAGGGGACACAGGTTTGTGCCCCGGTCCGGGAAGATCCCACATGCCGTGGAGCGGCTGGGCCCGTGAGCCATGTCCACTGAGCCTGCGCGTCCGGAGCCTGTGCTCCGCAACGGGAGAGGCCACAGCAGTGAGAGGCCCGCGTACCGCAAAAAAAAAAAAGGGTAAAAACATTTGAAATTCACCAGTGATGATAGCTCTTCCTTCTTCAGTGGTAGATGAATAATATTAATATGTTATTAAAAACATGATACCCAATAGCCATGTATCTTAACTTGCTTGTACTACATTTGCCTCTGACTTTACTATGAAGGGAAAGTAAGAAGTTCTGGTTTGACAAATAATGAGTACTTCATGTAGTTATTAAGCAGTGTTGCTGAATGCCTGTTGCACGGAATGCTGGAGAGGTGGACTTAGTCATGATGTGCTTGGTGCCGAGGACTGCTGAGCAACTAAGTCCCCGGTATTCCCTGCTAGAGGCTGTAGCCACTTCCAACTCCAGAGCTTCAAACAGACAGCTTTTCAATTCATAACTTGCCTTGCTGACAGTTGCATCTTAGAATTCACTCATTTCTTCAGCCAGTGTTTCCTGAGCATTCTTCTAATACCGAGCATTTTTCTAGGGGCTAGGAATGAAGCCCTGAGCAAAACAGATAAAAATTCTTTCTCTTACGGAGTTGATATTCTGGTGGGCATAATAACCAAGAAAAGCAAAGGAGATAGTGTGTCCTAAGTGCTAAGGAGAAAAATGGAGGAAAGCAGGTATAGAGTGGCAGGCCTGGTTCATAGTTTTTAGTAGATTGGTTAGGGAGGAGTCTGCTGAGGAAGTGGCATTTGGGAAGCAGCAACAGCAGATGCAAAATGGGCCACTCACCTGGCCTGTCGGAGGAACTCAAGGAGGTCTGAATGGCTTTAGTAGAATGAGAGAGGGAGAGGCTAATAGCAGTGAGGTCTGGGGTGTGGGTTATAAGGTGCCATAAAGACTTTGGATATCATTTGGGTGAAATGGGGGTCTCAGATTGTGTAAGACCTTTAAGAGGTTTGCCCAGCCTTGTCCTGAAAACCAGAGTGATAAGGGAGCTCATGAGTTACCTGAAAAGTCATTCTAGCTCTGGGCATTTCCTACCAGTAGAAAACCATTTTGTATAGGAGTTGAAATTGGTTTTCCTATGGTGTTTGCCCATTGTTCCTACCAGACTGAATCGCTGGTGTGGCAGTCCTTGGAAGGTACACATACAAATGAGGGTGTGCTGTAACGCAGAGTATGGTCTCTGGGTTTCAGTAAGAAAGTGCACATAATCTGTTACCGTAACTGTTAACCGTGAGCTGCCTGGCCTCTGGATCCCTATGGTGCCGTGGGCTCTGTTTTTAGTTTGACCCTGTTCAGTCTTCCCATCAGTGACTTGCATGACTCAGGTATTGTAGATGACTTACACATCGGTGTCATGCAGATTTGGATAACAGAATTTGGATTTAGAAAGATGGGAGGATTTGAAGTGTCTATGATAGAACAAAGAAAGGATGAACTTTTAACAGGAATAAGTCTTGTTCACGAGTCCAGAAAGTAGAGGCTAGAGGTGGAGGATGTTCAGCTGACAGCAGGTCAGAGCGAGTCACTGTGAACAGGCTTTGGCTGCTGATGGATCATCTGAGGTCTGAGGTTGCATTACTGATCAGGTCCAAAATGGGTGACGCTGAGGGTGAGTTCAGCGACGACTGGAGCATGCCCAGAGAAAAGCTGTGAGAAAGGGAAGGGCTTGCAAAACTAGGCTCATGAACTAGGAAGCAGCCCCTTCTGAGGGACCATCCAGCATCTCCCCAAGTCTTTCTTCTGCATCCCTATCTCCAGCCTGTCCCTTTAAACCCCCATCTATTGCCTTGGCCATCTCCTGGCCCTTCCTCTCAGTTGACTGCCACATTGAGTCAGTTCACCTTCACAGGGTTTCTTGCCTCCATCTCCTCCTTTTTTATCCCTGCTGTCACCAATGTGCCTGCATTGCACCCACGTTCTTGTAGCAGACTCCTCCTCCCTGGCCTCCCTCCTGTCTTACAGGTGTCAAATCACATGCTATGTTAGAGTTTCCCAAACACAACTTGGCGTTTCTCTCATCCCCCTTACCTCACCTTTGTTCCTGGTGTACCAAGTCTAGAACAGCCCCTTCCTTTGGCTTATATCGCATTTCCTTCAGAAAACTTTTCTATATCCTCTCTGCCAAGATATTTACTCCCCTCCTCTGTCATCCCCCGACCCCAATCCTGTCTTGGCTCAGACTGCTCCAGAATGGGCAATTATGCAAAAGACTCCTGTCCCTCTACTCAGTCATAAGGAACTTGAGGTTGGGGCTGCATAGTTTACCAGCTCCATCTTCCTAGTTATAAGGTAGCTCTGAATATAGCATATGCAGCTCTGCCATCCAAAGTCAGCAGCACCTTCCAGGCAGCCCTGGGCCCTCAGTAAGTTCATGTGCCAGTGAACTGGATAAGAACCAATTTGGAAGCTGCTGCTAAGTGGGGATTTTAGTTTTAGATGATACAAACAGAGATCACAGGGCAACAGTTAGGGACCTATCATAAGAACCATCTCTGTACCATTTGGTGCTCCCCAAAAGTGGAATGAGTGCTCCAGCAGACTGCAGGGGGGTGCTGCCAAGGGCACATGCTCAGTTTTGGAGGAACTAAGTCACCTCCAAGTGCCACTGAACTTAACTCCTACTTTGTTTGATGATTGTATTTAGTAAAGTTATTTGTCATGAAAAGCTGAGGTCCTAATGGGGCTTCAGGTAATTTACTAGCTTTACAACTATTATAAGTATGACATAACACTTCTGAAAGTGGCTTCTAAATCGGTAGCACCTGTAAAGTAGAATTGATCCCTGGATGTTTCTGAAGTTACATGAAGAGGCTGGTTTTTACTCACAGTGATTGACAGTCAGTAGTCAGTATTTTAGTTAGAAGTACAGCTATTGGAGTCAGACTAGGGTTCTGATCCTGGCTCCAGCACTTTCTTTTGGCTATATGACTTCGGCCAAGTAACTAAACTTCAGTTTGTTGCTTGTAAGATGAGGACGACGGTATTAACGTCATAGAGCAGCTACGAGGATTAAAGGAGGTAATACCTGTGAGAGCAGACAGTGCCAGGGTATAGTAAGCAATCAGTATTAATCATTAGGATTACTTTCTAACGGCACTGAAGGCCGAGACGCTTAATTTCAATATATGTCTTTGAATTTGTACAAGGGAGCTTCTCAGGTCTCATTGAAATGTGGCTGCTGAGTTTAGCATCAACTGCTTACTAACTGGCCTGCTTCCGGGCCCCAGCCTCCTGGCCCCGAAGACTCAGTATTTGCTGGGCCATTCATATCCATCTGCTGATGTCATCTTCACAGGCCCAGGTTGTGACCTGTCACACATGACCTCACCGCTGGGGATGCCAGGCTTGACAGGAACAGTTTAAACCAAGCTGGTTCAAGGCCTGTGGGGGCAGTATTTTAAGGATAGTAGTATAATCTAACTTTTTAAGCTACTTGATAATTCAGAAATTTGCATAGTATTTGTTCCATCTGTGTAGGTGTATGATTTTTGAATAAGTGATTAATTATATCTTCTTCAGATCTAGTGTACATGAAAAATAACAAAGTAAGATCATTCAACTGCACTGACTGTAAACTAATTTGCAGGAGACGTTGCAGTAAAGATTCTAAAGGTTGTTGACCCCACACCAGAGCAGTTCCAGGCCTTCAGGAATGAAGTGGCTGTCCTTCGGTGAGTAGAAAGCTGGCCTGTCCCTTGGTGTGGCAGGGGCGGGGCGTGGATGCTGGTACAAGCACCGCAGAGGAAGTAGGCTGCATGGTATCATGACCTGTCTCTGAGGGCTGATGGCTGGGACTGGTGGTGAGTGTTCACTGTGGAGTCCTATGGTTGAAACAACTCCCTCATGAGTGAAAAGGAGTGGAAGGTTTCTTCCAGCTTATGCGCTTGTTAAGCCTTTAGAAGAGCCCCCTTTGATGAGCATACCCCCTTCCACTGCCTCAGGTCTCTGGGCTCACTACGCTGATAGAACAGCCCAGGTTCTATCTCTGGGTTTTGTTTTGACGTAGGGAGAGATGGGTTCTGTTTTCACATTTATTTACAAGAACTCTTTATAGCTAAGTTGCCTTAATTTGGACTTCAGAACCGTCAGTTTTGAAGTCTTTGAGTCACTGTTTACACTTGTAGGAATAAACTGAATAATGATGGATTCCATAGATGAGGGGTCCTTGTGACCCCTGTGGGGAGATTGGTGAATATATGCTGATGAAAGAGAACGTCCTCTGTATGATCAAGGCCAGCACTGAGGGCAGTGACGGCAGCCCCTCTGTCAGCTCACAACACCAGCTGGTTCATCAGCAGTCGGCTGTGTTTGCTTTGCCAGCCCCTGGACTGTAAGCATGGGTGGTGTCAGGAACATGCAGGGTCTGGTCGGAGACAGTGGGAAAGCAGACTAGATCTCCCTGTTCTGCAGCAGCGGAAGGTTCAGAGCCTTCCTTCTCTCCTCCCCTCCCCTCTCCAGCAAAACCCGGCACGTGAACATCCTGCTCTTCATGGGATACATGACGAAGGACAACCTGGCAATTGTGACCCAGTGGTGCGAGGGCAGCAGCCTCTATAAACACCTGCACGTCCAGGAGACCAAGTTCCAGATGTTCCAGTTGATTGACATTGCCCGGCAGACGGCTCAGGGAATGGAGTGAGTGAATGGCCTGACGCGTAGAAAATCTGGGGTCCAAGGATCCACTTGTCCCTAAATCAGAACCAAGATTAGGAAAAGCCAAGCCCGTTAAGTGACTTCTGTGATATTTTTGCATAGCTGGAAATGAACCTGTGTGGTGGGCCAAAGGAACAAGAAATTCAGGTTTATTGCCCAAGCTGAGGCTACCCCCTTAGGGCTCAGATTCAGGTTCCAGCAACTGCCCTTAAAATTCAGCCAGACAGGGGCTTCCCTGGTGACGCAGTGGTTGAGAGTCCGCCTGCCGATGCAGGGGACACGGGTTCGTGCCCCGGTCCGGGAAGATCCCACATGCCGTGGAGCGGCTGGGCCCGTGAGCCATGGTCACTGAGCCTGCGCGTCCGGAGCCTGTGCTCCACAGCGGGAGAGGCCACAACAGTGAGAGGCCCGCGTACCGCAAAAAAAAAAAAAAAAAAAAATTTCAGCCAAACACTCAACACAGTGCGGGTTGCCACCTTCTGGTGGG
Source organism: Monodon monoceros (assembly GCF_005190385.1). NCBI lineage: Eukaryota > Metazoa > Chordata > Mammalia > Artiodactyla > Monodontidae > Monodon > Monodon monoceros. Next base: position 97,761,390 of record NW_021703780.1, on the reverse strand, counting down.
CATCGTGTCTGAGGCGTAGCCCATCAAGTGTGCTTATTCCACGTAAAGGTTTGATCAGGTGTCACGTTCTGTGTAACTTTTCCTTTTGGAGAATGCTTAAATTAAGGTGATCCATAGCACCTCCATTAAATACTATTATTGTTTTGGGTCTTTGTGCTTTGACACATTTCTCTGTGAAAGGGGTGTGCGTGTGCGTTTCATTCTTGGCTGAGCCAGGGCAGTGCTTCTCAAACTTCTCCTTTGAAGTACCCCTAATGTGGAGCAGGGGGAACTCCTCATACCCCCCGACGACTAGGAACTTAACTAAAGCTGTGCTTGCAAGTGGTTTATAAAATCTCATGTTGTATTTTTAAAATTCATATGGAATTTGCATTGTGTACATTTCCAGAAATGACTAGTCAGTTATTTTTTAGAGATGAAATTCACTTTTAAAATTCACCCCTTTAAAGTGTACAATTCAGTTTTTTTAGTATATTCACGGAGGTGTAAACCATCACCACTAATTTTAGAAGATTTTCAAGATACTAGATGAAGTCTTTTGTGTCTGGCTTCTTTCACTTGGCGTGTTTTTGAGAGATTCATCCATGTTGTAGTGTGTATCAGTATTCCATTCCTTTCTATGGCTGAAGAATATCCCATTGTATACAGCGTTTTATTTGTTCATCAGTTGATGGATATTTGGGTTGTTGGAATTACTTTTTGAATAAAACTGATGCTGAAAGAAGACCTTCCCTGTTTGTGCTGTGGCCTCACTTTCAGGTTATAAGTCCTGACGTGGACCAGGCTGAACCAGTGCAGGGCCAATCCCCGAAAGTGACTTCTCAACTAGGAGTCAGGCCTTCAAGTGGTTTACTTCTTAGATGTAATTTGAAGCTGCTTTCTACCAATATCTCTCAAACTGGTTTTAATAGACTTATTTTCCCTTCACAGCTACTTGCATGCAAAGAACATCATCCACAGAGACATGAAATCCAACAGTATCCTTTGGTGGTAGTTTCATCTGACTGCTCAGTTCTAAATTTAGGACACTTTTAAAGTTTACCTCAGCAAAAGTGACTCTGGAAAGTGTTCCATGAAAGTTGAGATACCCGTTTGGGTTATGCTTGAAACAGGCCAATTTTTAAATGCTCTTTATTACTAAATTTAACTTGGGAGAATGGGCCTTTTGTCTTTTATGCTTACTTCTAGTTTGTGGACTGTATATCTGGTCAGACAGTAGCTGCAAGCCAAAAGTTGCAAGATTTTAAAAATTACTACTTAAAATTGTTTCTTGAATGCACAGAAATGGTTTCCTCAGAGATTACTGTTGGAATCAACCCTTTCCAAGACTTAATGTGCTTTTACGGAAGGGGAATGAATAAAGGTGTTTTTCTTGCTGTAGAGTGTGAAATGTAACAATTTTACATCTGCCTCCCTCCACCAGCCTTTCTCTTTGAAGGGAGTATGGCATTACAGCTACACTTTGCTTCTTGGCCAGTGAGAGGCACAGCAGTTGTGTTGGGTCGCATGATGGGATGTGGCCTATTTTGGGCATGGGTCTGAGACACAGGATATCTTTTAGTGGTGGGTTTTTGGGGACCAACATATTATACCATGAAGGCAGACACCACCGATTTTAAGGAGGTATGAACTACTGGGCATCAGCAGATCACACAAGTCGGCCTTAAACTGCCTGGCTTCTTTACTCAGAACTGAGGTGTTTGGTTTTGATTTCGAAGTCACCAAGTGGTACCTATCCTGTGAGAAATGCCTTCAGGCAGACAGCATTCAGGACTCAGGGTGTTTCCGTTAGCCATTGGAGGGCAGGATGCAGGCGAATGGATGTAAGCAGTCAGCAGGCCATGCTCAGAGTCTTGGGGCGTAAAGGCACCTACGTTGTGTGGCAATGTCACAAGGCCAGAGACCCGGCTCCTAGGTGTGTAAATGGAGGCAGCAGCAGTGGGGGGCAAACTGGCTTGTTGTGGCTGGAGCCAGAGAATCTGGTGCCTGGAGCACCTCCTGGAAGGAGCCGTGTTCTAAAGCACTAGGAAACCCAGTGCAGAGAAGGCTGGGGCAGATGGGAGGCCGAGAGATGGTGCTAGTTAAGAACTTGGGGAAGTTTTTCAAAAGTAACTTGACCATTCTTTTAAAACCACAGTCCTTAACAGGCATTGAGATATATTTCTCCATGAAGGCCTGACGGTGAAAATTGGAGACTTTGGTTTGGCAACAGTGAAGTCGCGCTGGAGTGGTTCTCAGCAGGTTGAACAACCCACCGGCTCCATCTTGTGGATGGTGAGGCGGCTGGGCTCCCTCTAGCAGGGTGCAGGGCCAGGAGGGGTGATGTGATGGGAGGTCTGTATGCAGGCTTCAGGCATTTCTCTACATTTCCCGACCACCTCGGTGACACCTGTAGTGTTGGCAGCCCCTGGGCAAATTTGGGTTTCCTGGAGGAAGCTGGCGATGAGGAAGTGCTGAAGCACAGCTCGGGGGGAGTTAGGTGATGGGGAGTGCTGGATCTCAGAGACAGGATTCCTGAGCTCCTTTGAGCCTGAGAGTGGGAGCCCTTTGGGAAAGAGCTACAGCAGGGCTGAGGCGGGGACTTTCATACCCAGCCCAAGGGACAGCCTGGCTCCTGCATGTCTGTGGGGCACAGATGGTGACAAATGCACTTTGTCCCCGTAGGCCCCAGAGGTGATTCGAATGCAGGACAATAACCCGTTCAGCTTCCAGTCTGACGTCTACTCTTACGGCATCGTGCTGTACGAGCTTATGACGGGGGAGCTGCCCTACTCCCACATCAGCAACCGCGATCAGGTGCGTCACTGGTGCTCAACGACCCGCTCACCGTGGAAGCCCCTGGGCTCTGCCCGTCTGAGCAACACAGGGTGGAAGGTGCTGCTTTCACTGTTGTTCATCCACCTGTTCCCTCAACTGCTTTCTCTCCCTTAGATCATCTTCATGGTAGGCCGAGGGTACGCCTCCCCAGACCTTAGTAAACTGTACAAGAACTGCCCCAAAGCAATGAAGAGGCTGGTAGCCGACTGTGTGAAGAAAGTTAAGGAAGAGAGGCCTCTTTTTCCCCAGGTAAGACTTGGCTCAAGGTGCTAGAACTGATTAAAGCAGGAGTTCTTAGTGACACAAACAAGGAGAGAAATTTCTTGCTGTTTGTTCTATAGGGAGGGACTTGTGTTCTCCACAAGATGATGCAGGTGGGGGTGGGGAGAACAGCCTGTGTCTTTGGCCCAGATTGAAAGCTGCTGCTGCAGAATGCCCTGTCCCCTGCCATGAGAGCATTTTATGGCCTTGTTTCAGATCCTGTCTTCCATTGAGCTGCTCCAACACTCTCTACCGAAAATCAACCGGAGCGCTTCTGAGCCATCCCTGCACCGGGCGGCCCATACCGAGGACATCAATGCCTGCACGCTGACCACATCCCCTAGATTGCCTGTCTTCTAGTTGACTCTGCACCTGCACTCAGGCCACCAGGTGGGAAGGGAAGTCAGCAGGCATCACCTTTCTGCGGGGACAGAGCTCGTCTTCAGAGAAGCTGCTGCTAAGGACCTTCTAGACCACTCACAGGGCCTTAACTTCACGTTGCCTTTTCTACCCCTCTGGCCCTGGGAGGAGGAAGCCATTTGCAGTGTTGGTTTGTCCTGCTCCCCCACAACCCCTGTGCTCATGAGCTGAGCCTCCTTCAGATGCACCGGTGGCTGCTGATGGCAGTACATGATCTGGGGCCCCAGCTGTTTCAAGTATTTTTAGGGCAAGAAAAAGCACTCAGAGGGGAAATGCAGGTAGCAGGCAAACCAGCCATGACGTGGGGACATGTGGATTTTGGAAATCAGCTCCTATGAGGAACGCTTATCACAGGACTTCTCTTCAGAGATACGTGGTGTGGCACCAAACAGGTAGTTTTGCACATAATGCACCAAACAGCCCAGGACTGTCGAGACCGTGGCAGCCTGGAGGAGCCTGCTTTGGTACTATGGACTTGACTTTGGGGACACTGCCTTTTCTTGAAGGTCTCTAGTGCTTTGGGATGGTTTTTCAGAAGAGGTGCTTGGCCTGCCCCTCCCAGTCTCCGCCCTCTCAGGGAGCAGTCTTCCATTGTGCTGAATTTGTCTTCCAGGAGCTGCCCCTATGGGGCGGGGGCGGGCCCCCCCCACCCCTGCCCCGCCAGCCTTGTCCCTACATCACATCGTATTCGAGGAAGCCAGGAACACAGGTTTTCTTGGGTTTAATTTTGTTTTTATTGCGCCTGACAAAATACAGTTATTCAATTTGTTATTTTAATAAAATAAATTAAAGGTAGGGTTTAATGGCTGTTTCCTCCTTTTAAAGTAATCCTGAGCTCACAGCTTGAACTCCATTTTGTTCATGCCTTTGGGAGCAGAATTCAAGAAACAGGAAATGGGCCCAGAGCCTCTGCTGGGAATTGAATTCAGCCTTTGTCACCCTTCACTTAAGAACTCCAAACTCAGGTAAAGAGGAGACTTTCTTCTTTAAAGTAAAGTAATGCATTTTATAAAACATTTGGTGTCTACAGCTGTCTATAAAAATAGATAATTTAGGCTTGGATTGCATTCTGATTCACAAGGTTATGCTCCTTCAATTAAAATCACTACTAATGACAGAAGAGTTGTACTCTCTTTAGGACCACCGCTAGATAAGAACCAGAAACTGTTCTTGGGTGCTGTTTTTATAAAATTTAAAATCAAAGCCAGGTTTTACAGATAAGAACATACATGAACCCTCGGGGCACAAGCCAGCAGGTGAGAGTTTCCCTGGAGGCACGTGTGCAAGATTACTCCGATTGTGACCCTACCCTACCACAAACCGGAAAAGAGGGGCCATATCTCTGCTTCCTGCTACTTCAAGAGCCCCCCCACCCCACCCCCAGGTAAGAAGGTTTATACCTGTCTGCTGAACGTCCTGCAACAAGACTTCTCCCCTGATTTGGGACACTGCAGAGCCCTAAGTCAAGTTTTGTGCTGAGGTGTGCAGCGCTCACTTGGTTTTTGAAAAGCAATATACAAATCCAGTGTTGACCACACTATTTCAGTATACTAGGGAGGTTCACCACACAGGAATCCTTTGGTAAGATAAATGAATCTGCTGCTTTAGGGGCAGCGCACGGTCCTCGAGGACGGAAGCCAGGCTGGTCTGAATCAATCAGTGAAAACGCTGGCTGGTCAGCTGGCCCCCCTGAGGAGTTTGAGGTGCAACTAACATAAACAGCAACTAGGGAAGCAGCAATTCCATATATGTGTTCAGGTTATTTTATATCCTCACTCTTCCCATGGCTGTAATAATGGAGTGGATGAGACCAAGGTTAAATACAACCCCACTCAAATTCAAGTGACACGCCACCCCAGGCTGCCGTGAAGGAAGCTCTGCACACCCTGGCTTGGGGAAGCCTCGGCTGGTGGAGCCGAAGACGCAGGGCGACCACCTACTCTTCAGGGTTCTGATGACTCCACTCCGGAGAGGTGCATGAAGAGGTCCCCAAGCTCTGTCATGTCGACGTCTTCAGTGTTGTGGACATGCTGGCTTTCTCGGTTCTCAATGAAATCCCAGAGCCGCACTGAATTAAAGAACTGCAAAAACAGCCAGCAAACATGCCTGGTTATTGCTAAAGGCAACGTGAAAGCTGAGTAGCTTCTATTCTGTTTGCCTACCACATGCCCTTCTGCCAAAGCTACGAGGAGGGGCCAGGAGCAGTCCCCGGAAATGCCTACAGGTGGGTGTTCCTGACTAGAGACGGCGAAGTCCTTACCCGCACGGTGCCTTCAGAACTGAGCTGTTTCCGAGGTTTCTCTGGTTCTGCTAGCCGCCCATCAGGGTAAGCATGGCGGTAAAGGCATTTGCTTCCAAATGGGCAGGTCCCTTTGCCTTGCTCAAAGTATTTACAAGCTTTTTTTCTGAAAAGCAGAAAGAAAGGATCAAAAGAACAGTGGGAAAATCTGGGGTGCAGATGAACCACTGTCTTCCTCCATCCCTATCAGAGCCAGGTCAGCCTCAGGTCAGAGGGGCTGAAAATGAGGTCAGAGAGGCTGGATGCCGATTTCCAAGCTGGACAGTACTTGCACCACGATACGCTGCCTCACGTGGAATTGAACGTGCACAGGGCCCCCACTGTGTTTTGAGCCTGCAGTGCTCCAAAGGCCTCCAGGGGCAGGTAGGCCTGAGCATTCCTCTGGGCCAGCTGTCTGGGCTCCAAGGTTCTGAAGCTGGGCTACTTGCCTCAGCTCAAAGTCCCAACAGGAGGTTCACCCAGGAAAGTTCTCCTTCCTCCTGGCCAGCAATGACGCCAAGGTGACTACCGGAAGCCTTCACTTAGGAGTCACAGGGAAAGCAGCAGGCTTTAGCAGCTGCCTAAAGTTACAAGTCTCATTCCAATTTTCCTTGCTCCCCACCCTCCAGAGCAGGGCTTCGTAACTCTATGTGCTACAGAACCCTTCTCGGAACAATGTTTTTAAATGCATAAAAGAAGACACATAGGTCTACAAAATACAGTTACCAGAAAGTTAAAAAAGATTTTCCCCCCATCTTCAGTTTCTAGCTACAGACCCCTATGTTACGAACCCCTGCTCCTGAGGAAACTCAGAACCAAACAGACAACTCCCATTCCTTCTCGCTGAAATGAAATTTGGCTTATGTAATCATAAGTGATCCCACGTAGCAGAGGAAGAGATGCCCGAGAAGCCAGAAGGGCGGGGAAGGTGCAGAAATGAAGCCAAATCCCAGCAGAAAGGGCAGGCTGCCGCAGGGATGGGGTACGTGGCGGTGGCAGACAAGGAAGGGACCTTCTTGACGTCAGTGTTCCCTGTTTTCTCAGACGAGGGGACAACGGCAGAGACAGTGGTGAAAGCCCCTGAGGCAGGCCTCAGAGCAGCACAAAGAAAAGCTCCCCAGCAGCTGTCCATTTCCACCAGGTCTGACTCAAGCACAGGTGACCGGGGAGTGGATTTGAACAGAAGTCTGTGGACCAGACGCCATCCATGGCCCACTGTCCCCAAGGTTCTGAGCAGATCTTCAAATGACCGCTCAAGTGGCAAGTTCTTAACAGGGTCTGCGGGACGCTGGCTTTAACAAACTCGTCAGGTTCAAAACATTATTCTCTGGTCCCCACCCCAAAATGATCGCCCCCCTCCCCCAGCCTTATCTGGTTACCAGGGACATAAGCCTCCAGATCACTCCTACTCCATCTCTGTTCTCAGCGCCCACATCCAATTGTGACTTCTGCCTACAAAGCACCTCCCCAGTCGACCATCTTCTCGGTTCCCACACCGTTGACGCGTTCGGGGCACCATCCTCTGTTGCCTGCCTGCCTGCTGTGGTCCAGTCTCAACTGGCCTTCTCACCAGGTTCTACTCTCTTCACACACCTCAGAGGAGCTTCCCCAAACAGTGTGTCCCTTGTTGTCCTGTTCTTAAAGACCACTCAAGGCCCCTTCAGACTTGTGCCTGTGTCCCTGTAGGTCCCACATCCTTCGATACACTTCTTTCAACCCCAGGGACCACACCCACTGCTCCCCAAACACAAAATCTGCACCATTCTGCATCCATGTCATCGCATCTGCCATCCCAGCCCCCAACCCCGACACACGAACTATTCATGCTTCAGGGCTCAGGGTCCCATTCCCATCCTGCTTTCCCTGACACTCCCAGGTGGATCCCAGTGCCTTCTCTATTGTGACATCTGGCTCCGGCCTCTCATGATGAATCTGTCACCAGATAACCTGTATCGTAATTGTCCTTCTGTAATCTCCCATGACTGATTTTTACTCTATATCCCACATTGGTGTTTAGCTTGAGGGAACCTGGCCTGCAGCTCAGTAAATGTCTGTAGAATGCATGAAAACACTGTCATCAACAGAAAGCAAGGCCAGGAAGACCCAAACAGCAATAACGTGACTTTTCGGAGAACTGCAGCAGAGCTCCTTTCTGCAGGCTGGACCCCTCTGCCTTGCCACTCCTGCCCTCTGGTGGACACACAAGAACATCGCAGGAGGTAAAAATGGTAAAACAAGAAGATATCAAGCCTTTAGTAATCAATATGCAACTTAAAGGAACTATTTAAAAAGATAATACACAGTTTCGCTTTTAGTACCCTTCCTGCAGATGAACTAGAAATACAGACACTCTTAAAAGACCTGAAGGCACTGGAGAGTGAACAAAAGTAGGATTCTTCAAGAGATTAGACACCTGGAAGAATGGAATGGCAAGAGACTGAGTTATCTTTTTAAGAAAAAATAGCACTTAACCTAGAGCAGGCTCCAGGCAAGTATCTACGTAGGGTGGCTAAAACTCCAGTGGAAAAATCAAGTCTTTCTGGCCTGAAGAACAAAAAGAGTTGGTGGAAATCAACCACTGGAAGAGAGGAAACAGTCCCCCAAAGAAAAGGGCCTGAGAGGGACCCATCCAAATACTGCATACTAAGTCCTCCCAAATCCCAGGCCAGTCCCTAACCCACACATCAATGCAGCAGGCTCAAGGCAACTCAGCTAAGGATAAAAAAACTGAACTGAGATTTGAACTGCTGCCCAAGAGTTTGAGTCGAAACAATTTCTCTGCCTATTAAAACAAAAACATTAACGTTTTATAAATGAACCTAACAGAATCCAGAGTCTCTACAAGGTCAGATTTACAGTGTCTAGGTTACAATCCAAAATGACTCAACTCAATGAAGAATCAGTAAAATGTGACCCATTCTTAAAGGACAATCAACAGAGTCTAACTTCAAGATAACAAGGATTTCAAATCACCTACTATACGTGTTCAAGAACATGAGCAGAGAGGAAAAAAAGACTGGACAAAAAAAAAAAAAAAGAACAGAGCCTGAAACTTATAGGACAATATAAAAAAGTCTATCACCTGTAATTAGAATCCCAGAAGAAAAGCAGTGTAGTAAAAAATGTGATGAAACAATGGCCAGAATTTCTCTAAATCTGGTGAATAATATAAACTTACAAATTCAGAGAAAACCAAGCAGTAAAATAGGAAAAAAATCACTCCCAGGCAAAGTATCAAACTGCTGAAAACCAGGATAAAGACCCAGAAAAATGACATACTACAATCTGAATCACACATGACTTATCAGAAACTACAGAGGCCAGATTATACAGTGGAACGACATTTGCAAAGTGCTGAAAGAAGAGAGGGGAAAACCCCAAACTATCATCTCAGAATTTTACTCATTGAAAGAGGTGGCAAACATGTGAATAAGACCAATTAGACCAATAAATTCAATGAAAATATCTTGCAAGAATGGGGGAAAAATCCCCATTTCTGATAAAAAGAAAACCTTCAAACTCATCACCAGCAGATCAGCAAAAATGTTAAAGGCAGTTCTTGAGGCTGAAGGGCAACTGTATCAATTGGAAGGAATTACACACCAAATGACAGAGCACTGGAAATATTATATATCTGACAAGTTTTAAGGCAAAAGTTATTATTACCTTGTGAGGTTCTAATGCATGTAAATATTAAATCCCATACATTACAGTAAAGTTGCAGGATACAAAATCAATATCCAAAAATCAGTTGTTTTTTCATATACTACCAATGAAGTGTCATCAGAAAGAGAAATTAAGAAAATACCATTTACAACTGCATCAAAAAGAATAAAATACCTAGAAACACCAAGGAGGTTAAAGAGTCATACACTTGAAAACTGCAAGACACTGATGAATGAAATCAAAGACAACACATAAATGGGAAGATACTCCATGCATACGGATTAGAAGAATTCTGTTAAAAGGTCCATACCACCCAAAGCAAGCAATCTCTACCAAAATTCCAATGGCATTTTTCACAGAAATAGAAAAAACAATCCTAAAATTTGTACAGACCCACAAAGTCCTGAACAGCTAAAGCAATCCTAAGAAGAACAAAGCTGGAGGCACCGCACTTCCTGATTTCAAATTAGTTTACAAAGCTATAGTGATCAAAACAGTATGGTACTGAACCAGACACACAGATCAATAGAACACCATAGAAAGCCCATAAATAAACCTGTTCATATATGGTCAATTAATTTACAACAAAGGAGCCAAGAATATGCAATGAGGAAAGGACAGTCTCTTCAAAAAATGGTGCTGGGAAAACTGGACAGCGACATGCAAAAGTGTGAAACTGGACCACAATCTTGTACCATAAAAATTAACTCAAAGTGGATTAAAGGCTTGAATGTAAGACATGAAAGCATAGGCAACAAGCTCCCTGACATCTGTCTTGGAGATGATTTTTTGGATTTAACACTGAGAGCAAAGGCAACAAAAGCAAAAATAAACAAGAGGGACCACATGAAACTTTAAAAAGCTTCTGCAGAACAAAGGAAACCATCACAAAATGAAAAGACAACCTACTGAATGGGAGAAAATATGTGCAAGTCACCTATCTGATAAGGGGTGAATATCCAAAACGTACAAAGAACTCATACAACTCAGTAGCAAAAAAAAAACCAATCAGATTTAATGGGCAGAGGAACTGAAGAGACAGTTTTTCAAAGAAGACACACAAATGGCCATCAGGCACATAAAAAGATGCTCAATCTCACTAATCATCAGGGAAATGCAAATCAAAACCACAATTAGATATCACCTTACACCTGTTAGAAGAGATACCTGCACCCCCATGTTCACTGCAGCATTATTCACGATATCCAGGATATAAAAAGTTGTTTAACAGATGAATGGATAAAGAATATGCGGTATGTGACTGTGTGTATATACACACACACACAAAATGGAATATTATTCAGCCACAAGAAAGGAGGAAATCCTGCCACTTGTGACAACATGGATGGACCTTGAGGGCATTATGCTAAGTGAAATAAGTCAGAGAAAGACAAATACTGGATGGCATCACTTTTATGTGGGAATCTAAAAAAAAAAAACTCATAGAAACAGTAGAAAAGTGGTTGCAAGAAGCAAGGGTGCAGGGAAAATAGGGAGAGGTTGGTGAAAGGGTGCAAACTATCACCTATTAAGATGAATAAAGATAAAACACAGTGACTCTGGTTGACAACACTATTGCTAAGACGGTAGAAAAAAAAAATTGTGAGGCAATGGATGTGTTAATTAGCTAGACGGGGGACTCCTATCACAGTGTATATCAAATTACCATGATGTACATTTTAAAGTATTTCATAATTTTATTTGTCAATTATACCTAAATAATAAAAAATTATTACCTTGTGCAGTTCTAATGTATGATATGCATTATATCTGTAGCACAAAGATGGTAATGAGGAAGTAACTGCATATTATATAAGGCAGCAGGAACATTAATTCTGACTAAAATATTAGGAGTATATTGTAATCCCAAGAAAAAACCATTTAAAAAAAAGAGATAAGCTAAAAAGATGCAAGTTAAAATGGAATTCTAAACAATATTCAAAATAGCTAACACAGCAGAAACAGCAGAGGTATCCATCAGCAGGGGCACAGAACAACCGGGGTAAACAGGCAGCCCTTGCTTTGCAAGGTTCTGATCATGTGCTATGGTCTGAATGTTTGGATCCCACTAAAATTCATATACTGAAATCCTAATGTCCAGTGGGACAGAATTAGGAGACAGGTGATTAAGTCATGAGGGTGGAGCCCTCAAGAATGGCATTAGTGTTCTTGTAAGAGAGCCGGTGAGCTCCTTCACCCCTTCCACCATGTGAGGACGCAGTGAGAGGACGCTGGCCCTCACTAGAACCCGACCATGCTGGCACCTTGATCTTGGACTTCCCAGCCTCCAGAACTGTGAGAAATAAATGCCTGCTGTTTATAGGCCACCCAGTCTGCTGTTAATCTGGAACAGACTGATACACCATGTACGGTGAGTTGAATAGCGGCCCCCAAAAGACAGCTCAAAATCCTAAGCCCTGCTACCTGTGAATGTGACTCTATTTGGAGAAAGGATCTTTGCTGATGGAGTTAAGGATCTCAAGATGAGATCATCCTGGATTAATGGGAGGGTCTTACGAGAGACCCTTACACGAGTCAGAGGGGAGAGAGAGACACAGAGCAGACAAAGGCAGAGACTGGAGTTACGCTGCGCCCAGAAGCCAGGAGAGGGGCCTGGAACAAATTCTCCCTCAGAGCCTCCAGGAGGAGCCACCCTTGCCCACACCTGGATTTTGGACTTCCAGCCTCCACAAGTGTGAAAGAACAGATGTCTGGTGTTTTGAGCACCCAGTCTGTGGTAATGTTACAGCAGCCACAGGAAATGAATCCACCATGGTTTCGTTAAGTGCCACTGGTCCCCCAGCAACACAGTTCAAATTTCTGTCACCACAACACACAACTGTGAGTGACCATGTGAAGCACACACTGTCAGCTCTTCAGTCCAAACCACCATACGAACAGCACATGTGCGCCATGGTCAGTGACTGACCATCTTAACTCTCCTCCCAAGTCTGTCGGTGACTGGTCACTGTGCATCTGTTATTCAGTGGAGCTGTGTTGCCTCCTTGTTGCCCAGTGATACATCCACAAGACATTTTACAAAAACGGATAACTGAAAGAGGAAACTGGCCAACAAAGATAGAAGTGCAGCAAAGAAATGACAAGTGGTATAACACTGGAAGTGAAATCTGAATCCTCCGCCATATTCAACGCATCAGCAAATCCATCCCAGTTCTTCTAAACAGGTCCAGAATCTGACCACTTGCCATCACCTCCATGCCTCCTACCCTGGTCCAAGCCACTGCCACATCTCGCCTGGACTGTTGTAACAGCCTGACTGGTCTCCCCATTTCCACTTTTGCCTCCTCTTTCAATATATTCTCAGTGGTTCAGCCACAGTGATCCTTTCAGAATATATCAGATCATGTCACTCCTCTGGTCAAAATCGTATGACGGCTGCCCACCTCAGCCAGAATAAAAAAGCTAGTCTATCCAATGACGTACAGAGCCCGACACAATTCACCCCACTCCCCCTGTCCTCGTCTCCAGTGTTCTCCCCACCTGCTTCTCTCCTGCAGCTCCGCCTTGCTGTTCCGAACAAGGCAGACACGCTCTAGCCTCAGAGCTTTCTCTGCAGTGACAGCCCCGTCCCTCTTGAGCGCTCTTCTCAGTCACATGGACATGGCTCGCCGCCTTGCCTCCTCGAGATCTCTGCTCACAGGTCGCCTTACTGACGTGTCCTCTGGGGTCCAGCATGGAAACTGCAATCCCCTCATTTCCTATCCCCATTCCCAGGCTTATTTCACTCCTTAGCCCTACCATATAATAAACATTTTCTTATTTTCTTGTTTGTTTCTTATTATTCTTATTTTTTTCCTTCAGTAGAATGTGAACTGTGTGAGGGCTGGGATTTTTGTCTAGTTTGTTTAATGCTGTATCTCCAGCAACTAGAAAAGGCCTATCAGACAGATCTTTCATCTCTATTTGTTGAACGAATGATCAGAGATAAAAAGGCTATCTTAGCACTACAAGCAGGATTTCTAAGGGACACTGCTCAGCTTAAAAACCGTTAAGCAAGTCCACTTCACCACAGCCTTGCTTGCTCACCTCTGTGTCCCCAGAGCCCAGCATGCTGCCCGAGAGAAAAGACACTGAGTGGCCTCCCCACAGGGGAGGCCCTGCATGAAGCAAAGATGGAAACAAGAGCCAGGCCCGCACCAGATCACGCTTGAGCGCAGAGTACTTACCCCATTCCCTGTTTGAAAGCTTCAATCAACTCGTTCTTTTTATTCTGATCTTCTACCCAATACACACTTGGAATTACAAACTCTGATATCACACGGCACTCTGGACAAGACCTGAAGTAAGAATCAGGTTAGTAAGGGAGAGACTCAGTTACAAATCCTGTGCGTACTCCACCACTAAACCTTGTGCTCAAATGCGTGACCGCTCCAGGTGTTTTTCCCACCCCGGAATTCTAAAAGGTACAAACGCAATCCTCTAACCTAATTTACTGTTGAAACATGTTCTTCTCAACAATAAAAAAGACAACCTAATTTTAAAATGGGGAAAGGATTTGAGTAGGCATTTCTCCAAAATGGCCAATAAGCACAGAAAAAGATGTTCAAGTACCATTAGTTATCAGGGAAATGCAAATCAAAACCTCACTAAGGTATCACTTCACACCTGCAAGGATGGCTGACATCAGAAATCAAGACCAACTAAGTGCTGGCAAGAATGCGGAGAAACTGGAATCCTCCTATGTTGCTGATGGGGATGTAAAATGGTCCAGCCACTATGGATGGCAGTCTGGCAGTTTCTCAAAATGTTAAACACAGAGTTCCCATATGCCCAGCAACTCCACTCCTAAGGGTATACCCAAAAGTTCTGAAAATAGTATTCAAACAAATACACAAATGTTCATAGGCACACTAGCCATAACAGCCAAAAGGTGGAAACAACCCAAATGTCCATCAACTGATGAATGCATAAACAAAATGTGGTCTAGCCATACAATGGAATATTATTTATAGTCACTAAAAAAGAATGGAGGGGCTTCCCTGGTGGCGCAGTGGTTTGGAGTCCGCCTGCCGATGCAGGGGACACGGGTTTGTGCCCCGGTCCGGGAAGACCCCACATGCCGCGGAGCGGCTGGGCCCGTGAGCCTGCGCGTCCGGAGCCTGTGCTCCGCAACGGGAGAGGCCACAGCGGTGAGAGGCCCGCGTACCGCAAAAAAAAAAAAAAAAAAAAAAAAATGGAGTACTGATCCATGCTACAATATGGGTGAACTCTGAAAACATGCTGAGTGAAAGAAGCCAGACACAAAGGCCACAATATTGTATGATTCCATTTATATGAAATGTCCAGAACAGGTAAATTCATAGAGAAAGAGGAGATTAGTGGTTGCCAGGGGCTGGAAAGAGGGATGAACAGGCAGTGACTGTAGGCAGAGGTTTCTTTTTAAGATGATGAAAATGTTCTAAAATTAGACTATAGTAACAACAGCTGCACAACTAAGAATATATATATATTTAAAAAAACCCTGAATTGTACTTTTTTTGTTTGCGGTACGCGGGCCTCTCACTGTTGTGGCCTCTCCCGTTGCGGAGCACAGGCTCCGGACGCGCAGGCTCAGTGGCCATGGCTCACGGGCCCAGCCGCTCTGTGGCATGTGGGATCTTCCCAGACCGGGGCACGCACCCGTGTCCCCTGCATCGGCAGGCGGACTCTCAACCACTGCGCCACCAGGGAAGCCCTGAATTGTACATTTTTATCTCAATAAAGCTGTTATTTTACCACACGAATGTGTGACTTCAGGCAAGTTACCTGACCTCACCATACCTGAGTTTCCCTATACATAAAATGAGAATGATGATCAGAGGGTCTCTGAGAGAATTATGACTTAATGTATGTGAAGTTTCTGACAGTACACAGCACGCGGTAACTTCTCACTATGACTTAGCTTTTCTCCCACCCCACTGCGGAATTTGAGAATCCTATGATGTTGTGTGTCAGTTATCTCTCAGTAAGGCTGGGGGATAAAACCCTGTGTTGGCTCACTGAGTACATCCCATGTATCAGACATTATGTGAAATGTGTTACATGCACTATTCCATTTAGTCCTCAAATAAGCCCTACGTTACAGATTAAAGAAAAAAAGGCAATCAGCCTACGGGCGGACCACCAGTAACTGTGCCAGAGGCAAATGGGCCTTCTCACACAGAGGATCCCTGCTGAGTGTCCCCCCAACACCCTAAATGCCTGGCAGGAATTGTCACCTTCCTTTTTAAAGGAAAAGACAGTTGGGCTCAGGGAGGGTCTGCGACTTGCTCAAGTCCTTGCTCAAGGACTCACCACTCACCTGTGGAGGACAAGGGAAGGCTTCCCTGTGGATGGAAGAAAATCCCCAATCAAACCTTCTCCCAGATTCTATAGGTAAGACCCCTGCTGCACTTACTTGATGATTGGGTTCTCAAACTGCTTGGCACACCTCCACTGCCGGATGCAGGACAGGCAATACGTGTGGTTGCAGTTGGAAAGGATCCCGAACCTCCGCTCTGAGGCTGACGCTTTCTCGAGGATAACCTCCATGCAGATGCTACACACTTTGTCCTGACTCGCCTGGAAGGCAAAGGCCTTCTCCATCTCGTGTTCGAATGTTGACATGCAGATCTGAAGTACAGGGAGGTGGGAAGGAAACCTTTGGTTCTGGGCTGGGGAGTGGTGAGAGCCCAGAATGACTGCCGGCCACACAGTACAACCAGGATCGGGAAGGAACGGGGACTGTGGCTGCTTCCGGCAGGCCCGGCCATGCACTGCATTCGGGACACAAAGCTCTCTCAAGACCACCACTGGGTCGCCCCCGCCTGTCGGCACTGCTCCACGGTCACTTCCAATTTAAAGCCGAGACCAGAGGCCCAAGAAGATTAGAGGGCCACTGTGGGGTCAAGGAGGTCCCAAAGACTGGGACCCTGGTCTCCTTGCCCCTCTGGGTACCGCCTTTCCCAACACCAACACCGTTAATGCCAAATAACCCTTAATCTAAAACATCAGGCTGACAGGCCAGGGTCAGAGGTCAGCAGCATCACTTCTTCCTACGAGAACCGGTTACTGAACGAATCCCTTCACACTCAGGAGGCAGGTGAACAGAGCATGTCCCCTGCGCAGCACCACGCATCAGGCACCAGAATCAATGCAAAGGACCTAGGACCCAGGCCCTCGCACAGTGGATGCACACATGAGCCGAACCCACAGCACAGCACCCGGATGTCATGTCCCTGGGGAGGAGGGAAGCGCTAACCCGTGCTCACCTGAACACCCCCCGGGGGACGGCAGAGGGTTCAGACAACCTCCACAGCTCTGTGCTGAGCAGAAGCCCGCACAAACACGGGAGCCTAATGACCTGCAAGGTCCCTTCCGACACCGAACTCCTCAAATTCTCCAGAACTCGGCCCGGCTGGCCAGGTACACAATGCAGGTATTACTGGCAGAAAGCTGCTTACAGAAATACCGATTCTGTCACTTAGTGCACTTCAAATTCCTTAAAAAGAGTTCCCGTAAAGGCTTGCAACTGTACCTTCTCGTGAGCTTTCCTTTGCTCTGGGTCGAAGGGGTGCAGGACTTGTAACCTACAGATTTCACACACTTCGCCATGCAGGTAGACACAAGCATCCCCAAATCGGCACTCCCCGGCAGCTGCGTAAGGGCACAGCTGCTGCTCGCTGCTGTAGGAGCTGCTAGCTTCCAAGCTGTCGAGACCACTCCTGATCGCTTCTAGGTAGGAAAGCGGCTTCAGCTCCGGGCTGTTCTGCAGGTCGTTGCAGCCTCCGGGATTACTCACCACACTTGGGCAAGTCTTTTCTTCAGCCATGCCAGAGAGATCTTAAAATAAAACACACGGCACACACACACACACATGAAAACTGGCCCAACCCTTCTGGTAAGCAATCAGTCAAAACCTGACAAATTAACCCTGACTTTGGGAATTTCACTCTTGGGATGTATGGAAAAAAACAGGCCAAGAGGGGAAAAATAAAAGAAAAAATGTTCAGAGTGATATTACTTAGAATCATAATAAAAAAACAAAAAAACATAATTGGCAACATAGGGAAATAGCAAAGCAGACCATGATATATTTATATAAAATAACACTAAAGTTCCTTTTTAAGAATGCCAAGTATGGAAATCTCAACACATGGACCAGTTACACTTAAAAAAAAAAAAATTTAAAAGAAAACAAAGTATAAGTCAAAAGGAATTCAGAATGAGGTCAATAAAATACAGTGGTTTCCTTTTTACCAGTAAAGTTACCAATCTTTTTAAAGTGAAGGAGAATGAAAATCTGGAGCAAGTCTCTGGGTCCTGAGGCCAGAGTCAAACTGTCCTTTGGCCACCCACCCGCTTCTCACACGGGAGCTGCTGCCTACCCATCATGCTTCTAACATTTTCCGAGGGGATATATCTGACGCAATGGATTTATTGTTTGCTTAGGATGGGATCTGCCTATCTTATGCTGAACAATTTCCAGAAGTAGAAACCCCTTCACCTGGTGAGGACCAGCCAATAAAAACAACTACGATTTGTAGCCTTCTACCCACACAAACCCTGCTCCAGGGTACAGATCACTCCCCAAACCTGAACATGCTATTCTATTTCCAAAGATGGAACTGGCTCAGCCTAAGAACTAAGACTATGAACTGACCAAGAAGACAAACAGTGAAACGTGCTCTTCAACAAAACATGTAGCTTTGAAATGAACAGCTTGGTGCTTCTCAGAGTTGGGCAACCACACTATGCAGATGACAGTTACATGGTGACAAAAAGGCCACTTTCAATGTTTTGCCAGGCAAACCTGGCGCTCTGCCCCACCACGGACACGAGGCCTAATGCGTCATCTGAACGCCCTGCAGCCAGATGTAGCCTGTTCTCAGGACTGTTCTGGGTGTGAGGTTAGGAGCCCCCTTGACAAGAGAAGGCCAAGGAAAGCAAGAGTGCTGTTCAAAAAGGCAACAGAAGGATTCTGCTCACTCACTTCGGTCTCTAAGTACCAATGTCCTCTTTTCACGTTTCCCAGGCTCGTGTAAGTTAGTTTTCACGATTGATGCAGTGAGGTCGGAAGGAGGGTGAGGACTGTGGAAACCCAGGGAGGGCACCCCGTGGGGAACAGTGCCCATGGCCCCACCAGCTGCAGCAGAGGGCCTCGTGTGATCGTACCTGAACAAAACACACAGCAGATGCATTACGGACACACCACATGCACATGCCTCCCGCATTCCCCAGACCTGGAACATCCCTCCTTCTGCTCCATCTGTAGACGGGGACAATGAGACAATCGTTTCCTGTATTTTAACTGATAAAAGTCTTATCAATTAGTAAGAATTACCTGGCAATTCAGAGTGAGTAGTACACTGCTGTCTATCACCTCCACTTAAGTGTCCTGTGGGGCTTGGGTGGGACAGATGCACTGCCCAGACCACACAAAGAGAGCCCGACGGTTCCGGAGATGCTGACTGACTGGCTTCTCCTGGACTGTCTCTTGGGGGCGCCCACTGGCAGGGGGAGGGCTGAGTGGGCCAACTTCCCACATCCCAGGCAGCACAGAGGAAGGACTGAAGGGAGCTCTGCAGCCCAGGAAAGCAGATCAGCCCTTCACTACAACAGCACAGGAACAGGTTTTGGAATTTTCTCCTGTCTAGAAGTTACAAAACTTGCCTACAGATGTCAGTAAAAAAGGATGATTCTACATGCTCATAAATGTTCATAGCACTCACAGCAAAAAACTGGAAGCCCCTTAAGAATCTAATACAGGGATAGTTAATAAAGTGATGGCACGTCAACATTATGAAGAATTATAAAATTACAGGTAAGACGTAAAGTAGCAGCACTGGACGGAGCTTATGACATGTTAAAAAAAGGCAAGATAGAAAATCTTATGTATACTCTGAGGGCAAATTTATAACTATAGACTCATAAGAATAGACATGAAAAGTGACTTTGAAAAATTAAAATTTTTATGGTACTCAATTTGAGGTTTCAAAATTATTTTTGTAACATTACTTTTAAACTAAAGTTTTCCCATCATCAAGACCCAGGATTTAAATCCGTGAAGGTAGTGAACTCAGTGTCACAGCTGGCGATAGAAGCGGGTGCTTGCCTGCAACGAGTTCCGTAGGCGCAACAGCCCTTCTGGTAGTATTTGCAGATGGTAGATGGCTTGCTGTTTGCCAAGTCATGTGAGAACAGGCACTGGTTTCCTTCCCGACACACACCATGCATAAAATACCTGATGAGACAAGCAGAGGCATAAAACTTTTTTTGTTGTTGTTGTTGCGGTACGCGGGCCTCTCACTGTTGTGGCCTCTCCTGTTGTGGAGCACAGGCTCCGGACACGGAGGCTCAGCGGCCATGGCTCACGGGCCTAGCCGCTCTGTGGCATGTGGGATCTTCCCGGACTGGGGCACGAACCCGTGTCCCCTGCATTGGCAGGCGGACTCTCAACCACTGCACCACGAGGGAAGCCCAAGACAGTGATTTTAGATGCACCACATCTATTTCAATGACAGCTTTTCTGGAAGAAAAATGATCCCATGCATTTGTCTTAAGATATATCCTCTTGATTTAAGATAGGCCACATACGTAAAATGTGAGCCTCATGATTGAGAAAATGCACACTGAAAGACTGCTCTGTTCTCATGAATTTTAAAGGGTATGGTTGTAAAGGAGTCAGAGACCTGGGCTCGAGATCTAGCTGTGCCACGTGTAAGCAAGTCACAAAACCAACTCCCCTGGGCCTTCCTACCTTTACCTATAAAACAAAAATTACACTGCCTACTCTACTATAAACTGTGGTGAGGCTCAAAAAAGATAGTGGAGCACCAGGAGACACATATAAGAATGTTCCACTAAGTTGTCCAATTCTGGCCCTGAAAGAACAACTGGGAGGCATTCTAGTTCTGTCCAGCCAGAGCAGAGAGGCCTGGCTGAATACTCAGAGGAAACTGTAGAGGGACATGCCTTGGCATTAAGGGTAAACAAGTCCCCAAATAAAGAGATTTTAGACCTGCCCTAATAAACATTTTCTTTTCTTTTTTTTAAAAAAAAACAAGCTTCAAAACGATCTAGCTGATAGCAAATAACTTACTGTCAACTAAAACAAACTTTAACATTCTTTGAAGGAAGACCAAAAAATCCAAATGCTCAAAAATACTCACAATGTTTGGCATCCAATCAAAAATTACTAGACATACCAAAAAGCAGGAAAATGTGACCCGTAGCCAGGAGAAAAATTAGTCAATTAACAGGAATGACAGATGATGGACTCAGCAGACAAGGACTTTAAAACCAGCTATGACAGGCCATCATCAAAAAATCCACAAACAATAAATGCTCCAGAGGGTGTGGAGAGGAGGGAACCCTCTTGCACTGTAGGTAGGAATGTAAATTGGTGCAGCCACTAATGGAGAACAGCATGGAGGTTCCTTAGAAAACTAAAAACAGAGCTACCATATGACCCTGCAATCCCACTCCTGGGCATATATCTGGAGAAAAACATGGTCCGAAAGGATACATGCACCCCAATGTTCATTGCAGCACTGTTTACAATAGCCAAGACATGGAAGCGACCTGAATGTTCATCGACAGAGGAGTGGATTAAGAAGATGTGGTACATATATACAATGGAACATTACTCAGCCATAAAAAAGAATGAAATAATGCCATTTGCAGCAACATGGATGGACCTAGAGATTGTCACACTGAGTGAAGTAAAGTCAGACAGGGAAAGAGAAATATCACATGATATGGCTTATATGTGGAATCGAAAAAGAAATGATACAAATGAACGTATTTACAAAACAAAACAACTCACAGACTTAGAGAACGAACTTACGGTTACCAGGGGGGAAGGGTGGAGGGAAGGAATAGTTAGGGAGTTTGGGACTGACATGTACACACTGCTATATTTAAAAAGGATAACGGGGGCTTCCCTGGTGGCGCAGTGGTTGAGAGTCTGCCTGCCGATGCAGGGGACACGGGTTCGTGCCCCGGTCCGGGAAGATACCACATGCCGTGGAGCGGCTGCGCACGTGAGCCATGGCCGCTGAGCCTGTGCTCCGCAACCGGAGAGGCCACAACAGTGAGAGGCCCGCGTACCGCAAAAAAAAAAAAAAGCTTGTCAATAGAATCACACATGCACGATCAATTAACTTTTGATAAACGTGTCAAGGTAATTCAACAAATGATGCTGGACCCAGTATCTATATGGAAAAACAAAAAACAAAAAACCTCAAACATTACATGTCTGCTGATGTTACCCAATATGAATGAAGTATACAACATAACCTGCCATGTATCCTAGCCAAAAACATTTAAATGAATCCAACAAAACTTCAGATCTAACTTCTAGTTTATAGGAAATACAGGGGATTGGGAACAAGCTAAAAGACCTCATGAGGAAGCAACCAGATAAATACAAAAGAAGAGGCAGCAGGTGGGCCAGATCTCTTTACCAACGAAGCGTCATGGAAAAAAATAAGGGGAGGGGGCCTGGGTCTGGAAAATGATTTGGTGGTTTCTTAAAAACTTAAACATAAATTTACCATATGACTCAACAATTCCAGTCCTAGGTGTTTACCCAAGAGAAATGAAAACATATGTTCACACAAATACGTGTATAATACATGAATGTTCATAGCAACATTATTCATAATAGTCAAAAAGTGAAAACTGACAATTCCATCAACTGGTGAACGGATAAACAAAATGTAATATATCCATACAACGGGATATTATTTGGCAATAAAAAGGAAGGAATAATGATACATGCTACAAGGATGAGATGCAAACACACTACAGTAAGTGAAATAAGTCAGACACAAAAGGCCACGTTGTATGAATCCATTTATAAGTAGTGTTAAAAAAAGGGGCAAATCTATAGGAACAGAATGGTCCTTATAAAGATTATA
Organism: Monodon monoceros; assembly: GCF_005190385.1. Taxonomy (NCBI): domain Eukaryota; kingdom Metazoa; phylum Chordata; class Mammalia; order Artiodactyla; family Monodontidae; genus Monodon; species Monodon monoceros. The sequence goes on along the minus strand of NW_021703780.1, from coordinate 97,739,046 downwards.
CAGCCTATATAGACTACGTATAGACACAGTCCCTACATATGGTATGTAAATTATACTTCAATAAAGCTGTTAAAAGAAGAAAATTTAAAAAGGAGGAAACTGCACTAGATTAGTAGACAGAATATAAGGTATGTAATAACCAATGCAATATTTGGCCCTGGATTATATTCTGGTTTGGACAAACCAGCTGTAAGAAACATCTGTGGGACAAATGGGGAAATCTGAGTACGGACTAGGTATCAGGTAATTTATTGACATGGAAAGTTGAAGATTATTAACTGAGAAAAGCATATTATATAACAGAATATACAGTAAAATGGTGTAACCGCTACGTAAAACAGTACAACGGTTCCTCAAAAAATTAAAAATAGAATTACCACATGATTGAGCAATTCCACTCTTGGGTATATACACAGAAGAACTGAAAGCAAGAACTCAAGTATTTGTACACCCCTGTTCAGAGTGCATTATTCACAGTAGCCAAAAGGTGAAAACAATCCAAGCGTCCATCAGAGGATGAATGGATAAACAAAATGTGGTCTACAAATACAACGGAATATTACTCAGCCTTAAAAAGGAAGGAAAGTCTGACTTGTGCTACAACAGGGATGAACCTTGAAGACGTTATGCCAACTGACGGAAGCCTGACACAGGAAGACAGCACCGTGTGATTCCACTTATGAGAGGTGCTTAGAATAGTCAGATTCACAGAGAGAGGGAGGAGAATGGGTGTTGTCGGGTTGGGGGAGGCAGAATGAGGAGTCAGTGTTTAAAGGGGACACAGTTTTTAGGTTGGGAAGATGAAAAGAGCTCTGGAGGTGGATGGTGGTGACGGCTGCACGACAGTATGAATGTCCTTAATGCCACTGAACTGGACACTTAAAAATGGTTAAGAGGGTACATTTATGTTATGCACATTTTACCACAATTAAAAAATTTTAAAACAGCACATACAGTATGCTCTCATTTTGGTAAACACTAACTACACACATGCACACATCTGCATTTTAACAATGTGGAAAGACAGACAATAGCCTTTTTTTTTTTTTTTTTTTTTTGCGGTACGCGGGCCTCCCACTGTTGTGGCCTCTCCCGTTGCGGAGCACAGGCTCCGGACGCGCAGGCTCAGCGGCCATGGCTCACGGGCCCAGCCCCTCCGCGGCATGTGGGATCTTCCCGGACCGGGGCACAAACCCGTGTCCCCTGCATTGGCAGGCGGACTCTCAACCACTGCGCCACCAGGGAAGCCCGACAACAGCCTTTTTACGAGTGGCAATCCTTGAGGGTAAGGCATATGGTGTTTTGTTTTTTTTTTTTTAACACCTTTATTGGAGTATAAATGCTTTACAATGGTGTGTTAGTTTCTGCTTTATAACAAAGTGAATAAGTTATACATATACATATATCCCCATATCCCCTCCCTCTTGCTTCTCCCTCCCACCCTCCCTATCCCACCCCTCTAGGTGGTCACAAACTACCGAGCTGATCTCCCTGTGCTATGCGGCTGCTTCCCACTAGCTATCTATTTTACATTTGGTAGTGCATATATGTCCACGCCACTCTCTCACTTTGTCCCAGCTTACCCTTCCCCCATGGTATTTTCTTATTTTTGTTGATCTGTACTTTCTAATATTTCTACCATGAACATATACTGCTTTTGTAATAGTAAATGGTTGCTTTAGTTTTAAAAGATTATGAAGGGCTTCCCTGGCGGCGCAGTGGTTAAGAATCCGCCTGCCAATGCAGGGGACACCGGTTTGAGCCCTGGTCCGGGAAGATCACACATGCCACGGAGCAACTAAGCCCGTGTGCCACAAGTACTGAGCGTGCAAGCCACAACTACTGAGCCTGCAAGCCACCTACTGAAGCCTGCGTGCCTACAGCCCGTGCTCCGCAACGAGAAGCCACCGCAGTGAGAAGCCCGCGCACTGCAACGAAGGGTAGCCCCCGCTCGCCATAACTAGAGAAAAGCCCGCGCATAGCAACAAAGACCCAACGCAGCCAAAAATAAATTTATTTTAAAAAAATTACGGTAAGTATCGAATACTGGAGAGAGTATGGTTTAAAAAAACCCACATAAATGCTCAGTACAATACTTATCTCACAGTGGGTACCCCCAAAGTTCAGCTCTTATTAGTTTAGTAAAAAAACGCTGCCGATTAAGCTGACAGTTAGTTACAAGAGGGACCTGGGCCTTATCACAATGCACGCAGAGGGCTGAGGAGTCACAGTCCATGGACCGAGGCAGAGAGAAGGGGGAGCTGGCCCAGGGGCCGCCTAGCCAAGCAGTCTACAGAATGCCCGGGTGCCGATGGGCGGGAGGAGTATGTGCCAGAAACACACAGAAAGGCAGGGAAGTGAGGCCCCACGAGGGTGTGGCAGGCCTGCTGAGACAGATGGAGGATCAGGCCTGACTGGGGCAGCTGGAATAGTGATGAGTGCGCCTCCCAATAAGGGACAAGGGGCCCAAGTCAAGCCCTGAGACACACTAAACCCCCTTCCTAGGCCTCTTGCAGAAAGGCCACTGGAGCTGCAGGGCGAAGACAGACTGGAGAGGCTGGAAGTGTAGGTGAGAGGAGCCCGTCAGGAGGTTGCTCTGTAAAGGGGCTTTATCTGTGAACCCATGTTTTAACTTAAAAAATACACTATGGAAAGTCTCAAACATATACAAAAGCAGACAGTGGTAGGGTAACTCCCAAGATGTTTCCACACCAGCTTTCACCTTATCAACTCCCAAACACTCTGGTTTCACCCATTTCTCCCCTCTCCCGTATGGCTGTGACAGTTTATCTTTTTAGCGAGGGATAACACATACCTTTTGAATGAAGACTTCGGGGCAAGGAGGGCCCTCCCTCCCTCTGAACAAGTGTGTGATCAGAAATATATGAAATGAGGAAAAATACAACAACTCCAACAAGCAGTGCCATCAGCACTCTGTCTAACACTTTTACTTCTTTATCTCACTTAATCCTGATACTACTCTGAGGAATATTAGCTCTATACCCATGATGCAGACAGGAAAGCTGAGGCTCAGAGAGGTGTGACGACTCAGAGAAGATCTAATTGCTGAGTAGGGGACCCCAGCTCTGGTCTTCCCAAGACAGCCCTGACCTCTTCCCACCAAAACTGATTTTCCTGTCAGTCTGCCTCTGTCCATACCGTGGCCCCTTTCTGCAACACTGTACCCCATCTTTCACTGTACTTAACTGTGATAACCCACCTTCCTTCCTGACCAGCACGAGTCCTGGCTGGACCAAGAAACCTTCCCACCGCTCCAGCCCACAGTGTGCTTTCTTGGCAGCTCCACGGTATAGTGCTTCCCAACTTGGGGCCCCTGACCCAAGAGAGCTGGGGCTCTTGAACACATGGTTGGGAACATCCGGTTAACGCCACACACAAAAATAAACTCGAAATGGATTAAAGACGTAAATTTAAGACTGGAAACCATAAAACTCCTAGAGGAAAACATAGGCTGAACACTCTTTGACATCAATCGTAGCAATATTTTTTTGGATCTGTCCCCTAAAGCAAAGGAAATAAAATAAAAAATAAACAAACTAAACATAAAAGCTTCTGCACAGCAAAGGAAACCATCGACAAAATGAAAAGACAACCTACTGAAGGGGAGAAAATATTTGCAAATGATTTGGTAAGGGGTTAATATCCAAAATATATAAACAGCTCATACAACTCAACATCAAAAAAAACAAACCACCTGATTAAAAAAGATGGGCAGAAAACCTGAACAGACGTTTTTCCAAAGAGGACGTGCAGCTGGCCAACATGCACATGAAAAGATGCTCAACATCACTAATCATCAGGGAAATGCAAACCAAAACCACAGTGAGAGATCACTTCACACCGGTCAGAATAGCTATCATAAAAAAGAACACAAACAACAAATGTTGGTGAGGGTGTGGAGAAAAGGGAACCCTCCTACACTGTTGGTGGGAATGTAGAATGGTGCAGCCACTGTGGAAAACAGTACATACGTTTCCCAACTAACTGAAAAGAACCACCATGTGACCCAGCAATTCCACTCCTGGGTATATAAAAAAACCTCCAAAACACTAATTTGAAAGGATACATGCAAAACACTAATCTGAAAAGATGCACGCACCCCAATGTTCACAGCAATATTATTTACAATTTCCAAGATGTGGAAGCAACCTAAATGTCCATCAACAGAGGAATGGATAAAGAAGATGTGGTACATGTATATACAACGGACTACTACTCAGCCAGTAAAAAGAACGAAATCTTGCCATCTGGAGCAACATAGATGAACTTGGAGGGCATTATGTGAAATAAGTCTGACAAATACTGTATGTTATCACTTATATGTGGAATCTAAAAAATATAACAAACTAGTGAATGTAACAAAAAAGAAGCAGACTCACAGATACAGAGAACAAACTTGTGGTTACCAGTAGGAAGAGGGAAGGGGGGAGGGGCAATATAGGGGTAGGGGGTTAAGTAGAACAAACTATTAGGTATAAAATGAGCTACAAGGATATACTGTATGACATGGGGAATATAGCCAATATTCTATAAGAAATATAAATGGAGTATAATCTTTAACAACTATGAATCACTATATTGTACACCTGTAACTTACATAATATTGTACATCAAGTATACATCAAGGGGGGGAAAAAAAAGCCTGGGAATAACTTGAGGAAGACGCAGCTGGAACATCACCAAATGCGACTGAACACAGAAAGCCTAAACCTAACCAATTATGTGGCTGTGCCTGGAACTGGAGAACTACTGACAACGTTCAAACGTTGGGAAAGGGAGCTGACTCTAAGGAAGGTCAGAAGGCCCGGACTGTCCTTCCCAGAGAAAGGGGACCAGAGAACACAGGTGGCAAGTCATGCTGCACCTCGGCCCTACAATGGGCCTGGGAGGCTGCTGAGCTGGAGACCACAGGTTTTGAAGCCCTTCCATCCCTCCTTGCTCCCTAAGCACACTTCTAACTTTCTCCACCTGTCTATCTCCCCAAAAGCAGAAGTGCTGACCAGGCCCACCTGACAATTTCTTTTCTCCCGGGAAATGTTAAAAGGGTATTCTACTTTGTATGTCAGTTTCTACTGAGTTTGGGTAGCATGAGCCATCTCTAAATACACCAACAGAATCAAATTTCTGAGCCTACAAAGATGACTGGACCTGTGATGTAAGTGACTATACTAAGGTGGCGTCTTATAGGGTCTTTTCTAGGTGGTCAGTTATGCTTTTCCCAGGCAACACCCACTGGGAGTCTTCCACTAAATCAGAGATTGTGTAGTAACTTGCTATAAGGCTGCTGCAGATTTACTTAAAAAGAAAGAAAAAAGGCTCAGAATCTGGCAAACGAAGGGTATTCTTGTTAGAAGCTTAAAAAAAAAGGCCTATATGAAAAGAATCTTGTCACAATACTGATTTAAAAAGTATGCAGCAGAGTTAATAGAGCAGGTCTGAGCCTGCTTACGAGGCAAGGCCCTGCTTATAGCACCTGGGACTTGGCTGGTAAACAGTCCCCTACACTGATATAAACTGTCTCTAAGTGATCGAAGTGGCTCACTGTGCCTATACTGTGTACAATGTGGTTTACGCTGAACATCTGCTTTCCTTCTGGGAGCCTGGTTTGGGTACCTGCTGGGCAGAGGGTGACCGTCCAGGGCACTGGATCTCTAGTGGGCTTCCCTGGGCACATGTTGCTGCTGCATTTCTGCTGCGGGAGGAAGAGTGTGCTGTGACCCTTTATGGGAGGAAGTGAGGGCAGGAAGCCTGCACATGGGCTCCTCCAGATGCCGCCTGAGTCCTTCTCCCTTGTGATCCATCTGACTCCTCACTACTCACTGTGATAAATCTCAGCCTTGAGTACGACTATGCGCTAAGTCCCATGGGTCATTGTAGCCAATCACCAGCTGTAGGGGTGGTCTTGGGATCCTGGACACGAAAGTTTATTACGCTTCTAAGCAGTCTGGTAATTCTTCTTGAGAAATGCTACTCAACACTGTGACATTGTTCCAATCATCCTCAAGTATGGTAATCTTTGAAGGTATAAAAGTAAAAAAATAAAATCAGTGCCAAGAGCCAAATCCGATGATCGGGATTAGTAAACTCACAACGAGTGGAAGAGAACAGGTTCACACTGGTTACATAAACAGGTTCACAAAAGAGAGATCTAACAAATACTTCATTAATAATTTCTTTTGGAGAACTAGACAAGATTTCCTGAAAGAATCAGGATAAGAGACTACCACAGCTTCTCTACCAGATACTACCTGTTAACCAGGCATGCAAGAGGAAGTCCTATTCAGAAAACTTGCCTTCCAAACTGCACTATCCTTCCCATCAAAAATCCAAAATATTTAACCACCACCTAAAGCTTCTAGTTTTGTCACTTATAAGCTGGTGACTTCATGCAAGCCATTTTACTTCTGTAAGTGACTGAGCTGAAAGCTTAACAGGTTCAAAAATAACTTCTAGGCCACCATCACTGCCTTCAACAAAGGTGGGTGTGAAACAAGTGTTATAAGAGGTAGAGCCAGCCAGCCCTATTTTTGTAGCATATGTCACCATTTCCACTCCCCAGTGACAAACACAAAACTTCTCTGAGCGCATCCTGCCTGTCCTTCGGGGCATCTCTGTCATCCGCTTATAGCGATTCCTCAGCATCTAGGTTATACTAAACTTAATCCAGGCCCTTTTCATGTTACACCCTGTAATAAACTTCCAACTGCTCACCCTTCCCTACGGCCAAACCATCCCTTATATCTTCCTAGAGAGAAGACTGAGACAGGAGCTGGGGAGGAGTGTGGGCTGTTGCTAGTATGAGGGGGGAAGTGCATGGCTGGAGACTCAGAGCAGGGAGATTCTTTCTAGGGGACACTCCAAAGTCATCTGTTATCCTGGGTGACCCCAAAGACCGTTTCAGATGGTGTGGCTATTATACGCTGCAAAGGATATGAGGTTCACTACTGGCCACAGAACCGCCAGCGGCTCTCGCTGTGCCTGACGGCTGAACCAAACAGAATCAATCTGGTTTCTTGCAGGTCTTTCAACGGTGCCTGCCTCTAGCAAAACACTTTTGCAAATCGTTTCCAGGTATATGGGTAATTTGCATTCTCAGTGTCACCTTCCTTTCTGTTTTCGCACATAATTTCACAGACTTAAATTCTATGGCCGTACCGCTTGTGACAAAAGATCCATCAAGGGGGACACAGCTAATGCGAGGCATGGTAGTAGGCTTGAAATAACTGATAAGAGGTGGGGATGAAATAAAGTACAGCGTAGTGGGTAAAGGAAGACTCTGAGGTCAGAGAGCTTCCTGTGACCTTGAGCAAATTAATTAAATCTCCAAACCTTTTTCCCCATCTGTAATATGATATAGTTGTACTTCACAGACTGCACATCAGGGCTTAGCCTAACAGACCATAAATGCTCTTAGGATGGTTAGTCGTTGTTATCTAATCTCTTAACCAACGCTGCTGGTTAGGCATTACTATCCCAATTTTACAGATAAAGAGACTGTGATACCAGAATCAGAATCCAAAACTGCCCAAGTCTGGAGCTCAAGCTCCTCCTACCACTCACTGGCCACAAGATGCCCCACATTTTGTGACTTTCAATGAGTCAAAAGCTCTAGGCCCGACTCTCAGGAAACTGTAATTCTAGGTCTTGTACTACTGATTATAAAACAAAGGGACCTCCATCACATTGAGGAGGAGGACAAACAAACTGGTTACCAAGCAATAATAAAGGCCTGCACCAGGGCTTTGAAAACAGACTGGAAGACATAGGGAGATGGTTTGGAAAAAGAATCAGCAAAAAAGGATCCCCAGATTGAAATTCTGGATAGAGTGGAATGTCAAGAAATCAGGGGAGCTGACTGATAGCACAACTGTGTGAGGGGCCATTCTTGCATTCCAGGCAATAAATATGCAGTGTCTTTGTCATTAAGTCTCGGAATCCTAACATTTCACATCCATCTCTCTGAGAGAAATAATTCATATTAGAATGGAAGCAAAACAAACTCCCTGTCCAGCTGACATTCAGAATAAGCAAGTATATCACACCCCACAGCAAGGAAAACAAACCAAAAAACAGTTTGCACCCTGACATAAACCAAAAACAGCAGACCACCCAGTTTAGATCTGGACCCCCAAATAAATCATACCTGGATCATTTCATGTAAGTTACCAATGTGTGGAGATATGACTTCAGTGAATAAGATAATCAAGTGAGAAAAGCTTTCCCATCATGAGCACACTAACGTAAACCTGGTACGCTTGGTAATATGGTCGTTTTTCCTGTTTAAATATGTGTTCTGTTTTTTATTTGGCAAGGCAGCCCTTGCGAGGCCCAATTCCTTCACATCTCTTTGCAAGTAACCTTTATTTTCCTTATGGTTTTGGCTGAGTTTTCCTTTCATATGACCATATTAAAAGCTTTGAAAATTCCTGTATAAAGAAACTTTAATTTAGCATTTCCGAAACTTATCTGGGAGCCATAGGGTCTACAAGAGCATAAATTCTGATGCCACATATCTGCCACCTGGAAGCTGAATAACCTTGGCAAGTCACTTCAATGCCGAGGCTTGGTTTTATGATCTGTGGAATGGTGCATGTTGCTGGATTACATGCGACACGTTTGTAAAGAACCTCAAAGAGCACCCAGCACACTGCAAACCCCTGCAACGAACAACAGTTAGTACTTAAACAGAATTGATTCCTTCCCAACGTTCCAACCCACTCTAGTTTCTCTGCACCAACTTCCTGCAGGACACCCCTATTTGGGAAAAACAGAATTAAAGCTTTTAGGTCAGGCCATCTCCTAGTATAGAAGGAGAAAACCCAAGATGATCCTGATTTACATTTTTGTTCCTGCAGTTAGATGTGAATTAGGGGCAAGGTTCAAGCCTGAGCATAAGGTTTCCTTATCTGTAAAATTAGATTACCACCCAGAGTTGAGATTCAATTACAAAGCATCATATAAACATGCACCATTATGTGGCCGCATCTTAGGAGCAGTAACCAAAATTTGCTATACAGTCCACAATGACTAAGAATATTGCTCCAACAGGGGGAACTTTATACAAATAAAAATAAACATACACAAAGGTCTTCACAAAAGACCTTCTATTACAAATAACCTAGTAAAACTCTTTTCTGTAGACACTTACGTGCAAGTTTCTGACAACTGCTAAATATACGTCACCTAGGCCTTGCATAAACTGACTGAACAGTTAATATAGACTAATGCTAACAGGAAACTTTTTACATTACACTGTTTCAACTATTCATACTAACGAAAAAAGGTAACAACACAGATGATAATTAAATAAACTGCTCATTACACAATCAAACCGTACAACTGTGGGCTGGTTTTTCCCCCCTAATCAATGTTTCCCACACAGACTTAAACCAATTATGAAAAGAAAAATCGTACTTTCCAGGTCCAATAAGACTAGGATCCCAGTACCTTCAAGCCACACGCTTAGCAAGGAATGAGGGTGTTACTCATCAAGTTATTTGTATTTAACAGGAGCAGTGCAGCCACCCGGCTTTGAATTTTCTACAACCAGCCACCCATTAATGTCGTATTTCTCCACGGAAATGGGTCTCTCAGTAAGATGAGAATCTCAACCTCCGTTAGCCTGAGATTCCTGCAATGCAAAACAGGAATAATGTCTGCCTAGTAGTGAAGACTGGTGACGAGTATAAATGACTTGGGAATATGCGGGGCAACGAACAAACTTCCAGTAAATGCTATTTTCCACACAGCAATTCTTAACTCGCTAACTCTGCAAGTTTACGCTGCATCGGAATTCTCCAAACTCTTAGGAAACCAAGGCCGCTTTCGGGGCCCCAGCTTCTTTGAGGCCCTCACCGACGATTAACAGCCTACACCTGCGTGGTATCTCCATCTGTAAGCCACCTCCTGGTGCCCCTTTACTCAACTCCAAATCACCTTTTCCAGCTAAACCCTCCTGGCCCGGCCCCCAGGACCCCACCAGCACTCCTTCCTTCCAGCCGCCCGCGCTGGCTTCGTCCAGATGTCGCCACGAGGCTCGGCCACGCACCGCCGGGTCCCAGGCTCCTGCCGCCGGGCCCCAGGCTTCGGCCGCCGCGCCCGCCTCGCCTGCGGAAGCCGGACCCCGAACCGGGAGCCACTTTCCACGACCCCGCTCCGGCTTGTTTCCCTGACGCAGGACTGGGGCGCACCCGGGGAAGGACCGGCGGAGCCTCGCACTGACCTGCAAGTGACCTGCTTGGTGCTCATGGCGGTCGGGTGGAAGAGCCGCCGTCCTGCCGCGTCCTCTCGCTCTCGTCGCCGCCTAGGCCTCGGCCCTGCCCATCCCGTGCGGCCGCGTCACGCCGGCGCACGCCGTCGTCGCCGTGCGGCACCTTTGTAGCGCCGGCAGCAAACCTCGCCGCCGTCACAATTGGTTCCGCCCCAGGGGTGAGGCTGGGTCGACCCCCAATCTCGGGCGCTCCTAATCCGGCATTTTCAAACCTCCTGGGCGGGTCCTGGCTAGCCTCCCAGTCCTGCGGGTTTTATCCCGGGTGCCGACCATTAGTTCCTATGGGTCTGCCCCTTTCTCCAACTGCATTTCTTAGCGGCTTCTCAAGGCCTAGAATTACCGCACCCCTCCCGAGGCCCACCTCCCGCCTCTCCGCTGCGCACCTTAATCCCAAATACTCCTACCCACCCAAACCCTCCCTAGGTCCCTTTCTCAAACCCGGCCTCAGCTGTTCCCGCCAAGCCTCGCCTCCCACTTAAGGAATTCCTTAGCCCTCTCCTGGGCAAAATCCAAAGATTTTGCTCTTCTTCAAAATCTCCATTCTCACCCCAAGTTTTAGACCTCATTTTCTTTCCTGGCATTCCTCAACTGTTCATCTTCCATTTCCTCTGGTGGAAACCCCAAAAGACATTCGTGACACTTTCCTCTGGTTGACTACATCCTGCAGATCCAACTTCCACGCCCGTCTCCAAAGCGTCCCTCTTCTCTCCATTTCCACCGTCATGGTTCCTGTCTAAGCAAGTGGCACTCCTTGCCTGGGCCCATGCACTGGCCTCTTAACTGGTCTTCTGGCTTCTGCTCCTGCCCTTTTCTAGTCTGTCACACAAAACCTGTTTTTAAAAAAATAATAATTAATTTTACCTTATTTATTTTTGGCTGCGTTGGGTCTTTGTTGCTGCACGCGGTCCTGCTCTAGTTGCGGCGAGCCGGGGCTACTCTTCGTTGCGGTGCGTGGGCTTCCCGTTGCTGTGGCTTCTCTTGTGGAGCACAGGCTCTAGAGCGCAGGCTCAGTAGTTGTGGCGCACGGGCTTAGCTGCCCCAGGGCATGTGGGATCTTCCCTGACGAGGGCTCAAATCTGTGTCCCCTTCATTGGAAGGCGGATTCTTAACCACTGCGCCACCAGGGAAGCCCACAAAACCTGTTTTTAAAACATAAATTGGATCATGTCATTCACCTCTATTAACCTCTCAGTAGTTTCCCATTGCTTTTTTCAAAATTTCTTTTTTAAATTGTAAAAACTTGAGATAATAGCAAAGTACAGGGAAGTGCACAAAATACATATATACATATGTGAATTTTTACGTATGTATACGCTCATGAAACCAGTAACTAGATCAATATAAAGAACTTTATCAACACTCCAGAGGGCTCCTTTATGCCACTGCCCAGTCAATACCTCCCAATTGTTCAATTCTTTGAACAATTGTTTCAATTTTTCTTCACTTTCATATAAATGAAATAATTGAGTATGTACTCTCTTGTCTTTCTTCTTTTGACCAACATTCCGTGAGATCTACCCATGTTGTTATACACAGCTCTTTGTTGTTTTTACTTTGCTGTAAAAATATTGTCTTCTGATGAATGAGCATGGTATATACCTCCAATTACTTAGACCTTTTGAAATTTCTCTCAGAAACTTAGGAAGAATATTGGAAAATTTGTAGTTTTCAGTGTACAAGTCTTCAACAACTTTTATTAGATTTATTCCCAGGTACCCAGATGAGTTTTTTTGATACTGTTTTAAATGATATTTTTTAAAATGTCCTAATTGTTTGTTGCTTGCTCCATACTACACTCATGTATTAATTTTGTTTCTTTTGTATTCTCTACACACACAATCATGCCATCAACAAATAATGACAGTTTCACTTTATTTTCAACCTTCATATCCTTTATTTCTTTTTCTTGTCTTATTGCACTACTGAAAATCTCAGTGCAAGTGTAAATAGAAGTGGTAATAGTGGACACCTTGTCTTGTTCTTGAGTTCACGGAAAGTATTTAATATTTCATCATTAATTAAAATGTTAGCCCTAGAGTTTTTGAAACTATCCATTATCAAATTAAGGCAGTTTCTTTATCATTCTAGTTTTCTTAGAGTTTTTACTCATGAATATGTCTTGTTTTTTAAATCAAATCTGTTTTTTCCCCCCCATCTATTGAGAAAACCATCTATTGAGAAAACCATGTCTTATCCTTTATTCGGTTAATGTGTTGAACTATATTGATTGATTTTTGAATGTTAAACCAACCTCAGATTCCTTGGCTATACCCCCACTTGGCCATGATATATTATTCTTTCTATAAATCATCAGATTCTATTTGTTAATATTGTGTTTAGGAGTTTTGCATCCTTATTCATAAGACATATTGGTATGTAGTGTTCCTTTTTTGTAATGTCCATGTCAAGTTTTGTACCTGAGATGTGCTGGCCTCATAAAGTGAGTTTGGAAGTCTTCCCTCTTTTCTATTCCTTGGAAAAGTCTGTAATATAGCTATTAATTTTTTCCTTAAATATTTGGAAGAACATACCACTGAAGCCATCTCAGCCTGCACATAACGTCATAAGATTTTTTATTAAAGGTTTAATTCTGTATTACATATAGGGCTATTCAGATTTTATCTTCTATCAGGTTTGGGAAGCTTTTTTTCCCCCAAGTAAATTAGTCCATTTCATCTAAATTATGAAACATGGAGTTGTTAATAATATGTTCTTTTAAAAAATGATCTGTAATGGTGTCTCCTTTCATTACTGATATTAATAATTGGTGTTTTATCTCTTTCTAAAATCCATTTTACTAGAAATTTATCAACGTTTTTAATCTTTTCAATGGACAAGATTTTGGCTTTATTCATTTTCTCTATTGTACATGTTTTTTTCTATTTCAGTGATTTCTGCTCATATCTTTACTATTTTCTTTTTCTATGTTCTTCGAATTCACAATGCTATTGTTTTTGGCTTCCTGAGATGGAAATTTAGATCACCAGTTTTCAAATGTTCTCCTTTTTTAACTATTTAAAGCTATAATTTTCCCTCTAAGCACATTTTAATTGTGTTCCACAAGTTTTTATGTCGTATTTTCCTCATCCTTCAGTTCAAATATTTTCTAATTTCCATTCTTTGACGCGTATGTTATTTAGAAGTGTTCTGCTTAATTTCCAAACAACTGAGGACTTTCTAGTTATCTTTTCCTTACTGATTTCTAGTGTAATCCCATTGTGGAATTGTCTATTCTCCTTTTGGTTTGGTCAACATCTGATTTATATATTTTCAAGCTGTGTTTTAGGTTCAGACAAATTTAAGATTGCTTTAGCTTTTTTTTGTTTCAACACATCACTAAGAAATGTCCTTCTTTGTGCTTAGTTGCACATGTTAATTAGGGCAGTGTTATATCAGTGAAAGAATGTGTTAGAATGTGTCCAGAAATTCTTTTAATTTAAAAGTGTACTTTGTCTGATATTAATATAATCATATCAGCTTTCTTTCAGATAGTCTTTGTATGGTATATCTTTTTCCATCCTTTTATTTTCAACTTACCTGGTATTTTTATATCTAAACTGTATCTCCTGTAAATGGCATATAGTTGATTAATTTTAAAATCCTGATAATCTTTGTTTTGAATTGGATTATTTAGACCATTTACATTAAATGTAATACAGTTGGATTTAAATTTACCATCTTGCTATTAATTTTCCATTCATATAATCTGTTATTTATTCTCCTTTCTTGTATTCCTTTGGATTAAGTATTTTCATTTATTCCATATTTTTCTTTATTGATTATACACTTTTTTTTTTTTTTTTTGCGGTACGCAGGCCTCTCCCGTTGCGGAGCACAGGCTCCGGACGCGCAAGCTCAGCGGCCATGGCTCACAGGCCCAGCCGCTCCGCGGCATGTGGTATCTTCCCGGACCGGGGCACGAACCTGTGGTCCCCTGCATCGGCAGGCGGACTCTCAACCACTGTGCCACCAGGGAAGCCCTGATTATACACTTTTAATTATCATTAAAAAATTATTCTTTTTTTAAATTAATTATTTTTTTTTGGCTGTGTTGGGTCTTCATTTCTGTGCGTGGGCTTTCTCTAGTTGCGGCAACCAGGGGCCACTCTTCATCGCGGTGTGTGGGCCTCTCACTATCGTGGCCTCTCGTGGAGCACAGGCTCCAGACGTGCAGGCTCAGTAGTTGTGGCGCACGGGCTTAGTTGCTCCACGGCATGTGGGATCTTCCCAGACCAGGGCTCGAACCCGTGTCCCCTGCATTGGCAGGCAGATTCTCAACCACTGCGCCACCAGGGAAGCCCCTAAAAATTATTCTTTTAACGATTACCCTAGAGATTACAATATGCGTCTGTGAATTTACTAAAGTACTAGTGCCTTAAATTAGTACTAGTACCACTTCCTCAACAATGCAAAAAACCTATGATAACTCCATTAACTCTCCTATCCCATTTTGTACTATTGTTATCATATAATTTACTTCTGCATATGTTTAAACCCAACAACATATTGTAATGAACGTTGTTTTAAAATGTGGTATTCTTCATTTCTTTCAACCATTCCATGTTTCCATCTAGGATCATTTTTATTCAGCCAGAAGAACTCTTTTAGTATTTCTTATACTGAAGATCTTCCAACGATTAATTTTCTCAGCCTTTATTATATGAGGAAGTATTTGCTCCCATTTTAAAACATGCCTTTTATTTTAGAATAGTCTTAGATTTGCAGAAAAGGTGTGAAGATAGTAGAGACGTCCCATACACTCCACATCCAGTTTCTCCTATTATTAACATCTTGTATCAATATGGCAATGTATGTTGAAACACTAATACGTTATTATAAACCAAAGCCCATACTTTATTCGGATTTCATTAGTCTATACCTTTTTCTGTCCCGGGATCCCATCCAGGACACCACGTTGCATCTAGTCATCCTGTCTCCTTGGCTTCTCTTGGGATGGCAGTTTCTGAGAATCTCCTAATTTTTGATGATCATGACAGCTCTGAGAAGTTCTGGTGAGATATTTTGCAGAATATCCCTCAACTGGGATTTATCTCATGTTTTCCTTATGATTAGACTGGGATTATGGGCTTCAGGGGTGGGGGAAGAACTTGGAGCTGAAGTGCCATTCTCTTCACGTCATATTTGGATTAGACACACAAACTACTGAAACTGACTCAAGAAGTAGAAAATATGAATAGACCTCTAACAAGAGACTGAATTAGTAATCAAAAAACTTCCCACAAAGAAAATCCCCAAACCAATGGCTTCACTGGTGAATTCTATTAAACATTCAAAGAAGAATTAACACTAATCCTTTACAGATTCTTACAAAAAACAGAAGAGGAAATACCTCCCATTCTATGAGGCCAGTACTACACCTTGATACAAAAACCAGACAAACACATCACAAGAAAACTATAGACCAATATACTTTATAAATATAAAAACCCTCAACAAAATACTAGCCAATGGAATGCAGCAGCATATAAAAAGGACTTATACACCATGACCATGTGAGATTTATCCCCGGAGTGCAAGATTCGTTGAACATATGTAAATCAATCAATGTAACTCACCATGTAAATAGAAAACAAAAATATGGTCATTTCAATAGAAATGGAAAAAACATCTGACAAAATCCAACACCCTTTCATAACAAAAACACTCAAAAAAACTAGGAAGAGAAAGGAACTTCCTTAACCTGATAAGATCATCTACCAAAACCCCACAGTTAACATCAGACTCAATGGTGAAAGACTAGAACTTTTCCCTCTAAAATGAGGCACAAGGTAAGGATGTTTACTCTTAACACTTCTATTCAACATTATACTGGAATTTCTAGCCAGGGCACTTAGGCAAGAAAAAGAAATAAAAGTTATTCAGATTGGAAAAGAAAAAGTAAAACTATCTTTACTTGCAAATGATATGACCCTGTATAAAACTTTTAGAAGAAAGCATAATCATAAATTTTCATGACATTGGATTAGGCAATGGATTCTTAAATAGGACACCAAAAGCATAAGAAACAAAAAAAAAACTGATACATCTGACTTACTCAATTTTTTAAAAATTTGTGCTTCAAATAATACCATCAAGAAAGTGAAA
The DNA here is from genome assembly GCF_005190385.1 of Monodon monoceros. Lineage (NCBI taxonomy): Eukaryota > Metazoa > Chordata > Mammalia > Artiodactyla > Monodontidae > Monodon > Monodon monoceros. The sequence continues at coordinate 97,722,650 of NW_021703780.1, read as the reverse complement.
AGACAGTATTTAGAATATATATAGTATATCCAGAATATATAAAGAAACAAAAAATACAAAAAAAAGGCAAAGATATATAAAGAACACAAAATCAACAATAAAAAAACCCCAAATAACCCAATTAAAAAATGGGCAAAGCATTTGAATAGATATTTCTCCAAAGAAGAAATACAAATGGCCAACAGGCACATGAAAAGATGCTCAGCATCGGGGCTTCCCTGGTGGCACAGTGGTTGAGAGTCCGCCTGCCGATGCAGGGGACACGGGTTCGTGCCCCGGTCCAGGAAGATCCCACATGCCGCGGAGCGGCTGGGCCCGTGAGCCATGGCCGCTGAGCCTGCGCGTCCGGAGCCTGTGCTCCGCAACGGGAGAGGCCACAACAGTGAGAGGCCTGCATACAGCAAAAAAAAAAAAAAAAAGATGCTCAGCATCATTAGTCATTAAGGAAGTGCAAGTCAAAACCACAATGAGATACCACTTCGAACCCACTAGGAAGGTTAAAACAAGAAATACAGACAATAACAAGTGTTGGTGATGTGGAGAAACTGGAACCCTCTTAAATTGCTGGTGGGAATGGAAAATGATGCGGCCACTTTGAAAAACAGTTTGGCAGTTGCTCAAAATGTTAAATACAGAGTTACTATGTGACCCAGAAATTCCACTCCTGGGTATATAATCAAGAGAATTGATAACATATGTCCACACAAAATCTTGTACAGTAATATGAAACTTGTTTATAGCAGTGTTATTCATAATAGCCCCAAAATGGAAACAATCCAAGTGTCCATCAACTGATGAAAGGATATACAAAACGTGGTACCTCTGTACAATGGTATATTATTCAGCCATAAAAAAGGAATGAACAACCAATACATGCTACAACATGGATGAACTTTGAAAACATTATGCCAAGTGAAAGAAACCAGATACAAGAGACCCCATATCATATAATTCCACTTATATGAAATGTCCAGAATAGACAAATCCATTGACAGGAAGCAGACTAGTGGTCGCCAGGGGTTAGTGGGAGGGAAGAATGGGGAGTGACTGCTAACAGGTACAAGGTTTCTTTTTTGGAGTGATAAAAATGTTCTGAACTTAGATTAGGTAAAAACCACAGAACTGTACACTTTAAATGGGTGATTTTTATATGTAAATTTTGTTTCATTTTTTTTAAAAAAGTAAGGCATATTGTAGATAGAAAAAGGGATCCAACATACAGAGAACAGAATTTCATGAAGAAGAAAATCAAAACAGAATTGGGAGATTGGATTGACATATATACACTAATATATATAGAATAGACAACTAATGAGAACCTGCTATATAGCACAGGGAACTCTACTTCATTTTGCTGTACAGTAGAAACTAACACAACATTTTAAAACAACTATACTCCCCCCCCAAAAAAAGAAAACCAAAACCAAAACAAAGGAAACAGAACAAATCCACAAAATTATAATTTATGAACAATTTCCTGAAATAAAAAAGATACGAAACTGTACATTCAAAGAGCACACCACAGAATATAACAAAAAGGAAGCAGACTCACAGATACAAAGAACAAACTAGTGGTTACCAGTGGGGAGAGGGAAGCAGGGAGGGGCAATATAGGGATAGGGGGTTAAGAGGAACAAACTATTAGGTATAAAATAAGCTACAAGACTATATTGTACAAAATGGGAATATAGCCAATATTTTATAATAACTATAAAGACTATAACTTTAAAATAAATAAAGTTTTATAAGTTCAAAAACTACACAGAACATACCACAAGCCTGAATAAATCAACCTAAAAAACAACATCAAGACGTATAATAAAATTACTGATCTTTAAAAAAAAAAAAGAAATATCCTTTGGGCATATTGGCAAAAAAGAACACGACTTATAGGAGAAAGAAAATTGTTTTGTCATCAGACTTTTGACAGCAGTGCTTTATACCAGAAGAAAATGGAATAACATATTAAAGAAAATGCGAGCCAAGGATTTTATATCCAGCAAAACCGACCTAAAGAACAGAAATGAGTTATCGACATACTAGAACTCAGAGAGGGACTTCCCTGGTGGTGCAGCGGTTAAGAATCCACGTGCCAGTGCAGGGGACACGGGTTCGAGCCCTGGTCCAGGAAGAACCCACATGCCACGGAACAACTGAGCCCGTGAGCCACAACTACTGAAGCCTGCGTGCCTAGAGCCCATGCTCTGCAACAAGAGAAGCCACCGCAATGAGAAGCCTGCGCACAGCAACGAAGAGTAGCCCCCACTTGCTGCAGCTAGAGAAAACCCACGCACAGCAACAAAGATCCAACACAGCCAAAAATAAATAAATAAATTTATTTAAAAAAAAGAAAGAACTCAGAAACTAGTCTTCCTATGAGCCCTTCCTGAGGAATCTTCTAGGAATGAACTTCATAATTATTAGAGTGAGGAAAGGACTAACAGTGAGCATGAAAAGATATTTGTGTGTAAAACTAAGCCTTAGCGAGGGCTAGAGGGGAGAGGTTATTGTTTACAATGGCAGATGCTTTGACAGTGAAGAAACAGGATAACCATTTAAATACATGAGAGGAAGATGGGGAGAGTATGTGCAAAAATTTAAAAAACACTCTAATCGTAATTAGAAGTGGTGGTATTACTATTGCTACTCTGAGATTGTGTAAAGTGGGATAAAGCATGCCCTGTATCCTTCAGACCAAGGTTTTCAGTGTGGAGGAAAAGAGATACAAATGTAATACAGAAGAGATTAAGTAAAAACACTAGTCCTGAAGTTGAATTGGAAACAGCATGTAATCCTTATGTGTATGCATGTATGCATGTGTGTGTGTGCACCTTTTTTTACCCTGCTCTGTTCACTGAAAAGATCAAGAAACGATTTAAGAAAAAGAATGCTAGCATATTAAAAATGTTTATTAAGGCATGGTTCCTCTGTTTCTTTTCAGAGGACTAAAAATACCTCTTGGTATTGGTGTCATGAAGATGAATATATTCTCAGTTGAAAGTAACTTGGGTCACACAAACAATCGAACAGTAGCGGTGGTTTATATTAATAATGAACAATCTCAGATCCTTGTCACCTGAGCTGCGTGTCTAGCTATAACCTGTCTGCCTTCGCTGTAACAAGAGAAAGTTGGTTGAAATGATTTCTAAGGTCTCTTTTATTGCTGTGAGTCTGATCATCATTCCATATTATTACACTGAATACGTGCTTTTCTGCACTTCAGCATACCGTGCCTTATTTAAATGCACATTAGGAAACACCTTTCTGAAGCGCCTTTACCTGCCATGACACCTTCTCTGTGGGTCCTCCCTCTATGATCGCTTTTCTCTGGAACCACAGGCATCGGGAGGCGATTGGCTAAGGAAAGTGTGTTGCCACCAAACTTTGGACTCCTCTGCAGGCATCTGGAAGGCTGAGCTGGACCTATACCACTGATAGTGTGAAAAAGTCTCCAAGGTGAGAGAAAACCACAAATTTCCAAACAGTATACAGTAAAACAACATTGGGGTTTGAAGAAAGTATGTGGAAATAGTCACTTATTTTACCTTGCAGTTTTCTCCCGGGAGTACAATATGGTGGGTGGAAAAATGCTATGAGAAATGGGGGCGGGGCATTACCTTTCTTTCCACATATCCTTATGCAGCTGCTTAAAATTATTTTAAAACTGAAGAATCATAAAGTGCGTATAGTAAAACGTACAGCTTGATGTATTTTCACAAACTGAATATTCTCGTATAATCAACACCTAGATAATGAATCAGCACAACCCCAGACCCCAGGGCCCCCTCATGCCCTCTTCCAGTCAGCACCCACCACCTTGGGTAACCACTATCCCTATCCCTGTGCTGTTAATTTTTTATGAGCATGAGTCCTTCTACAATATAAAATATCAAAAGAAAAACAGCCTCAAAGTAAGGATTCCATTTATTTATCCAAAACCCAAACGATATAACCTATTCTAGAAAACCAAAAGTAACTGTGGGTCACTAACTCCAAGAAGCTCACAGACAAAATAAATAACAGCGCTGGTGGAAACAAATACAGTTTGTTTCCAGCGTAAGGGAACGCTGGGGGAAGCTGAGGAAGGTTTCACAGAAAGGTAGGGCTTTGGAGAATGAGCAAGAGCTGGCTATCGACTGTTGCAAAACGTACAAAGGCTAGAAAGAAACGTTGTGAGCACAAATGAAGCTGGCTCTTTAAGACACCTGTTTATGGGGAGGCCTGGTTACAGGTTAACCCTAGCTGTTTTGGCTTCTGAAGCCACCAGTCAGAATGACATCACTGTTATCAGGTTACTCGGATGGAGGGCATTTGCTGGCCATGTAACGCGGAAAAGGAAGTCCTGGGGAACGCACCCCTCCTTGCCCAGGAGGAGAAAGCCATGCAGCGCCCAGAGGCTGGGAAGCCTATTATCAAATTCAACCACTGTCAAAAGTACATCTACAGCTTCAGCGTGCCGCCATGCTGCCCCCTCTGCCGGCAGGACATGGGCCCCAGGAAGCTGGAGGAAGCACCTGTCAGCATCCCTAATCCGTTTACGGATGGGCATCAAGAAGAGTGTTCATTCCTCCTCAGACCAACTCAAGGGACGTTTCTTAGGTACAGTGTTTTATGTGTTGCACTGGATTGTGCAAAGCTTCCCTTCTCTGTTTTAGTCACTTAAACTTTCTTTTTCTAACGTGCTATATATACAGTGTGAGATTTGGTGGATAATCTTTTCGGTGGTCTGGTGTTAAATCCTAAAATGTAGGCCTTTTTGTTTCATAAGAATAGACGGGTGCATACTTTCCTGGAATGATAAGTGCAAGAATATACGAAGGTCAAACCTGCTTATACAATTTTAAGAGAGAGGAATCGATAGCCTGGAGATTTTTTTTACCCATAGATTTTGTGCTAAGAGGCTAACTGGGAAAATGACCCAGCAGCTAATCTCATCAAAATAATACCTTTACTTCGAGTTAGTTTGTAACATTTGTGACAAGCAGGTACCCTGCACAGAGCCTGAAGAATGGCCACGTACAGACTATTTTGCATGGAGGTGCATGAAATTGAGACTAGAGCTGGTCTGTTTCAATGGTAGATGTCACCTGACTTTAAGAAATATTTCAGAAATCAAAAGGAAGGATGGTGCCTTCTTCAGAGTCCTGAGTTTACAGGTGGAATTGGAACTGGCCCTGCACAAGCCAGGTTTCAAGAGAACAGTGATGAGCAATGGTGTGAGCTTTGGGAAGTGTGTCGTGCTCACTATTGTGGTCTGATGCCCAGACCTTCCTGCCTCCTTGAAACATACCCTCCTGAGTCCCTCGTGCCCTCTAGTGCCGGTTTGGGATAAGAAAATTGGAGTTGACTACTTCCCTGCTCGCTAACTTCCTTAATCAATTTCCTTCCAGTCCCTATGGGGATGAAACGAACCGATGTGTGTACAAGGCATTGGTCAAACACTAGGGGCTCAACAGACTGCACTCATGACCCTTCCTCGGGGAGGCAGCGGGATGCAGAGGGGACCGTGCAGGCTTGTACGCCAAGAAGCCCCCCATTCCTACCCTGATTCAGACCAGCTCCAGGACCCTCTCCGAGTCTCTGGTTCCTCACCTGTAAAATGATGACCCGCTGACCTTGCAGAGTTGTGAGGGTCAGCGAAAAGGCCTATAAAGCTGGCCCGGGTGCCAGGCACGACGTTGAACCAACACGCCCAACACGCTCCTTCCTGTCCCAATACCTTCATAGTCAGCTCAGAACGTGACTGGGAGAACCTTCATTTCTACCCTAACCAGATTCATGAAGCCCAAACTGTTTTATAAGGCCCCTCATTCACGCTAACTTGGAGTTAGTAACTGGTTGGATTCCGAAAGCTTTTGAACAGAGCTTAAAATTCAGAGTTCATTTCCTGTAACGCTGGTTCATTCAACAGGTGCTCACTGAGCAGCTCTGTGTGGGAAATGCTAGGGATGTCACAGTGAACAAGCTGCAGCCCTGCTCTCCAGAAATGACACAACACGCGACAGGCTTTCAGGCTAGCCCCTGAAAAGCATTCATCTCTTCTGTGGTGTGGTGGTGACACTAACAGGCCTGGCCTCCCTCGGCAGCGGCGGAAAGGAGGTGGTGGTGTTGAAATACATCGTGTGCTTGGGCATCTTCCTATCCCCCTCAGGACTCAGGCCAGGATCTGCAGAACCCAAGTAGCCCCCTGCCCACCAGTCCCTTGAAGGCCGAGTTCCAGACTATTTTTTTCCCCTCTCATCCTGTTTCTAAACCCTCAGGACCAACTCCCACAACTCATCTTGAGACAATTTCATCTACTTCTTAAGAGAACCAGCAGTGACTCAAAGGAATCACGGAGGCTCTGATCTAACTAGATGAGGATCCCTCAGGGCTGCCATATAGGGCTGTGCAGCTTGTGGACTGCACAAAGGCACCTGGCCAAGGCAGTGGCGGGTACTGAAGTTCAGCCTGCATTCCACTCACCCTGGGCAGCACCCTGGGCAGAGCTGCATCTGCAGGAAGAAGGGGCACCTTTTCTTAATCTGTACAAAACTATCATATGGGATAGGGGTGGCCCTGGCCCTGCCCCATCACACGCTTCTGTAACACTTCTCAATCTATTAACAACTTGTTAAACTAAAACTAAAAAAGTCTTCTCTGGAAGCAGGCAAACCCTGTGAGGCAGGGACCTCATTTCCCGTTGTGTCACTAGCCCTTCACTTCAAATGACAGGCCCATAGTTGACATGTTGCATGAATGAGAAATAACTGAAGGAGAGGGAGGAGAGCGGGAGTGAGAGGGAATGCCTGGGATTTAGGCAGGAAACAGAGAGGCTGTACATGCAGGGAGTGATCTGGGGATGGCACACATCCAGGTCCAGCACCGTGATCGGCCACCCAAGACTTACTGTTTTTCCCAGCTTCATTCTCAACCTCTGAACCCACAGGGTCTCAGAAAACTCACAGTGGCTGCAACAAGACGGCCTGGGGGGATTGCTCTGAAGAGGTGGGGCAGCCATTTGTGTCCTTGGCCATTGTAAACCCCGGGACTGCTTGCTTTAACGAGGAACCAAACGTTCAGAACTGTGGTCTGACAAAGGAGCTCGTCATTTAAAAATTACCTGACTTATCTGACACCTCTACATGGTAGCACTCAATAGGCATTTTACTCTTACAACCAGCTCGCTAGGAGGCTAATGCTATTTCCATCTTACAGGTGAGAAAGTCTCGGGGCAAATAAGTGATAGCCTGGGATCATACATAGAGGTTAAATTACCTGGAGTTATACATCTGGTGCACAGTCACGGGGGAAGAATAATTTCAGGAAAGAAGGGCTGTCCAGGAAAAGTGAGTGTGGCCACAGGCTTCAAGACCATATTAGCTTCAAAGGTAGAAGTCCACTGAGGTGCTTTCAGGACCCTCCCACCCACGTTGGCCTGAGGAACAGGCTGCCCTCTCACACTTAAGGAGGAAAGAATCAGGAGCTTCCTCAACAGCTGACAGCCGGGTGGGCCCCTCTGCTGCAGAGCCAGGCGTCATGCTGACATTACGCTCCAGCAGGGCTGGCCTTCCAGCACACTCACCTTTAGGACTGCGGGGGCCAAGAAAATCCAGAGGGGGTGCAGGGCACTGTTTTCTACCTCACACGTACTCTTGGCCTTTCCACTAACCTGGCCTCTGGCACCGAGGCCGAGTTCTGGCACCGGCCAAGAGGGGAGGCCCGCTGTTCTCCTCCCACTTTAAATACCAATTCCACGCGCCTAGTGTGTGCAAATGAGAGGACAAAAACGCTCTTGTTTCTTCTAGGGAGTATGACGGAAGGTCTGATCTTCACGTGGGGATAACCAACACAAATGGTGAGTGCACTTTCATAGCTTAAAAAGTTCCCCCAATACCTGGTTAGAAGAGAGCAGTATTTCTAGAGAAAAAGTAATGTGGCAACATTACTCACAATGCTAAGTATGTGAAAGCTCTTTAATGTTTTCTCAGCCAAGAGCTGAGAAAACATTAAAAACATTGCAAACCTGTATGTTTTTTGTTAGTTTTTAAGAGAGGAAGAAACAGACATCCAGAGAGGTTGAGTTGTCCAAGACCTCATCTTGTGTTAGAAGCAGACCCTCTGCTCCCAATGCTATACTCAGCCCACTGCCACTGGGTCCTCATACTCGGGGTCTCCAGGGGCCAAGCAGGAACACCAGGGATAAATTGGGGGGACACAGCACCTGAGCGTGCGGTAGGGCCTGTGAAAGTTTGCTTTAAAAACTCAGAAAAGCAGCACATTTAAATAAAATGGTTCCTTTGGCCAGATTTAGCTTGGAGGGCACAGTCTGCAGGAAAAGGCCTGGGGAGTGCTGCCAGCAGGGGGGTGCAGGCCTGGGAATGGTGAGCGAGGCCAGCCACTTGCGGCTGCGATCAGGTCCCACAGGTGAAGTCTGATTACAGCCCTTGCTGCTCCCTTGAGGCAGGAGAACTGACACTGTGAACAGAAACCTAGGACTGGGTTTTGAACTCATTGACTGTCACGAACAGTCAAATCTGCACCAGTCTTTGTCAGGAGAAATGTACTGCTGATTTAAGGAAGTGAGACGGACGCCTTTGTAGACAGAGAACTTCAACAAAAATATCTGGAGATGATCACCCCAGCACCTATTACTGTCTCGTTTCTCTGGGACAACCTCGGGTGCTGAGAGCAAGGAGGCAGAGGCTCCCTGGAGGAGGGGGTTCGAGAGCTCTCGGACTGCAATTGGGAAGTGCTGTCTGGGCTCCTGTTGTGTGCAGTTAGCAGGTGGCTGCTGTCCCGTTCACCGGGGTGCGTTTCCCCTGACGCCTCCGTGTGATTTTGGTTTTGGCGGCAGGAGTCGTGTATAATTACACGGTGCACGGTGTCCAGCGAGACGAAGCGGGCTGGGGGCAGAGCGTGAGCATCCCGCTCCTGCAGCCCGGCATGTTCGGACTGATGGACCAGTGGGACAAGTACCTGGAAGACTTCTCCACCACGGGGGCCTGGCTGCCTCACAGGTAGGACAGGGCCCTCACTCACCACCAGGTGCCATCACAGATCACAGAGGATGCTAAGCTGCACTGACTTTCATGTTCAGCCTGTACTGAGATAGTAGCGTCTGTAACAGAATTAAGCAGGGGCTGAATTACTTGGGGTTTCTGCAGAGGTGAGCTAGCACACATTTCCCCAATAGAACCACAGCACTCTAAGAGCTGAAGGGACCAGACCTTAGTACTCTAGTTATTTTACTTATTTGACTCTTTTACACACTTGACATTTAATAATACGTACAGCAAAACCCACAGTATTATATTCCCTTAAAACAAAACAATTTTAAATGAGGTTCAAAATGTAAACCTATCTAAAGCTCCCCCCATTTTAAGTTTCAGCAAGTTTGAAATTAATTTATCGATTCCTTGCCCCCTTATCACTGTAGAAGATACATAGCATACTTGTGGACTTAAATTGTTCTGATGCTTCCCTTGAAATAAGTTTAGACACTGTAGGATATCATAAAACTCAGACATGGAATTCCACTTCGAGAATCTAGAATTTCAGTGAAATTAAGTTCTCCAAATTGGGGCCTATATGCAACTTGAGTCACCACTCTGGACATCTCGGTGAGTCCTAGCTGTACTTAAGCTGCAAGCAGAAATAGCCCCAGATGCCAAGTGTCCCTCTGAACTGCACCTCTGGACACTCTGTCATCAAGGGGGCCAGCACACATGGGGGCCCAGCTTGCAGCGAGGTTAAAATTATGAAAGGCCTTGGGCAGCTCAGGGCTAAGCCTTGTCTTCTCGACGCCCTTGCCCCATAAGGTACGAAGAAGACCACCACAACTGCTACAGCTACGCCCTCAAGTTCATTAACTGCGTCCTGGCCACACAGGGCGAGGAGCGGCTGGACCGGGACGAGTTCACGGAGAAGTTCGTGATCCCGAGGACGAGGAAGGCTTCCAAGTACATCATGCTCTACCGCATGATAGAAGAGCACGGCTTCTACGTCATCGAGCCCCCTGGTCCCCAGACAAGCCCACATCCGGGAAGCGGCTCATGCTGAGCGCGCATTGCGCCTGAGAGCAGACAGGAAGTGATGTCTGGGGGTTCCCGCCTGGAACAGCTACTGGGCCTCTACATGTCTTCAACTGTGGTTAATAAAAAAGAGTTAGACGGCTTCCCTTTACGCATATTTCAGCTTACTGCAGTGTAAGAATTTACGAAATGAATAAAAATTGTCCTGGGTTTTCAAAATTGTAGGCACCACAACTAAAATTGTTTTCACAGTAGTTTGGGGTCCATGTTACAGCGTAAAGTGGCAGCATCTTTTTTTCACAGAGCAATGAGAACTCTTCCTATAAATTAAGTAGGGAACAAATTCACCTTCCACTGTGAATCCAGAAATTGGGGATTTGTAGGAAGAGACCCTTACAGTTTATGAAGTAATGACTGCCTTCACCTCATTGTTTTTATATAAAAAGCACATGGTAATCTTTTGACAATCAATAATAGTTAAAAAAAAAAAAAAGAAAAAAGGTCTCAGAATCTGAGCCGGGAACCATGCACTCCTCCTGGGTCAGCCTTTCTGTGTCTACACGCACAAACAGGATTGGCAATTCCTCAATCAAGCTGTTTCCCTGGCCTGAGGTGGGGAGTTGGGGTGTTGGAGTTACCACAGCGAATCACCTCCTCTGCCCACTCTAGGTGCAGAATTCAGAAAGGACATGATGAAAGTCCGTCTTCTTTCTCTCATACCTTCAGGAGGAGGAAGGGGACGACTGAGATGAGTCACCACAAGGATTGTTAACAAGCACATTAGAATTTTTACACCCAGATAATCAGACTTTAAATAGCCAGTGATCAAAACATTTCAGGATTCCTCTTTGGAAACTGCTTCCAGAACTCTTTGTTTTTGACCAAACGTGATATACTATCCACCTAATCTTATTCCTCAGCGTGGGTACCGAATGATGCCTAATTTCCAAAAACCAAACCCATCTTCAAGGTAGCAATAGTTACTCAGTAATAAAGATATTCCGAAAACTTGCTACAGATTCTTCAAGCTTGTTTCCAAAGAGGCACTGGTCAGTGTTCCACACTAGCGACTTCAGTGGGAAAAAATGCAGGCAGCTCAACATTTGCATTTGTCAAGTTTTAGGACTGTTCTTTAAGAAATACAAAACTTCCTACCTGGAAAATGAGACCACCTTAAACAACCTGCCTGCTACTCTGTGTTCAAGGAATCATAAAGACCTCAGCGGGTAAAGGTGAAAGGAGCGAGGGGTTTGGGGGATATTCCGATCTGCCCCATTCTCTTTAAGCTCTGTCTTAGGACTCTGCTTCCCTGGACCAGTTCTTTACCCTATTATTAGTAATCGTAACAGCTGCAGTTAACGCGTATTCATAAAAGACTCCACACCAGAGTAAACACTTCTTACTCTTCTCTTTTAATCTCTAAGACCATCCTGTGAGGTAGGTACTGACATCATGCCCATGTTACAGATGACAAGGGAAACGGACTTGCCCAAAGGCACCCAGTGGCAAAACCAGGGTTCAGACCAGGTTTGACTGCAAAGCCTGTGCAGTTACCTCCAGCACCCAGCAACCCGAAAGCGACCAGTGGCACGCAGGGTGCACGGCAACTGGGTCAGTAATTTGCCATCGTTAAGAGAAGATAAGCGTTCTGCTTTCATCAGCACTCAAATATGAACAGGAGATAAGAAACATGTCATAAAACAATTAAAATAAGAATTGTTGGGACTCCTCCGGTGACACAGTGGTTAACAATCTGCCTGCCAATGCAGGGGACATGGGTTCAAGCCCTGGTCCGGGAAGATCCCACATGCCACAGAGCAACGAAGCCCGTGCGCCACAACTACTGAGCCTGCACTCTAGGGCCCGCAAGCCACACCTACTAAGCCTGCGTGCCAAAACTACTGAAGCCTGTGCGCCTAGAGCCTATGCTCTGCAGCAAGAGAAGCCACCACAATGAGAAGCCTGTGCACCGCAACAAGGAGTAGCCCCCGCACGCCGCAACTAGGGAAAGACCGCGCGCAGCAACGAAGACCCAATGCAGTCCAAAAAAAAAAAAAAAAAAAAGAATTGTTAATATTAGAAATGCTAATTTCATGCTACTTTCTCCAAGTGCTTGACCTTGATTTTCAAACAAAGCTTTAACAATCCCCACTCCCTATTTTCGGGGCTGCTCTACACCCTGGAGGTGCCTTTGGTAGCGGTCGGCCTCGTATTTCTTCTTTCACTTCAGCAGGCTACAAATGCCCTGCTCACAAAACCACAGTACCAGCCTACAGGTTTTACCCCAGTAAAGGAAATGGGGCATCAGAATACCACAGACAGATGGGCGACGTGGCTCAGCTCTGCAGGAGTGTGAGCTGAGAATCCTCAGCACTGGCACCAACTCCAACCCCAGACGAAATCTCAGAGGTCCACCTGGCAGCCCAAGTGCACTCCTTCACATCAGCGGTGAGCGCAGCCCTGGGCACACATCTGTCTCCGTCAGCGCTCCTGGGATGATGGACGGCTGGGCTCCCGTTCACAACAAGGCCACAGAGTCACCGATCCGCAAGACTAAACTAACCCACACGAAGGCATTTTTCCAAAGCCTCCACGGCGTGCATGGATTACTCTTATAACCAGGAAAACCCAAAAACAATATTAAAAAAAACAAGAAGCCACCCGCAATGGCTGCACCTCGCTCCCTTTGTGCAGGAAGTGCTTACCATGGTACCCCTCCCCCATCCCCAGAGCTGTCTTCACTACTTTACCTCGAACTTTTTCTGTCACCTCCTCCTCCACTGTGTTAACCTACCAGGGCATAAAATAGGCTTTTTACTTCCTAGAGGAAATAATTATGTCAATGCTCATACTTTTGGTTCATCTGGAAGGGAAAAAAGCACACCTATAATGTGCCAGATTCTTTCACAGACCATCTCATTTAGTCTGCAAAACAAACTCAGGAGCTAGTAATTATGCCCACTTCACAGGTGAGGAAACTGAGGTTCAGAGGGATTAAACAATGTTCCCAAGGTCACCACTGTTTTCCTAGTGTAGACCTGGACTCTTGGACCCAGGTTTTTCTTTTTTTTGTTTTGTTTTGTGTTTTTTTTCGCAGTACGCGGGCCTCTCACTGTTGTGGCCTCTCCCGTTGCGGAGCACAGGCTCCAGACGCGCAGGCTCAGCGGCCATGGCTCACGGGCCCAGCTGCTCCGCGGCACGTGGGATCTTCCTGGACCGGGGCTGGAACCCGTGTCCCCTGCATCGGCAGGCGGACTCTCAACCACTGCGCCACCAGGGAAGCCCCGGACCCAGATTTTTCTGATTCCACCCTTTCTACTCTATCAGAATGTGCCATCTAAACATCAGGAAGAAGAATATCTACCTTTGAAATACTGCTTCTGAAAATGGAAAGATTCCAAAAATTTTTAAATGCTAAAAAACTTTCACTTAAAAGAAATCATAGTGAATTACTTTGAAATAAAAAGTACTGCCTTAGTTTAACAACGTCACAAATTTGCTTTTCCATATCATGTATTCTTAACTGAGGCAACCGTATATTTCACAAAATGGTAAAAAGACTAAAAATTTTCAGCTTATATATAAAAAACCAAAGATTTAAGATAAACTCATGGATTTAAATCTCTCTCAATTTTAGAAATGGGCCTCAGTTACAGTCTTAAGGAAGTTAACATTCATGGGATAATTGAGTCTGTAATCAGGTTTTTTTTTTTTTTGCGGTACGCGGGCCTCTCACTGTTGTGGCTTCTCCCGTTGCGGAGCACAGGCTCCTGAAGCACAGGCTCAGTGGCCATGGCTCACGGGCCCAGCCGCTCCGCGGCATGTGGGATCTTCCCAGACCGGGGCATGAACTCGTGTCCCCTGCATCGGCAGGCGGACTCTCAACCACTGCGCCACCAGGGAAGCCCCTGTAATCAGGTTTTTAAAAATTCAATTCGGTTGGAAAAATCACAGACGGGAGGTGGGTGATGGGGAGGAGAGACTTTTAATTTCTTTTTAGCCTAAGTACTTTCCCCACAGGGGAACACTAAAAACCACATTCAAGTAAAGAGCAGCTTTTTTTTTTTTTTAAAGAAAATGAAAATGGTTTAATAAAGGTAAAATAATTAAGACAAAATAAAAACTTTAACAATAAGTAACAATGAACTTTCAGATCTGTATACTATGCTCAAAAATGCTGGGAAACCTAACCAGGTCCAGCCCGGTAAACCTGCCTAAAACTATGTCCCATTCATGTTGGTTTAATCCCTGCCAAGTGTTACATACAAACGAATTATTTTATAGAATTGAATCTCTTTATGAGGGAATTTTAGAACAGTGAAGGCACAGATATCACCACTTCCCCTTATAGTTTGGGGCTGAGGTCAGAAAAGGCCAGCCTCTACAAAGGCAGGAGAATCAACCTACGATAATCACCCGTGTAAACAGCAACTGTCACAGGCAGTGTGCATGGTGGCTGTAAGGACATGGTGCCTCCTCCTTCCCCCAGATGAACCCTCACAGCTGCAGAGCTGCAGGGTGTTACGGGCCAGGCTCTGTGCTTAAAGCACCCTGTAAGGACCAGCCCGCTGCATCCTCCAGCAACCCGCTGGGGGAACACTATTATTTTTTTGGCGGTGCCGTGTGGCTTGCAGGATCTCAGTTCCTTGACAAGACGTTGAACCCAGGCCCACGGCAGTGCAAGTGCTGAGTCCTAACCACTGGACCGCCAGGGAATTCCCACTAACATTATATTATTATTTTTACTTTCTTTTACTGAGGTGAGAGTCATAAACAGTATCATCGGCCCATCTTAGAGATAAGAAAATCAACGCTCATAAGGGCAAGTAAATCGTCCAAGGTCACAGAACCACGAGAGGCAGAGCTGAGATCTCAATGTTTCCTTTCTAGAAGGCTCATTCCACTACACTGACTTCAATAAAATTCTCTCTGGGGAAACTACGAGCTAAGAACCACACTCTGCACCGACGTTCCTGACCTTGGATCCACAGAGGGTCCTCATGGAACCTGCGAACCCCTGACACTGTGTGCCAAGTGACATGGACCAGCACGTTCCTGGTGACAGGGGACCCGGGCTATACCCCAACCTTGAGGTGGGGACCACTGCCCAGCGTTGCCAGCACACCCCAGGCCGTGCCTGGAGTGGTGGGTGGCCTTCCCCTCTAACCTCCACTGGATGTGCCCTAGCAGGGCTGTTCTGTTGACTCACATGATTTTTCTGGGCCGGTGTCACTTCAGCTGTGGTGATCTCACAGAGGTACCGAGGGCTCTTGGTTCAAGTCCCCCGCGTGGACATCCTGGCGGTGGCATACGGCGGCCACACCTCTGAGCCTCCCTATTCCTCCTGTGGAGCGTTCCACTCCCTGAACTCAGAGGCTGCTACGGGCTAAACAAGAACACCAAGGTATCTGCCCCATCTTGACTCTCACTATCCAAATATTGGCTGTAATGGTTTGCAAAAAAACATTAGCCCATATTGGCTATCCAAGTGAAAAATGACGAATACGTAAGAGCCTGCAGCAAGATCACTCAAGTTCTGAGTGTCTGAACCGAACAGAGGCCGCAGCACACGCCGCTGTCTCAGGCGACTGCCGGGAACTTACGCTGTTTAGGCGTGTAGTGTGTTACCACCTCAGTTTCCCCACTTTATTAGGTGAAACTGTCTCCTCTGGAAGTGGAGAAGTCCATGAAGAAATCAGGTGAGTTTCAGAGGCTGAGGAAATCCCCTCTGTTAGGAAAAAAAGCTGGAGCGACAGTCTATTGAGAAGGGTGATCATATAAAAGATATAACCTCGGCCAAGTACGTGCGTCCCTTTCCTGTGTATGGTTTTTGCATTGGGTGGGTGACAAAGCACAACTTGTGAAATGCGTGGGTTCCACAAAGTCTCGCAGTCTTCTGGAGCATGGGAGCTATTTTTATCAAGCTAGTGAGATTCGTGTATGGAGGATGCACAGCCAGTCAGCGTGATGCCAGTGAGCACATGCTGGTACAGATGGAGAGTTAGAAACGTGATGGGGAACGAGGATTTGGTGGCGGACTTCGGTTTTAAAGCCAGCCTGGAAGGTCTGGGAGATTTATGTAAGCCTGACTGCAGCTGCATGTAAGGCTGCAGCAGCTCCCCCAGTGAACCCCTGAAATTCCCGAAGGTGGCTGTACTGCAGAGCAAATTTCCAATCTTGATGAACCTGAGCTTTTTTTTTTTTTTTGAAAACAAAGCGCATGGCCTGCTACACGGTGTCCAAACCATACACATGACGCAGGAGAATCTTTCACACAAGGCTTCTTTGACGGAAGACGATGCTTCTAGGCATCCTTCTAGAGCTTTCAGTTACGGATAATAACTGTGGTCTTTCCGCTTTCACACACCTTTAATGTAGCCTTTATTCCAAGGACTCACCACAACCTTCAAAGCATATCACCTGATGGTACAGTACCTGGAGAGCTGACAGGGTGACTGAACTTTGATGAAGGATTCATGGCAGAGTTTTTACCATAAAGGCATTCGATGCACTGATTAGGCTTGGAAAGGAGTGTCATCACAAATGATGAATGAAATAGGAAAGAAACGGCTCTTGAAATTTTTTGCTGACTTTCAAGGTTTTGATAAAGTGGTGATTCAAAGCCAAGTCTTCTGCGGTGTAAGGAGCCTGGAGTAAGCAAGGCGGACGGTAAAAATGCTGACCAACTATTCTCATCACTGATGAAGAGCAAGAAGGTTGCCACAGGCTCTTTCAAACGGATGGGCCTTACTGGTCTGAAACAGGGAAGGAAGGGGAGCTCCATCACCTGGACTCCAAATCTGTAAGACGCAGATCACGCCGACGAAACGGTCGTGAGAAGAGATGCAACCCCTTAAACACTCAACCTCAAGCAGAATCTTCAGGAATCAGGAGCTTTAAGCCCAAGGTCAAGGGAATGCAAACAGAGGCCCATTTTGGTGTTTTCATCCCACAGCTTCCCAACATGGTTCTTAGCCGTCCGCTTCTGAAGCACTTGGTGTCAAGGAGAAGGCTGCCGGCCAGTGATGTGAATTTGGGCGCTGGGTGAATCTCAGACATCGTTCACCGTCCCCTCCACCCATCCCCCCCCACCCCCCGCTGCCCCTCAGGCAACTCTTCATTGTCATCTAAACAATTTAAAAAAGGGCTTCGTTTACTGTGTTTTACCAAATATTAATTGCATTCACTATATATCTCCATTCATTTTTTCACCACATATTTTTATTTTATAACGAGTTCAGTGAAGCAAGATACAGTTCTTATCTAATCCTGTACAATATTGTTGTGTACTCTACACAACGTGCCCACCAATAAGTTCACTGAGAATTAAATAATGAGGTAATGTGTTTTAAAATGCTTCCTATGATACAGAAATCCTTGGGAGACAGTAAATGGAATTTCCCATGTTTGCGAAATTGGCTGAAGTTCCTGGAGAGCTGGAGACCTGTGGACAGAAGCCCCTCTTCCAGGACAGATTGGACGTGGGTAATGAGAGAGGCAGGTGCACAGTGGTGCCCTGAACACTGCAGAGCCACCTGGAGAGAAGCTACCATTTCAGGTAAAATCAGAGAGTAACAGAAGTTGCCTGTTGCTGGGAGGGTCCTCTTGGGACTGGCCTAGTCCAGCCCCCTCGCAGAAAGGACGAGGCCCTGAGGCGAGAGGCCCGGGGTCAGTGAGTGACCGTTCCAAGGACAGAACCTGTAGTCCCCGCACAGGGCTCTTCTTCCCTGGGTAATTTCAATTTTTAACACACTAACGCTTTCCGGTGCTGGGAGTGCCACGCTCTTTAAAACTTTTACATTAATGGGCAATTACAATAAAAGGACTCTTTACCTCGCCCTGAACTTGGCTTATACAGGAGACTCAGTAATATTTGCTGGTGAAATCAGAAACCTGAGGCTGAGTTGTTAAAGTTCATCTTGATCGCTCCTCTCCCGTGAAGAAACCCAACGGCTTAGAATCACCTCCTGTAACCAATCAAAATACAAAGGCGACTGAATTGCAAAAACAGAAATGAACGAACGTGAACACGCCAGGCATACAGCATCGCAGAGATATTTTGTAGAGAGCTGTCTGTACAAGGATGATACCTGCTCCCCATTCCTTGTAACTAAACATTTGGAGAAATGTGAATGTAGCAAACAAACCTTATGTGGAAACATCTACAGCATCTACAGTAATCACCCCAAGATTTTAAGAGCTACCCTTGCTGTGGTCTCCTACCAGCACATTTCAGGAACAGGAGTGCTGGTGCGAACCCACTGTTCAACACAGTACCAGGTCTGTGACGGTGCCGGTGTGTCTGGGGCAGCACGGGGAAGGGAGACGTGGGTCTGGACTGGCATTTTATGAAGAGCTGAGCCAGTGGGTGTGAGCAGGATAAACAGGGGGACGAGGCGCTTGGGCCCTGGGGACCAACAGCTGGCCTGCTGCGGGATGGGCAACTGGATGGCGGGTTGGCAGTGCCGGCAGAGAAAATCCCGCCAGGAAGATGCGGGAGCCTCAGCCCAACACAGGCCCCCAGCAGCCAGACAAGATGTTCAAGGAGGCGGCGAGCCAACAGTGATACTTGTCGTTTCAGGGGCCGAGACCCAGGAGAGGTCTGGGCTGCTCCCGGCAGGGGCGGAAACCAGAGGACATCACAGAACAAGGGGCCACAGGGTTAAGGGGGAGCGAGGCTGGGTTCAGAGGGGAAGGACCTGAGAGGGCTCTCGTTGCCGAGGCGAGATGCTTTTCCCGTCCTGTCTCGGGACCACCGGTTCCAAGGGACGTAATACGCTGGGCAGAGCCTTTGTGACGACGTGAATTTGTTTCCGAGTTCACCTACCTGAACTTTAATTTGTTTCATACATTCTGGCGACTCCATTTCTTTGTCAGTCATGGTGGAGGGTTTAATCAAATAGCACAGCATAAATTCCTATTGAGACATGAAAAACAAACTCCGTATCCCACAAAACAAATCCAAATCTGGGCAGGAAATGCAGCCGCCTCCACCCCCTCTCAGTGTGTGCTACTCGAAGCTCACAAAGCATGTCCGTTTCCTCCCGGGAACGTAACCAGGCCCCACTCTGGACCAAAGACCTGCCGTTCAGTCATCGTTGACACGGCAGGAGAATGCAAACAGAGCACATATGCTGATTATAAACACAGCATTTAAAATATTCAATACTGGAAACAGTTTAGACCCCTATTTCCCTAGGACAAAGTTACTTGCACAGGATAAAGCCTAAGCAACGTAGCCTGCGCCCAGGCAGCTGCCATCTGGCCCTGCTGGCCCTTCAGGCCTCAACGCCCTGCACGCCTCCAGCAGCTGTGGGGAGGAGAACTCAGAGAGTTACTGAGCAACAGAGAACACACAAAACTTTCATTCTTCGTAGTCCTGGTATGAGACGAAATGTCCCTCCTAACTTGACGGCAGTGGGATATCGGAGAACACAGGTGGGGCAGTCACGTGGCTCTGGGTTTGAATCCCAGCTCTGCTCATGAGCTGTGTGCTCTTGGATTGGTCACCCAACATCTCTGACTCTGATTCCTCACCCTTCGGATGAGGATAATAACAGGGTAGTGAGAAAAGACATAAGGTGTTTAGCGATAAATATTAATTCCCTTCCTCTCTCTCTTTGAGAGACCTGCTACCTATGAAAACAAACACGTCAATGTTTTTTGAGTCATCTGTGAATGAGTGGGAGTGGATTCTGAGCACGTGCTGGTTGGGCTTGCCCCCAGGAAGGAAGGCAATGCCCACTGACAGCCATCACCATGGGAAACCTCGGAGCTCCATCCCTGGAGCTGTGCACCAGCCGGTGGGGGGAAAAACGGAGAGGAGGACCAGCTTCCAGAGCTTCGTTCACATAAATGCTCTGCGGTCCCTACACGTGACTTTTATGCTTCTACCACAATTAAGACGAAAAATCCAACCATTTAAATGACACGTGAACCCCAAAGCTGATGCGGTGTTACCTTGGAGACACTGACTGAAACTCTGCTCAAGGCAGCCAGGGACCGCCAGCTGAGAGGTCTGCGAGGAGAGCCCTCAAAATGGTCATCCACCAGCTCGATGATGACAGAGTAACTGGAAAACAAGGCAAGGGTGTTTTAAAAATAAAAAACATGAAGTCGACCCATTTACAGAGAACAGTGCTTGGGACTTCCCTGGTGGTCCAGTGGTTAAGAATCCACCTTCCAACGCAGGGGACGTGGGTTCGATCCCTGGTCAGGGAACTAAGATCCCACATGCCGTGGGGCAAATAAGACCGCGTGCCACAACTACTGACCATGCAGGCCACAACTAGAGAGCCCGTGTGCCACAACTACAGAGCCCACATGCTCTGGAGCCCAAGCACCACAACTAGAGAGAAGCCCAAGCCCCGCAAACGAGGAGCCCACGCATCGCAGCGGAGGATCCCGCGTGCCGCAACTAAGGCTCGATGCAGCCAAAAATAAAATAAATAAATATTAAAGTAAAATAAAAATAACATTGTTTGTCCTACCAAGAACGAAAATACAGAAAATAAAACACACAGCATCTGATCCTGAATCCCCCTAGACTACTACTGGGAAAAGTATTAATGAAAAACTCACACTTTACATTACAAACTATAAGCCTGATTCAGCACTTACAGGAAAGGAACAGAAATATTTCTCCCAGCGTGAAACCCGTGAATTCGCTCAACTGTTTAGATAATAATACTCACTGATATGAAGATGAATAATTACTATATAGTAGTAACTGCATAGATTAACTCAATGTTTAATGCTAAAACATAAATTATCCTGACCTATTTATTATTTTATAGATAGTGTAACAACTTCAACTTATAAGGGACAGACATATAGTATCTATTCCTATTAAAACAGGAGGAATTTGACTCTAATTATTTGTGTGCCTCTGAAGATTAAATCGGGGCTCAGAAATCTCCTCCTGTCACTTTAAGCCATTAACTTATTTACAAATCACTCCAATAAATCATGAGCTTGGGATGAACACACACATACTGATATGTACAAGATAGAGAACCAACAAGGGCCCACTGCATAGCACAGGGAACTCCACTCAATTATTCTGTGATAACCAAAATGAGAAAAGAAACTAAAAAAGAATGAATATATGTGTATGTGTAACGGAATCACTTCGCTGTACAGCAGAAACACACACAACACTGTAAATCAACTATACTCCAATAAAAAAAAAATCACTCCAAACCTTGCGTGGTAAAATGGAGGGCCTTTTCGATACAACACTGCAAAGAAAAAGAAAGAAAACGTGTAACCACTCGAAATCAAAGTCTCATTTTATACTTACAAAGTATTTTCTTCTTCAAACACCCAGTGCTCTCTATGTGGGTAACCCGTAATACACCCTGTGGTCTATTTTTAAAACCCAAACTGTCTTTTCCCCTGGAACAAAAATTAGCAAAGCAAATCTGTTGCCAAGACCCTAATACCCTCGTCCCACCTGCACCCCACAAATGAATTCCAAATCCAAGTATAAGCAATTTTTGTCCTGTTTCTTGTCTTACACGCTCCAGAGAGAGAGTGTGAAATCATGTCAAGCATGTCAAGTTGGTATAATAAGAACCAACATTCAGTTATTCATTTCAAATCTTTTGAATCGTCATTCAGGGTCTGAGCTCCTCTGGCCGGTACAGGATAGGTGCTGGTGCTAAAGATGAATGAGACTCATGCCTACTTTTAGGAAATTCAAAGTCAAGTGGGGAAAAAGTCACATAAGCACACACGCCACTCGGAGACCCGCCTGCCTACCTCATTCAGTCTGTGGAGGTCAGAGTGGCTGGCCGGGGTCTGCCGTGGACTGTGGAAGTGCAGGCGAGCCCTCGGGGGCACACAGCCTGTGGCAGCGTGCGGAGGTCTGCCCACCAGATCTGTTTGCTCTCTCTCCAGGCACGTGAGAGACACCGTATCAGCCTCCCAGGCAGCAAGGAGTGGCTGTGTGTCCCGGGGCACTTCCTGATTGGCCCAGAAAACCCTCCCCGGCACCGAGCCTGTGCTTGTTCCTTTGTGAGGCCGAGTGAAGCTCATGGGACCACAAGAAGAAGCCGGGCCCCTGCAGTCCCTGTGGGAGTTGGTCCACCTACCACTCAGACACTGGCTTTGGATTTCACATGAACAGAATTAACTTCTAGTGTTAATTAAGCCCATGAAATCTGGAATTTATATGTAACTACAGCCGCAGGAATGTGCAAAAACCAAGGCAGAAAAGCTTTGTTTCCTTTGAGGAACTGGCAGAACTTTTCCTTTGGGGCATAAACCCGGTATTTAATCACGTTTCCCTTTAGCTCACGCACCACGAGGTCAGAACAAGTTTAGGACCCAATGGATGATACAGTAACCCTTCACGTATATTTTCCATGGTCACCTTTCCTTCTTATGAACATATTTCCTATTTAAATTGTATTTAAAGTATTTGGCAAGTCAGCTCAAATTCACTGTGTAAGGGCCCACATTTAAGTAAATATCTAAACACCCATTTCTCAATTTCTGGGGATGTGGTGCAGTGGAAGGAGACCCTGTACCGGGATGAGACTGAATTCGGGGTTCTGTTTTGGCCTGATCTCTGCCACTCCTAATTGTGTCGCTTTAAACACATTATTAACTTCCCTAAGCCTCAGTCTCCAAAATCATAAAATGAAGACGAGGGGAAATTAAAATCTTCTCTAGCCCTCATATGCTAGTATCTATGGTCAGTTACACATCCTTCACCTCAGATGCATCTGGAAGGTGACACAGCTTGAAAGCAGCTCCGACCCCCAACTCAGGCCATTCAGATGCCCGACTACGATGGAGGTGCAGCTTAGGGGTTAAAGGCATAAACATGGCATCAGTCAGACCCCAACTCAAGGCTCAGCAGTGCCAAGACCATATGATGACACTTATGTTTCAATCTCCTTATGGAAAATGGGGGCAATAATGCAGGTGGAGGTGCTCGAAGAGTTACCCATGATAGAGATTACGATGATAACAGTGTATTCAGAGGGGAAAATGAAATAGTTTTACAAAAATGCCTCCCAGGTAGAAAGATGAAAGCTTCAGAAGTCTAAGAAATAGTGGGTATTTAAAAATAAAGTCTGAACGAAGAGGGAGAAGAGAGGAAACGTGCTTTCTCACACTAACACCAGACGTGACGTGCGGAAGGAATGATAGAGTCAGAACACAGTGATCAGGGCAATAATCAATTTGGGCAACCACTGTTAACTACTAGGGAACCAGATATTCAGTGTCACCCTACAAGTCACTTGTGAACTACAAAAGGAAAAGCACAGACACCCAACAATGGCTGCCCTATTTTAAAAATAAAAAAAATTATTTTTATAAAAATAAAACACAATAAAAAACGGCATCACCAGCAGTAGGACAACCTGACATCAGGCACCCCTGGACGTGGCCCAGTGAGGACACACATCACCCGTGCTTGCAAAAAAACGGCAAGCCCGAATCTAACCATGAGGAAGTGATCAGACATACCTAGACTGTGGGACACCCTACGGGACTCTTCAAAAAAAGTCAACGTCACAGAAAACAAACAGGTGGAGGGACTCTTTTAGATTAAAAAAGACTGAGGAGACTGCAGTGGTTGAATGGTGGCCCCTAAAAGATATGTCCACGTCCCAATCCCTGGGACCTGTGAATGTGACCTTATTTGGAAAAAGGATCTTTGCAGAGATTGGAGGGATGGAGCCACAGCCAAGGAACAGCTGGCGCCACCAGAAGCTGGAAGCGGGAAGGAAAGGAGGGAGCACGGCCCCGCCAATGCCGTGGCTTCAGACTTCCGGCCTCTAGACCTTCTGCTGCTTTAGGTCCCCAGTTTGTGGTCATTTCTCATGGCCTCCCTAGGAAACTAAAAGTGGTAAATGCACTCAATGTGACAAATGAATCTTGAGTGGAGCCTGTCAAAAAAATCAAAAACCAAACGGCCACAAAAGACATTGTGGGGACAAGTGGGAAAACTGAAATATGGACTGGATATTTTTGATGATATTGTATTACCGAATAATTAATTAATATTAATGAATAATCAATAATGAATTGTTAATTATTCTGATTAATATTAATGAATAATTCTGATTTCTCTTAGGTATTATATGATGCCATAATTATGGAGGAGAATATTCTCAGGAGTTGCATGCAAAAACACTTATGATTTAATATGGATTATGTGTGCAAATGTGGAAAATGTTAACAAAAACATTTAAAGTCTGATTAGAAGAATAAGCCAAGAGGGTGGCTTGCGAAAGAACTGAAGATGGGGATGGGAGGAAGGTGCACCTCCCTGCTCTGTGAGGAGCACAGGGCCCCAGTGCCTCTCCCCGGGGGCAGAGCCAGCCACCAGCTCTGGGCCGATGCCACGACCAGCGATGGTTCTTCTCTGGACATCCTGTAACTCTGCTGGCTTCTAACGGCTCCCCTCCTTCTACCTGTTTTGCAACTTCTAATTTGCAGGGAGCTGGGGAATCACATGGTCAAACTCAGTCCACGTGGACCCAAAATTGGAATGGGTGGGAATGCGTAAGACAAAAATAGAAGGCTGGAGTTGGTTTTCGGCTTTCTGGCTGGCAATGTTAGTCAGGTGTGGTGGGAAGTACACAGAGCCGGGACCCAAACAGCCCTAACCTCTGTACTTACCAGCTGCGGGACCCTCGGCAACTCCCCTGACCCTTCGAAACCTCAATTTCCTCAGCTACTGAAGGAGGTGAGCGCCACACGCCTCACGGAGCGTGAAGATGAAATAAGACGGGAGAAGAAAAGCACCAAGGCACCTGGTGCTTTTGGCACCTGGTCACCATACGAGCCAGCAGCAGCTTCTGGGGTGGGGGGGATGTACGGAAAGGCTCCCAAGTGATTTCTGGCCTGGTTTTCAGCACAGGGCAATCAAGGTCAACTGGCCCGGCAGCTGTGCCTGATTTGAGATCTTATCACCTGTTCCAAGCGCTGCTCCTGGAATGAAATCTGATTGACAAGACTTAGTCAAGGAAAGGGTTTCCCTGATAAGATGTGAATTTCCTAACGGCCCTTTGTCATGAGTCATTACCTCTGTGAGCAGAAACAATTGTTAAGGGAGCACGTCCTGGGTGTAGCCTGTGTCGGCAGTTCTAGGGTATGTGTGATCACGTCACTGGCCTTCAAAATTAAAATGATACTGTTAAAAGACCAGCAGCACCATGTAGCCATGCCTGGAGAAGAGGTCAAGTTTAGGAAGCTGCTCTTCTCACCCCAGGCTAGCGCAGCTCCTGAATTCTCCCTAAAGCAGGAGATGTGAAGACACCCTTCATGGCACTGCTGGGCCAGAAACCCGGTCTCAGGCTAATCACACAAGCAGTTCCAAGGGCACGATACACCCCTCCTGGGGCAAAGCCCTTGGGGGGCTGGGAAACAGCAGTTGATGTATTTCTTTTCTTTTTAAAAGTCTGTCCATCTGTCTGTCCTTTCATCCAGCCTTATAAGGCAGTTTATTTTTAAATGCGGAAAGTTTTCTCTACTCACCATCCACAAATACGGCTTGAGTACTGAAAACACACGCAATAAGGTATGCTTACAAGGCACTCAACAGAGGTCCCTCCCCCGGCAACGTTTTGTTTTTATTTTTTATAAAGAAGATGCTGTCTTATAAAGATGTTGTTATCCATGTTACATGATGAGTGAACGGAAGCCCAGAGAGATGAACTGACCTCCCTGAGGTCACACAGGTAGTAAGACATGGAACCGGTGTGAGCCCGGAGAGCTCTTTCCGTTACCCCTACCTCCTCAGAGCGCATCACTGTGGCCTGGTCGACTGGAAAGTTCTGCTCAGGTTTCACCCATTCGGTGAGCACACTGGCCTGCCAAGCGCTCACACGGAGCGGCTATTCTCACAGGGCAGGAAAAGGAGAGCAGGACGGGGAGCCAGAGGCGGCAGTGCAACAGCTACGTCACTTATTGAAACGCTGTGACCTGTGGGCCACGCAATCATCTGGAAACCTGGCAAACTAATCTCGAGCTGGTCCTGATCATTCTGTCCGCAGGGCTGGTCAGGTCAGCTTCCCTAACTACTCCCTCTGCTTCCATTCCCGTCCCCTGCCCCCCGCCCCCCGCCGTCTATTAGTAAGAAAGTACACAAAGGTCCCACTAAATCAAGTTACCGAATATGTCACTCGTTTGCTCAAAATCTCCCAGGACTTCCAATAACCAGAATAACACCCCAAGTCTTTGCCCAGCCCCACGTGATCTTCCCCAGACATCACCTCACGTCACTCTCCCCCTCGGACCTCTAAGTTCTAGACGCACTGTCCTTGTGCTGCTCCTAAGTCCTGCCTCAGGGCCTTTGCACTGGCTGCTCCTTTGTGCCTTGGGTATTCTTCCCCAGACTGTCAAGTGGCCTGTTCCCTCACTGTAGTCATATTTCTGTTGTTGTTTGGGGCACATCTTTTCAGAGAGTCCCTTTCCTAACCACCCTAAGTTTCTTTTTTACTCTCTGTTCCTTTACTCTGCTTTATTTTTCTTAGTACCCTAAAATTACAGTACGTATTTATGTGTTTGCTTGTTTGTTCCCCACCCCTGCCCCGCCCCAGCACGTGAGCAGCTCCACCCAGGCAGTTTTGTCTGTCTTGTGCACCTCTGTGTTCCTGGCACCTAAGAAGATCTGGCTCACACAAGACCCTGAGCAATTATCGGGTGAATGAGGTGCTCAGCAGGTCCCAACTCCCTCCTATAAATAAAGATGAGGGAGGCAGTACTGTGTAGAAGTTTCCAAGGGCCTGGCCTCCAGCATTCAAAGCCCAGGACTATGAGTTACTGACCCGGGAAACTTTTAGGGGCAAATGACCCTTTCTCTCACAAGTTCAGTCTCCCTATCAGAAAAACGAGGATGGTGAGCTCTGATCTCTTAGAACTGCTATTAGGATTAAACGAGGTCGTGCATGTCAACTGTCTCCTACAATGCTTGGCACACAATAAGGGCTCAATAAATGTCAGCTGTGATTATCACCACAGTTCTACAATGATTATTAATGGCATTGCACACAATCTGACAGGTGAGACTACCCCAGAAGATAAGGGACTGCCCTACATCACACGATCACAGACTAAAGAGAGGCGGGGGTAGGGGCTGTGGACTCTCTTCTAAGATCTCAGAGCAGAAGAGAGGAAAACATACCCTCCACCCCGATCCAAACATGATTATCTAAGGCAGGAGGACATCCATCATCTCAGGAAAAAACAGCAACAGCACATATAACCGATTCGATTTTCACCCCAGGATCTGATGTGAACCCTGGTGCTCACACCTGCCAAGCCAAGAATCACTTACGCAAATCAGTTCCGTACTTAAGTCCCGGTTTGGGCACCCAGCCCTTGCTTCGGAAGTGATGGTACGCCATGTACGTAGTCCTGAACGTAGGCTGAACTACGCGGAAGGCGTTCCAGAGCTTCACAATCGTTAAAGGCTCCTACGGTTGTTGGGGGAAAACAAAGCATTATGACATATGTATCCACCCATTACCCAGCCGGTGAATCAACAACATCTATACTAAGTGTGAGCAGAAGATAAACAAACACGGTGCCCATGACAAAGGGTTTAACCACAAGATCCAGACCTGTGCTGTCCAGTGTGGCGGCAGCCAGCCACTCCTCTGAACTTAGATGTGTTGCCAGTGTAAAAAAAACACTGAATTTCAAAACTGAGAATGAAAAAAAGAATATAAATTATCCCAGCAATTTTAAATATGTTGGGTTAAATATACTATGTAAATAATGTAAATCAATTTCAGCTGACTCTTAAAAAAAACCTTTTTAATGTGTCTACCAGAAAATTTAAAACTATGCATGTGGCTCCCATCTGAGGCTCCCATCATATTTCTACTGGACAGCACTGCCCCAGAGGACCTGTGAGAGGCCCCCTTGAGACAGCAACCCTGCAGACTAGAAACAGCCAAGCGAAGCGGGGGAGGGCAGCGGAGGGGCTGCTGGTGGGAGAACAGTCCAGGCAGAGGAATGGGGGCGGGCCGGGTGTCCACCAAAGCCAGAGGGCGCACGTTGCAGCACGCACAGACCCTAATGGGTAGCTGCGGTTTGTCAGGCCACATTCAGAAAAGCCAAAAATAATTCTGTAACATTTTTACAAAAAGATGTTCCATTTAGTCTTTGAAACTAGAACATTTATCGCAAGGCACAAGTCAGTAATCCAACCGCTTCAAAGGGAATTTTGTTGCTAAGGTCGGACTTGAAGACACTGAGAACGGTTCAGAGAACATTCTGATGTGCCAACACAAAAACACAACAGCAAAGACCAGGTAAGTCTGGAAGGTTTTCCGCTTCATTTCAGTGCTGACTAAAACGGCCAGTCCTTCAGTTAGTTGGTTTACGGATCGGTCACTCAATGAGACTTGCTCAGTTTGTCTCAGTCTGAGATTTTAACACCATAAGTATGAGCTAGAGTTGGGTTTTTTTTGTTTTTTCTTTTCTCCTTTAAAAAACAAACAAACAAACAAAACAACCGGTTGTTCCTAAGGTGGAAACTCCATATGTGTGTGGTCTTGAAATCCACCCCCCTCCAAAACAAGCAACAGTCTTGTGGAGAAGGCTGAACTTCTGGCTTGGACAGCCCACCGAGTTTCAGAGGCTGAGGGTTCTACGGAGCAGCTGGAATGCCCCGACAAATGTCAGTGAAGGCCCAGGGGAGGAGGTGGGGTGGGCTAAGGACGGCCCCCCTCTCAGACAATAGGTCACCCGTCAGCCAGACACCCGTTTCCAAACCACTGGGATACTCATGAAGGGGACTTACACAGTTAGAAGCGGATGAATGACAAAATACGTACCCCCAACAACAGAATAAAATGTATTTTCTCTGTTCTAATGTTCTGCTTACCTTTTTCATCTCAATTTTAATTTCACGTGAGTTATTTTGAACAGGTATTGTATTCACATGGGCCAAAATTCAAGAAGTACAAAAGTGTACGGTGAAGTCTCGCCTTCCACCCAATTCCTCTACCAGGAGGCAAGCGCTGGGATTAAAGTTCTGCTAAGGGCAGCAGGATACAGCACAAAATCATGGGCTTTGGAGCTGTCCTGACATAGGTTCAAATACTAATTCTAACCAGACCAGCTGTGTGACCCTGGGTGAGTTACGTGTTTCCTCAGCCTCAGTTACCCCGTCTGTAAGTCTTTACAGGCGCAAGTTGAGGACCAGAAGTACTGCATATAAAGTTCCCAACTCACAGCCTTTACCGAAGCAAGTGCTAAAACACGGCTAGTTTCTATCTTTGCTGTTAATTTTTGGTACCGCTCTGACAGATTTCCTGATCATTATAGAAGATACTGCTATCCTCCTAGTCTCTGGGAATGAAATTCAGTCTGAAAGGGTCAAAGCTGGCTTTTGCCTGAACAATCCCAATTCAGGACCCAAAGCCTAAACTTAGAGAAAAAATTCAATTCCAATTTTATCCAGTGAAAGTGGACCCATTTGTATTAAAGCAATGGAAATTACTACAACCTGCTTTTAACATCAGGGAAATTTTTTTTTTTTTTTTTTGCGGTACGCGGGCCTCTCACTGTTGTGGCCTCTCCCGCTACAGAGCACAGGCTCCGGACACGCAGGCTCAGTGGCCACGGCTCACGGACCCAGCCGCTCCGTGGCATGTGGGATCCTCCCGGACAGGGGCGTGAACCCGCGTCCCCTGCATCGGCAGGTGGACTCTCAACCACCACGCCACCAGGGAAGCCCACATCAGGGAAATTTTAAGTGGACTGTGTCTGAATAAAACATCTTACCTTCTCATAGTAGATACTTAGACATCCCAGAGCATAGACCAGGAAGAAGGCCTAAAAACAGGGCAAGCAGAAAATGCTCATCAGAAACTTCCACGTTGAGAAATTATTTTACAGGCTGATTTCTCTTTGCGTTAAATACAAATTAATGTCCTTATCACCATCCAAATGGTCACATATTTTTAAACATTTAAAATATGTGAAATTCATTTAAATTTCAAGGATTAAAATATGAATGTAATAAAATGGTTTAGAATCAGTACAAAACATTTCTATGAAATTTTCCATGTATTTTTTCTTTATAAAAACCACACGGCTAAGCTGAAGAATGATATAAATAGCAAAAACAACAATAGAAACCTTTGCTCATTGGATTTTCCTCTGTCTAATAACCTTACTAAAGTGAGAAAAGAACTTATAGAAAAAGATAAGTAGAAATTGTGGAAAGTGGGCAACGCAGACTTGGTTTGTGTAAACCAAATGAGTTTCTTGGTCACTCTTGTTGTAAAGTGATTTCCGATCGAGTAAACCCCATCTTTCCATTAACTTCATTAAAAGGCACCATGTTTCACTCACATGGGGAGGCAAGAGGAACGGCAGACAAGGTCGGGCCCAGTTGAGTAAAATCACACTGACACGGAAATAAAAATAACTTTCTGGCAAAAACAAGACGATGCCCAGCACTGACAACAGCAAACAGGCCCCGGTGTTAGCTCTGCCTGTACAAGGGGATTAGGGTCTGCGTTCATGCCTCAAGAGCTCAGGTGAGGCTGGTCTGTAGTAGTCAGTGACGAAGAAATGGTGGCTCTAAATGCTACTCTTTTTTTTTTTTTTGCGGTACGCGGGCCTCTCACTGTTGTGGCCTCTCCCGTTGCGGAGCACAGGCTCTGGACGCGCAGGCTTAGCGGCCATGGCTCACGGGCCCAGCCGCTCTGCGGCATGTGGGATCTTCCCTGACCGGAGCACGAACCCGTGTCCCCTGCATCGGCAGGCGGACTGTCAACCACTGCGCCACCAGGGAAGCCCAACTACTTTCTTTTTTAACATGAGGATGGAAGATGAGATTTCAGGTATCCTGGAGGGCCCTCTGGTGCAGGTGGCAGCAGGAAGGTGGTCCCTGCCCTGAGCCCTCAGGCTTCTGCTCCACCACAGTGGTGCTGAGGGCTTTTTTCCTCCCCGCTCAGGGCTCAGGACTCAAGAGTACACAGGCTGTGAAGGTGCAGGGCTTTCAAGCAGCGACAAGGTCCTGCTAAGGAAACACCTTCCTGACCCTCAGGAATTGCCCCAATCCACCCCACCGTCATCCTCTCCTGGCCACCTGATGACACTTCTCTTTACAGCAGTGGTCCTTTAAGTGTGGTCAGTCTGGGGATCCTGGGGTCCCCGTGACCCTTGCAGGAGCTCTCAAAGTCAAAACCATTTTGTGAGATCAAGGCATTATTGGCCTCGTTCATACTCATTCTTCCCAGAGGCTCCAAGACACGTGACACCACAACAGACTGAGCGCAGCAGCAAATGTGAGAATCCGGGGGACTTCTCTTAAGCCAGGCCTTAAAGTCTTCGCCAAAATGAAAAACAACGCCACTCTTTTCATTGGATTTGTTTTGTTTTGAAAGAATACAGCTATTTTTAATAAAAATAATGTTAATGTATAGTGGGTTTATTATCATTAATTTAAAATGAGTTAATAAACACATATTTAAGTTTTCATGTTAATGTATAATTTGGTAAACGCTGACAGATATAATCCACGTAAAAATGCTCCTTGGGGTCCTTCAATAATTTTTAAGAGTACAGTGGTTTGAGGACTACTTTATTTATTTATTAAATTTGATTGATTGATTGATTGATTTTTGGCTGTGTTCGGTCTTTGTTGCTGCGCGTGGGCTTTTCTCTAGTTGCGGCGAGCGGGGGCTACTCTTCCTTGCGGTGCGCGGGCTTCTCACTGCGGTGGCTTCTCTTGTTGCAGAGCACGGGCTCTAGGTGTGCGGGCTTCAGCAGTTGTGGCTTGGGGGCTCTAGAGTGCAGGCTCAGTAGTTGTGGCGCACGGGCTTAGTTGCTCCGCGGCAAGGTGGGATCTTCCCAGACCAGGGCTCGAACCCGTGTCCCCTGCATTGGCAGGCGGATTCTTAACCACTGCGCCACCAGGGAAGTCCCTGAGAACTACTTGAGTTCTACCCAGATCCAAATCGAGAGCTTCTCTGAAGATGCAGGTGGTTACCTGCCAGGCCCGCTTCTCTGGGTCCAGTGCCCTGATCCTGGCCGCCACTGCCTCCCACCTGGACTTCTGCAAAGGCCTCTGTGCTCCGGCCCCGCAGCCCGTCCCCTAGGGCAGCCCGAGCTACCTTCTCAGCACGTGAAGGCCCCTGGCTCCCAGGTGTCTCGTGGCACTCGCCCGGCGCTCTCCCTAGATGGTCGCTTCACTTCCGTCCCCGGACACACTGAGCTCACTCCTGCCTTCGCCTTTGTAACTGCTGCTCCCACACCCGGAGTCAAAGGTCACTCCTCAGAGAGCTCCTCCCTGACCACCCAGTTTGCGTGACCCCGTCCCGATCGACTTCCTTAGAGCGTTTATGTTCGCCTGAAAGTGTCTTTCTTAAGTGTGTCTCTCCAGCTAGAATGTAAACTCTGTGAGAAAGAAACTCTGCCTGCCGTGCCCTTGACCTAGAAGGGGCTCAATGCTTGTGCTGAAAGAATAAAGAAGCAGGTGTGGATCCCACCCATGGTCTGGAGCACGTGGCCAGGCTACCCAGGGCAGGTCTCCCAGTTCTGTTTCCTCAGGGTGGACACTGTCCTGCTTCTCCTTTAGCTACCAGTGACAGCCTGCCGCTTGCTCTCCTGTGGCCCACTACTTATTAACGCAACACACTGCTTTTTCAGACGGATACAGATGGTGGCCAAAAGGTGCAACAGAAAAGAAAACGTGGTTCCTCAAAAAGCCAAGTCATTCTTTTCCTTTCGTTTTCCCTCAACTTTCCCTTCTGGGTTCACAGTGGTAGAACAGGAAGATACTCTGAGATAAGCAGACCTGGGCTGAAATCTCATTAGCTTGGAAGTATCACTTAAACCCTCCCACCTCATCTAGAAAATGGGGATGATCAAGCCTTCTTAAAGATTTAATGAGGTTAGATTTCCTGAAGACTTACAAAGACCATGCTGGGAGTTCCCTGGTGGTCCAGTGGTTAGGAGTTGCTTTCACTGCTGTGGCCCAGGTTCAATCCCTGGTCGGCGAACTAAGATCCCGCAAACCTCAAGGCACAGCACCCCCCTCCCCCCCCACCCCAAAAGCATGCAAAGCACCTAACTGCTCAATTCATTTCGTTTCCCTGCCTTTCTAAAAAGACACTGTAGCTGGGAAAGGTTCAATCCAGTCCTTGCCTAGGAAGAGATGACCTCCTGGTATCCATCAGAATTTAAGTTCCTCAGAAACTTTCCATTATTAGCAAACACACATTTCCCTAAGAACTGATGAAACCAAAGCCTTGTTTTTAATTGGCCTAAAATAGCTTTTATGAACCTATGCAAGCTGCTCTTAGGCACTTATTATAGATGGGGAGGATCTTAATCCAACGGAGTTGGCTTTATTTAGAATTAAGTCATCAGCAGACCGGGGAGGTCTGTGGAGGCTGGAGACTAGACCCTCGAAATCTCATGAGTAAGTTTTTACTGTGATAGTACTAATAAGATGGACGGATGAGCTTAATGATGGTTTTAATGCCTTGTCACTAAATCCGGTCAGGGCCTGAAGCGTTAAAATGAAAAACAGCTCTCAGAGACAGATCCCTCAGTCAGCTCGGTGTTACCACCCTCAAAACCTAAGAACCGCTTTGAATCACCACAGCAGGGCTGCCCGTGTTCCTGAGGGACATTTATGGAAACATGTTACACTGTACGGGGTGGTGCCACCAAACACGGGTGATTCATCCAAGGGAACCTGCCAAAACAGAACTGGGAAGCGGAGCCAGGCTTAACTGCACGCTCCCTGGAAACTTCTGCAACACGTCTCTGGAATGTTCTCAGGAACCCAGTGGCCTCCAAGAACGAGAACCACCTCGCCCCCTGCCTCCCATTACTGTGGCATTGCTTCAGCGACTGTGTGGGAAGAGGGAGCAACACGGTCAGTGAAAAGCATCAGCTGGTCCCCGCCTGGAGCAGTGAGGCTCGGCCCCCAGCTTCTGACACCGAATCCTCTCCCTCCGCCCCCTGCTGCTGCCCCTACAGCTGAGAGGCTGGCTGCCTCCTGTCGGCTCAGCCCTCCAGCCTGCCCTCACCCGGATGCCAGCTCCGGTCCCTGCCACTCCCCTGCACAGCCACCTGCACTGCCCCGGTGCCACCAGGACCAGGTCAGACCCCTACTCATAGACGCGCCCTCCGTGATCTCCCCTCCTGGGCGGCCGCTTCTGGGACCACGCTGCATGCAAGGGCCTGCCGTCCCGTGTCCACGTGGCAATCCCCTATTTACTCTGTAACACCTGCAGGTACCACCAACCCTGTAAAGTCTTTCCAGGTGGCTCGCATCCCTTCGGAGCCCACCAGTTTCTGTGCCCATCCCACCTTGCACACATCCACTTAACAAATAATTATCAAGCGCCTCACAGATGTCAGACGTGGGGTACAAGAGGAGCAGTCACAGCCCACACACCACACGGGGCCCGTCACACTGAACTGCAATTTGTGGCTCTCTCAGGACCAGAGCCACATTCTGCTTCTCTCTGTACCGTTAGTACTCAGCCCAGTGCCCGGCACATAGCAAGTCCCTGGTAATCTTTTTGCTAAACACTGATTGCAAAAGGAAGAGTTCCAAGCAGCCACTAAATAGCTTTTACAAGTGACTTAATAATGATGGTAATGACAGAAACAGCAGGCACAATGCTTACTGAGCATCTACGATACACCAGGCACGGTGCTGAAGCCATCACGTGCACTACTTAATTCCAGAACATATTATGAACAAGGTGTTACATCACCCTCATCTTACAGAGCAGAAATCTGAGGCTCAGAGAAGTCAAGGACCTAGAGGATGGTGTCCCCAGCGCTGTCCAACAGAGCAGCCACGGGTGCCTGCTGAGCGTCTGAAGTGTGGCTGGCACAACCGAGAAAAGAATTTTTAACTTTGCACAATTTTAATTAGTTTCAACAGTCACATGTGCCTAGTGGCTGCTGTGTTCAACAGCAGACTAAGCTGTCTCATTTGTAAACCGAGGAGAGGAAGTAAATAAATCCCAACGTCCTTTCCTGCTCTGAGAGCCCGTTCTTTGTACCGCTGGCCTCACTGCAAGGAAGGAAGCACAGCCTAGCAGGTGAAGAGAATACGGAGACACAGTCACTTCTCTGTGAACACATCTATGAAACGACCAGCGTGGATGCTTTCAACAAGCACTGCCTGAGACCAACAGATACGCCAAGCACTGAGCTAGATGCTGCAGGAGCCTCCAGACAGGCAGGAGCACCCCTGCAGAAGGGCACAGCCAAGGACAGGAGACAGAGGAAGGGGCGCTGTCATCAAATTCGGGTACAGTACAGACATAAGCAAAAAAGGGGGGACTGATGGCCGCGTGAACACAGGACAGAGGAACCCCAAATCAGACGGAAAATATAAGGCAGGTTCAGAAAGCCACTTGCAGCAACTTTTGAGAACGCAGTAAAGGGAACACGTGTTAGTAATTCTGCAGAAGGAAATACCTAGAATCCATTTACGTAATTAGCAGTCGCTACATGACTCGGGGCATGCATCGAAGCCTGTGAAAAGCTGGTGAAACTCCACGAATATGCCAAAACCCACTACACACTTTAAATGAATGAATGGTATGGTATGTGCTCTGTGTCTCAATAAACCTGTATGTTTTTAGAAGCTGCTAAAAAGTAGTAACACAATATCTGGACAATCAGAAACCCTGATGTGAAAAGAAGTGCTCAGACAACCCCCTTGAAACCTCTGTGGGGTGATACGGGGCAGGCCCGCCCTAAATGGACATCTTAGAATCGATGAAATGAAGGCCGAGGAGTGAAATGCAGGCATTTCACTGCATGTGGACTCTGAACTGCACGCGGAACTGCATTTTGAGGTGGACTCATCTACGTGGCATGGCCCAGGCCCAGAGACCGACAGCTGAGAAGACGACATGCTGGGAACATACCTCTTCCAGGCTGAGCTGCAAGTACTCAAAGAGCCTAAATGGATTTCTTCTGCATATCAGTCTCTTTTTTGGCGACATCTGAAGAGAAAAAAAAAAAATACATACAGAACAAATGGAAGCACTATGTGTTACCTGGAGGAGGGTGCATTTTAAAACGAACGTTTTCTTCTAAATTTCCCCGATTCACATTTGTTGGATTAATTCTGTTAAAAAATAATTTATTTATGTAGAAAAATAATTTATTATTTATGCAGAAAAATAAGTTTTCGTTTTTCTACTGCAGCTGACCCTTGAACAACAAGGGGGCTGAGGTGCTGACTCCGGGCAGTCGAAGGTCTGCATGTAACTCACAGCCGGCCCTGGCCCTCCACGTCTGCGTTCTTTCCTATCTGCAGATTCAACCAACCGCAGGTCGTGCAGCAGTACGGTATTTACTACGGAAAAAAATCCTCTTTCATAAGGGGACCCACATTCAAACCCATGTTGTTCAAGGGTCAACTGTACTAACATTTTGACTTAGTTCCTTTCTTTTATCGCCCATGAACTTTTCCTGCAGTTGTCATCATTTGGTTGGTCAGTTTAATGTGTTGCTTTTTTTCACCCAACTGCACCTCACAAGCATATGCCAAGTTCTTAATGAGACTTCATAAACTCCACCCTAAAGGCGAGATATTTCTTCAAACGGGTGTTTCTCATGCTATTTAACTATTAGACTGTTTCTCACTTTTAGCTGCCACAGATGTTGCTGGGGCAACTATCTTGTAGGTCCCTGAATGAAGTGGATCTAGTTCTGCGCCCCAGCCTCCTCCTGTGAGGGCTGCCCTCCCCACCTGAGCCCCTGCCCACCGCTACACTCAAGACTGCGTAACTACCGTTGCATTTCTTCTTCTCCCTGGCAAGGGAGAGAATGTTACTGGACCTGCTTTACTTTATATGTTATGTATTACAGATATACGTTATTTAAATATTATATATATATACATTCATATATTTTTTAAAGTTAAGCTTATTCACAGACTTTGAAGTTTCAGTTGAAACAGCCCTCACGACTACTGAGCCCTCAGGGCTGGCTGGTGCCCTTGGAGGGTCTGCAGTGTGTGTCGTGCACCAGCTCTCACATGTCCCGGGTGCTGAACACGGGCCTGCTACCAGTTCCGAGTAAGGGACGTCCCTGTTGGCCAGCATCTCCTCTGGGTCAGGCACAGATGGCTCTGGAGGAGGTGATCTCTCTCCTTCTACTTACGTTCCCACCTGAGGCGTCTTCCCTCTCACTCACGTCACACACGACTTCCTCCACCAGCACGCAGTGATGCTCAGGCCCTCTCTCTCTGGCCGGGACCAGACCCGCTCGTTGGCTGCTGTCCCCAGGCTGAGCGCCAGAGGGCGGGAGGAGAACATCCTGTTTGCCCCAGTGCACGTGGGGCAGAGAAGCGGTGACCTCCGCCACATGTTCACCCGGGCCGTGGGTAGGTATTGGGTCAGGCCTGGAGCCCTCCTGCAGGCAGTCTGATCGCTTGCTGGGATCCTCCAGATCGTGTGACTTTCCTGCAACCCCATTCATGGCAGAAAGTTTCTCTCTATCTGCTGTGCCTTCCGTTTTGGAAACCATTCCAGAGTTCAGCTCATTACACAACTGGACCTCTTCATTCCTTTGCAGACAAAGATGCTGAAGGGGCTTTGTGTAATCCTCAAGGAGTCTACGCACTGTGCTCTCATCCTGGCCCTGTCTTCGCATGAGGTTTGTGGCCCATTCCACGCTACGCTGATACCTGCAAAGCAGAAATTCTGTTAGTAACAACACTTAAATTTCAATATTGAAAAGACAGCTGAATGTGTGAAAAAGATGGGAAGGCAGTAGGCCAAAATGTCTATAGTTCTTCTCAGCGATGGGCTGTAGGTTGTTTTCTTTATACTTTTTTGCATTTTCTAACTGCTCTGCAATAATTATCTACTACTTTAAAAAATTTTTTTAAAATTTTATTTATCTGTGGCTGTGTTGGGTCTTTGTTGCCGCACGTGGGCTTTCTCTAGTTGTGGCGAGCGGGGGCTACTGTTCATTGTGGTGCGCAGGCTTCTCATTGCGGTGGCTTCTCTTGCTGCAAAGCACAGGCTCTAGGCATGCGGGCTCAGTAGTTGTGGCTCGTGGGCTCTAGGTGTGCGGGCCTAGTAGTTGTGGCGCATGGGCTTAGTTGTTCCGCGGCATGTGGGATCTTCCTGCATCAGGGATCGAACCCGTGTCCCCTGCATTGGCAGGTGGATTCTTTTATTTTTATTTTTTTAGTTTATTAACTTATTTATTTTTGCTGTGTTGGGTCTTCGTTTCTGTGCCAGGGCTTTCTCTAGTTGTGGCAAGCGGGGGCCACTCTTCATTGCGGTGCACAGGCCTCTCACTATCGCAGCCTCTCTTGTCGCGGAGCACAGGCTCCAGACGCGCAGGTTCAGTAGTTGTGGCTCACGGGCCTAGTTGCTCCGCTGCATGTGAGATCCTCCCAGACCAGGGCTCGAACCCGTTTCCCCTGCACTAGCAGGCAGATTCTCAACCACTGCGCCACCAGGGAAGCCCAGCAGGTGGATTCTTAACCACTGCGCCACAAGGGAAGCCCTATTACTTTTTGTTTTTATTACACAGCTTCATCTAATTTGCTTAATTTGAAAAAAAAATGACCCCAGTTTAACAAAGTATGAAAATTTATGTAATTTAAAACTGGTGGACCAAATGATTTAGGTAAATTTAAAGAGAAAATGGCCATCCTTTGTCAGGGTTTGTTTTGCGTTATTTTCAGTTTTGGTTGTCATGTTTTCAGATGTGTGTCTCAGTCATAGCAGGAAGTCTTTGTTTAGTATTGGAGAGCAAAATGAGAATTTTAATAAACATTTTTCACAGTACAGTACTTACGAACGTCTCCCCTGTGTACGCAAAGAAATGATTACAGTTACATACACCCAAGCATCTTAATAAAAAATGGCCCTTTTTCCCATAATTTTCAAAGTATCTTTTAATGAGAAAATACATGCTTAGTTTCTTAAACTTGAAGGCAAGCCCTGAACACTTCCCAAGTTACAGGCAACACAAAAGGATTCTGCCTATTGAAGCAGCGTCAACACCTGACAAGGCTGCTGGGATGCGTCATGTGACATAAGATGCCACCCGTGTGTGGAATCTGATCCGCAGAGGCGAAAGACATTGCAAAACTCAAGCACCTTTAGCCTCCACCTACAGCAATCAGTCTGCAAAGAATGGAAGAAGACACGTGGCTGTGGGAAGACAGATGTCACTTTTCTCTTCACCTTGAGTATCCTGCCTGTGTATGGATGATGGGATACATCATGGTCTATAAACTTACACACGGTGAAGCAAGGAAGCTGGCTTCTGTTTTTTTTTAAATAAATTTATTTTATTTATTTATTTTTGGTTACGCTGGATCTTCGTTGCTGCACGCGGGCTTTCACTAGTTGCAGTGAGTGGGGGCTGCTCTTCATTGCAGTGCGTGGGCTTCTCATTGTGGTGGCCTCTCTTGTTGCCAAGCACGGGCTCTAGGTGCGTGGGCTTCAGTAGATGTGGCACACGGGCTTCAGTAGCTGTAGCTCGTGGGCTATAGAGTACAGGCTCAGTAGTTGTGGCGCATGGGCTTAGTTGCTCTGCGGCATGCGGGATCTTCCCAGACCAGGGCTTGAACCCGTGTCCCCTGCCTTGGCAGGCGGATTCTTAACCGCTGTGCCGCCAGGGAAGTCCCATTCTGCTGTTTTGAAAAAGAGATCTGTGGTTGATTAACCCTGATACATCAGAACAATCTCCAAGCTGTCCACACCCTGCTTATCCTACACGGGGGGATAAGCATGCAGCCCTATATACTGGGGACTGTATCTTAGATGTAAAGATTAAGACCTGTCAAGGCTGCTCTACACCTATAAGGCAGGATGGTGCAGCGATTACACATGTGGACTCTGGTCCTGCACGTTTTGTGTTCAGCCCTTACTCTATCCCTCGTAACTGGGTGACAAAGCCAATGAATTAACTGCTCTGTGCCCGTTTCCCCACCCCTAACATGGAGATAATAGTACCATTACCTCATAAGGATCACGTTATGCACTCCTTTTTATAATCAGCATAAAATGTAGCTGCCCAGAGAGCAGCAGGGTGTCTCCTCTCCTGCATGAAAGGTACAGCCTCTCTCATGTGCAGTTAGAAGGACTTTCATATGAGGGATCTAAAAGGATCTATGCTCTTCGTGTCACCAGTAACACTGGCTAAAGCCTTCACGGGTCTATGAATCTCCTGTGTCTGAACACAAATTTTCGTGTCATGTGTATTTTCCTGGGGAAGGGATCCACAACTTTCATCAAATTCCCTGATTTAAAATATGTGAAAGAACCACAGCATTAAAGGTTCAACAGCTCCCACTTTGAGCAGGAGATGTGGAACTGAGAGAGAGAGAGAGAGTGCACATGCACACAGGTCCCTGCTCAGTTTCTTAGCACCAGAGTGGTCAAGGCAGATGTGAGCTCAAGTCCTCACTGTGAGCATGAGGTTCTCGTACCAGCTACGTGCCCTCCCCTCCAAAGCTCGGGGATAACTGGACCTGCCTCAGGGGGCGGTGTAAGGATGAAAGGAGATGAGACATGTGAAGTGCTCAGCACATAGTAAGTGTTCAATAAATATCTGTTACTTTATGACTGTGGGGTATTTCGGGGAGACTTGAAAAATAAAATCATTTCGACTCAATACTTATTACATTTAAAAATACAAATGACATTTTAATGGATGGAAACGTACACCTTAATGAATCGCTCTCTGGGAGCAGGGGCAGCCGTGCGGGTCGAGCACTGTACCAGATCTGGGTTCCGGAGCTGGCTCTTCTGTGACTCGGAGCTGAGCCACTCAGCATCTGACACCTTCTGCTCTTCTGCCAAATGCCGGGATCACACCGCTTTCCTGCCTCTGATGACCTCAGATGTTTGTTTATGGAAGCTGAATGCAACAGCGGCTGCTAAAGCCTGTGGAAGGAAGCCTCTGACTCAGCCTGTGATCGACACACGGCAATGGGGCACAGAGCAGAAGGTGTCCTCTCAATGGCTGGCAATGCCTTAGAAAGTCCTGCTGTGATTAACCCTGAACACTGCTGGAGAAGCAGCAGGAAGAGAAGAGTAAAAAGTAAAAACTGGAAAACATGAGGGGAGAGCGGGAGGAGGTGGCAGGTGCGATGAGAAGCAGCGAAGCGCCTGGTGGTGCAGAGCCGTGCTGGGGCCCCAAGAGCACCGAGCGGGGCCGTGTGCATACGGCTCAGCTTCTCAGGTGCCTCTGCCCTCAAGCACACCTCTTCCATTTGCAGCCAACATCCTTCTTCACCTCTTACTGACTGAGGCCTAATTATTACTGGAAGTTCACGGCAAAACGGTTTTGAGGCAGGCTGCTTAGGTCCAAGTACTGACCCTGAGCGAGTTAATTAACCTCCTCTGGTGCTCTTTCCTCCGCTTTCCAAGACAGATAATTATAGGACTGACCACCTAGGGGTGATATGAGGACATGAAAAGCTAATCCACAAAGCTGTTATGAACACAGTGCCTATTACATGGAATACACCCCAGAAATGCCGGCACATACAACTATGCGATTACCGTCCAGGCTCCGGAGTCGTGCTTCCTGGTTCGAGCTCACGAACTCTTGGGCAGCTCTCTGTAGGCTCCCTATGCACGTGATGGAAACAACTACACCTAACTCAAAGGTTTCTCCAGAAGACGAGCTGAGAGGATATGGGTAAAACATGTGGACCGGTAACAGCACTGTTGGAGAATCAGTACCGATTGGCTATGACAACGCTGCTGCTGCTGGCGATACCTCATCATAATATTTATCACAGAAGAGCTCATTTGTCTACTCCTCTTCCCCTCCCACTAGACTCTAAATCCCCGAGAAGAGGACAGAGATCTTTCCTCATCTTGTATCTCCAGCACCTACCCAGTGCCCTACACGTGGGCACCCGCAGTAAGTGCTGGCTGGAGAGAGGACCACAGGTCAGGAGGGGGCCAGCACCATCCTCAGGGCTGGTCCTTCCACGACACAACCCTGCAATCTTCAGCCCGCAGGTGCATCACCTGAGGGTCTGGATGCTCACGTCCAGAAAAGGTCACACGGAAGGTTCTCATCACCCCAGGACGACTACTGTTGGGAAAAGGCCAATTACAGTGAATCCACTGGAAAGAGGGATCCGAAGTTCTGAGGAAATAAACAATTGTAACAAGTACTTAAGTTGGAAAATTAACCTCAAGGTATGAAAAAGAGTCCATTTTTCTAATATTTAACGAAATTTACATTTGTGACCGCAAGTTTTACGAACTAATGATGAACCAAGTATTGATGGGGGGTGGCGCTGGGGAGGGCATACTTTCCTGACAGAACTGTCAGATGTGCTGAAGTCCTACCTCTTGGCACCTGCAAATGGGACCTTATCTGGAAACAGGTCTTCTCAGATGTAATAAAGTCAAGATGAGGGCAGACTAACTGGTGTCCTTACAAAAAAAGGGAAATTTGGACACAGACACAGGGACACACAAGGCGGGCCACCATGCGACGATGGAGGAAGACTGGAGTGATGTGTCTACAAGCCAAGGAGGGCCAAGGACTGCTGGCCACCACGAGAGGCTAAGATGAGGCAGGAAGGACCCTCCCCTAGAGCCTCCTGAGGGAGCACAGCCCCGCTGACACCTTGATTTGGGAACTTTGGCCTCCAGAACCGTGAGAATAAATTTCTGTTCTCATAAATTGCCAAGTTTGAGGCTTACCTAGCAGTCCAGTGGTTAAGAATCCATCTGGCAATGCAGGGGATGCCTGCTCGATCCCTGGTCAGGGAACTAAGATCCCACGTACTGTGGGACTACTGAGCCAGTGCTGCAACTACAGAGCCCACGTGCCACAACTAGAGAGAAGCCCACGCACTGCAACCAAAGATCCTGCCTGCCGCAACTAAGACCTGACACAGCAAAAAACAACAACAACAACAAAAAAGCGCCAAGTCTCTGGTACTTAGTTACAGCAGCCCTAGGAAACTGACGCAAGGCTCAACAGAATTCCTGGAATGTTGCACATTCTACAGAGCTTACCGAGGGTTAACCTTCAGATGGGGGGGGCAGCAGTCCCCCACCCCCGAGAACCTCACATATTCAAACGGGCGTGCTGCCGTGTCATCTGTCCTGCCAGCTCGATCGGGATGCGGTTCTGAGGGACGGGCTTCTGCTGTTTCTGCATCCTAGTGTTGGCTGCAGCTCCCAGTGGAACGGGGGCTCGGCCAGGTCCTCTCAGGCCCTATGCCGTCCCCCAGCCTGTGGCTATGGCCAGAGCAGCCCCTGAGATCTTCCAGGTGCCAGTGCCTCTCGGGCACTCCCTGGCCGTGGGGTTTCAGAGCATGAAAAGGAGCTGTCAGATTCTGCCAGTACATGCCAGAAGCAAGATGAAGAACCACTATAGGCTTGAGCGGTTTCAGAAGGCTTCGTGGAAGAGTTGCAACTTGAGCTGTCCCGCAGGGACGACCAGCGTTTAGAATGAGGAACATTTACCCAACAAAATCCTACCAAGGGAGCGCTGGGTGTGGGGCTGCAGAGGGGAACCGGGCATGGTCCCCGCCCTCTGACAACTGACAGTCTAAGTCCAGTGTGTGACGTACGGCACAGCGACAGGCGCCAAGGCAGATTCTGCGGCGGCAGCGGAGGAAAGGGCGGCACGGAGACGCTCCAGGAAACTGGCACGTAGGCTGGACGTGCAGGAATACCCAGCAGCACGCGTGCCTGGTAGGTTAGGGAGAAGTGTTCTGGGAAACGCGAACAGCAGAAACAAAAGCCCAGAGGAAGGAAGGATCGTGGCTGTGTGGGTGGTCTGTGTGAGAGCCTCTGGGAAAGCGGCTTTCTCTAACGCCGCAAGTGTGGAGCGATGAAAGAG
This sequence comes from Monodon monoceros, assembly GCF_005190385.1. Classification (NCBI taxonomy): domain Eukaryota; kingdom Metazoa; phylum Chordata; class Mammalia; order Artiodactyla; family Monodontidae; genus Monodon; species Monodon monoceros. The sequence continues at coordinate 97,678,815 of NW_021703780.1, read as the reverse complement.
GACAGGGCTGTTGACGCCCACACAGCGCAGGAGGCCAGCTCCAAACCTAAGTACCTTAGTGATTACAGACAATATATGTTACAGGATTAGTGTTCATATTTTGGAAGGAATTGAACTGGCAAAGGTTTTGGCTTAGGATTACTTTTTAAAATAAACTTACTTAGTACAATTCAAATATGATTTGATCCACATTAAATTCGGACATAGTTTGCAAGGACACACCTACTACTACTACCACACACACACAAAAAAGGTGTGCACAACCACATCAGAAAAGGCTACCTGAAAACAGATCTGATTTAAACCATAATTTCGCCCAAGGTCAAAGTCCACCAAGACTTACTTTTTTGACGTGATTACAGGCATGTCTGTCTTCACATCTGCAACAACAAAGAAGTGCTATTAGTTTAGACAAATTTTCCTTAAGGGGGAAAACACTGACAACCCAGAAACGACAAAGAATTTCAAGATTCACAAAATCTCACATCTAGAAGGTCGAATGAATCCTGTCCAAGCAGCCAGACAGATGCTTTATGCACCATCACTCCCTGCACGCGCGCCCTGGCGGGCGCTGCTGACCCGTCAGGACCCTTGCCAGTCTCAGATGTGGCCTCGAAATCCTTCTCAACACTCCAGCTAAGCAGTGGCAGCATGGAAGGGGAAACTCTGCCACCTCCGAATGCTCGGGCCCTCAACTTCTAGGCGAGAGTACCGAAGCCCTAAAGTTACACACTTTACCTCCGTTCTCCGTGTTCCATCAAGCACCTTCTGTGACAGCTGCTCACATGCGCCTAAGGAAAGGGATGCTGGAGTAGATCTTATGGCGGTGTTAGCTCTGGATGTGGGTTTGGGAGTTCCAGGCTCTAGTTCCAGCTCTGGGCATCTGGCTGGAAGAGTCTTGCCCTTAAAATGTTGACCAGGTCACTAACAGAGTGGGTTTTTGTCCTGGTCCTCCCTCACCCTGCCTTTGGGCAGCTCATCTTTCCTTTATCCATACTCGGCTTCCTCTCTGGTGCCCTAAAGGCCTGGAATTGATGATGTTCGGCTTTAAAATCCTAGGGAGGTGAGTTCACAGACTCCTATCTCCTTAGTAATTTGACCTAAGGAGACCTCCCTCCTCTGGTAATTTAACAACAAGCTACAATTTAGCAAGTTTTACTGACAGCCTTCCATGTGCCAAGCATGAGATATACAGAAGTAATAAAGCAAATCCCCTCTCCTTGAGATACTCACACTCTAGTTGGGGAGACAGAACAGACATGACTGACTCTAACCCAAGCTGATTCTAACCCTTCTTGAGCAAGGACAGTACATATTGTAAAGGGACTGGCTTACTTTACCTGGAAGGGTTAGGAGAAAACACAAAGGAGAAGGAGTAATCGAGTGGGGCTCTGAAGAATGAGTAAGAGTTCGCCAGGCGGACCAGGGGAAAAAGGCAGAGGACACGATGCACAAAGGCTGGGGATGGCAAACGCATGGCAGTTTCACACATCGGCCGGCAGCCCAAGGTGGCCGTGGTACCAACGAGTAGAAGAGGGTGGGTGGAGAGGGGGTAGAAGATGAGGTTGAAGCCAAAATGTTGAAATGGACATTTGAGACCTACTTCCTGAGGGCAGCCCACAACCTTAATCTCTGTTTCCTTGGCCTAAATTCATTTCCTTCAAATTTCTACCCTACTTAAAACTTGGTTACTACATAGATCAGGAAAAGATTCTCAACTGTTAAGACCATTACACTATTTGAAAACTTTCTATTTTTGGGGGGCCAAATATTAGTAACTGCTGAAGCTGGGTGATGGGGACAGGCAGGGTCATTATGCTTGCTACTTGCTCTATTTTTTTTTTCTCCCTTTTAAAAACTCTATGAAAAAATTGAAAACATACAAAAGTAGAGAGAACAGTGTAATAAATTCCCATGTTCCCATCACTCAGCTTGAAATCAACTCATGGCCAATGGTGCTCTACCTGTTCTTCTGCCCATTCCCCTGGCCCCCAGATTATTTTGAAACAGATCCCTCATATCACTTCATCTCTAAATGGTTCGGTACATCCACGATCACCATGAGAACATGCCCGGGCTGGCCTGTGGAGGATGACATACCCGGTACTCTCCCCGCCTCATCCCACTTGAGGCCATCCTAGACCAGCTGACCGCCATCCAACAGACAACCAGACACCAATGAGTCCAGCTACATCCATCACTGGACTTCTAATAGTGCAGCCAGTGGATCCATAACTAACCAGATGGATGAGCACATCCAGCCAAGATCAGTGGACCCACCCAGCAAACCCAGCAACTCAAATGAGCAATCTGGTTGCTGCTGAGAGCCACTGAATTTGGGGGTGGTCTGTTAAACAACACTGTGGCAGGAGATACAAAGTCTATCCCATTAGGACTGAACAGTCAAATTACCATGTTTTAAAGTCACTCAAAAGAGCTTCCTCTGTGGCTACACCACCTTATTGTCATGTAATACATTTACAAGGTTCCAAGGTCAAACCTATAGTCTCACCTCTCTCTCCATCCTGTTCCATCCCTCGCCCATAGGCATTAAAAAAACTATGATTTATCCTTCCTTACATTCCAAAAATATATTTATATTCCCCTGCCTCTAGATAAGCCATAGCATACTTTCCTTTACCTTGCTTTCTTTGCTTAGAAATATATCCTAGTGATGTCCCATTCCTACCTCAGCTCCACAGCATGTCATTATATGAATGTTCTATAGTTCATTCAGCTGGGATCCCCACCCTCCATGGACATTTTGGTTGTTTCCAGTCTTTTAACATTAGAAACAGTGTTGCAATGAATAGCCTTGGGCTCTTTCTTTTCATATTTTTGCCAGTGTATCTTTAAGATAAATTCCCAGAAGTGGAATTGCTGGGTTAAAAGTAAATGCATAGGGGCTTCCCTGGTGGTGCAGTGGTTTAGAGTCCGCCTGCTGATGCAGGGGACACGGGTTCACGCCCCGGTCCGGGAAGACCCCACATGCCGTGGAGCGGCTGAGCCCGTGAGCCATGGCCGCTGAGCCTGCGCGTCCGGAGCCTGTGCTCCGCAACAGGAGGGACCACAACAGTGAGAGGCCCGCATACCGCAAAAAAACAAAAAACAAAACAAAAAACCAAAAAGTAAATGCATATACTGGGCAACTGGATATCCACAGGCAAAACAATGAAGCTGGACCCATACCTTACATCATAGAAAAATTAAATCAAAATAGATCAAAGACCTAAACTTAAGAGCTGAAACTATTAACCTCTTAGAAGAAAACACAGGGAAAATCTACACAAGCTTGGATTTGGTAATTGTTCCCTAGTATGACACCAAAAGCACATGAAAAGAAAAAAAAAATTAAAACGATAAACTAGACTTCATTAAAATGAAAAACTTTTACCACTTCACACTCATTAAAATGGCTATCATCAAAAACCAAAACAGAAAAGAACAAGTTGGTGAGGATGTGGAAAAATTGGAAAACCTTACGCATTGCTGGTGGGAATGTAAAATGATGCAGGTGTTATGGAAAACAGTTCGTGGTTCCTCAAAAAATTAAAATAGAATTATCATATGATCCAGCAAGTCTACTCCTAGGTATACACAGGAGAGAAATGAAAACATATGGATAGACAGCATGGATAGACCTTGAAAAAATTATCCTAGGTGAAGGACACAAAAGGTTTCCACTTATATGAGATATTTAGAATGGGCAAAATCAAAGACACAGAAAGCCTATTAAGGTTACCAGGGGTTAGGGGGAGAGGAGGACGGGGGGGAGCAAATGTATATATGGTTTTTCGAGACAGTCAAGTCCCCTTCGTAATGGCCATACCACCTGCACGCCCACCAGCAATGCGTGAGAGTGCTTCTCAGGGGCTCACCAATGGGGCACATTGGCAAACTTTCTGATTTCTGTCACTCTGATTGCTGAAATGGTATCTCAGTGCAGTTTTAATTTGTATTTTGTCTTGCAATAAAATGTTTTTAAAAAATCCTTTCTAATTCTGTTTTAACCTGCTGGTATTGGTTATGTAATTACCATGAGACTCCCTTAGAAAAATACACCCAGATGAAAGCTTTATAAATTAAAGAGGAACAGCAAATGGGAACCATATACATTAGTATGTTTTCACAAATACATCAATGTCATGGTTATTGTTGTAAATTCCAATTCTAGAAATAAAATATAAAACCCACCTTGCACACAGGTGAGGAGGCACTTAATTACTAGTACCTTCCACACACACAGGACTCTGCTGAGCAATGCTTAACAACAGAAAAGCCTAAATAACACTTTTGATAATTCCAGAAATTAGACGAAACACATTTTCACCAATCATAAGAACCCTTTCACCTTGATTAGAATTACTCTAGTTGCTATTTTTACCAGTAAAACTGCCAGTGGCATGTTACTTCTCCTCTAGAATTTTACTGTATAATCTGGTGTTAGAGCTAAAAATGAAGAAAAAGATAATTGGCCAAAAGAACTGAATGTTGCACAAGTTTACCTTTCCATTTAGCAACCAGCTTAGGATCTGAAATTGTGAAGTTTGGACGGCTTCTGGACAGGATACCTTTTCCAAAATAACCCTTCCGGGAAGAGAAAAAATAGTTCAGGTTTAGTTATCAATTTTTTAGCTGAGGGAGAATAACTACTTGAGTTAACAAGACAGTCATTGCATTTTTCACAGCTTGACATCTTCCCTCTGATTATAGATAATTCATGATTACTACTGAATATCTTAGCGTCTTCTCTCTCTGACCGTTTGAAGGGAGCTGGGAAGTTTCCAGGGCACCTCGCTTGTCTCGTGAGTAGTGGCCTCAGTCCAGGTCTGGTAAGCTGAAGGTGAAGGACAGGCAGAGGCAGGATCTCCTCTGCACACGTGGATTAGGAACAGTGGCCTAAAAGCGGGAGCCAAGTCCACCAGGGACAAAAAGCTTCTTGGATTCTCCTGTTCGCAGAACTGAGGTACTGTTCTTCTCCCTCCTGCTGACTCCAAAAACACTGATTCTCCATTCCCCAGTTCTTAAAATTAGAAAATATTTAAACCCATAGAAAACTGAAAGAATAATAAAATGAACACCCTATACCCTCCACCCAGATTGACAATCACAATAAATCATGTGTATGGCGCTTCACAAAGCCTCCGCTTAATGTTACATATCGCGAATGGGGAGGAGATTGCCCTTGGCCTAGACCCCTGTCTCACTGGGGTCAGTGCCACCCACTGTATCCCACTTTGGGAAGGTGACTACAACATGTATTTTATATAAAATGTCTAGAGAAGGCACATTACAGAAACAGGAAGTGGATCAGCAGTGCCTGGGCTGGGCGTGGGGACAGGGATTAAGTACAGTGAGCATCAGGGGGCCTTCTGTGGCCACGGGGAATGCTCTACAAGTGGACTGTCATGGTGGGGGCACAGCTCTATGAATTCATCACAGTCATTGCATCAGGCACTTACAATGGGTGAATTTTATGGCTGTAAATTATAGCGCAATAAAGCTGCTTTAAAAATGCCTCCAGTATTGGGGCTTCCCTGGTGGCGCAGTGGTTGAGAGTCCGCCTGCCGATGCAGGGGACACGGGTTCGTGCCCCGGTCCGGGAAGATCCCACATGCCGCGGAGCGGCTCGGCCCGTGAGCCATGGCCGCTGAGTCTGCACGTCCGGAGCCTGTGCTCCGCAACGGGAGAGGCCAAAACAGTGAGAGGCCCGCATACAGCAAAAAAAAAAAAAAAAAAAAAAAAAAAAATTGCCTCCAGTGTTGAATTGGCTATGGGGGAAAAAATAAGCAAGCTTCCAATCTCATTCCAAACCTATGGCTGATGGAAAAAGCCAAAACTGGAACTCGTCCTCATGTAAGAAGAGGTCCTCAACCAGGAGAGCGAGCAAAGGACCTGCTGAAGCCCCATCTGGTTTGTCCTGAGCCAGAACAATGTGCCATCCTGCAGTTACCTCTGGGGATGGAGTGGCAGTGAGAGGAGGGAAATCTTTACTTTTTACCCATTACATTGCTGTAAATTGCTTGAATTTTTTTTTTTTTTTTTTTTACAATGAACATGTGTTCCTTTTATAATCAAAAAACAAGAAAGGTCAACGCACTGACCCAGCTTCACTGACGAAATGTGGGTTTGTGGCTGGGAGCTGTCCTCTGGGCTTATGGCTTCGGGGCACCTGATTCTGTTCCTACATTGGACTAAACGGCAAGGAAAACGTATGGGTCATTCATGGTCTGTTTCTGGGGGTGGATGCGGAGAGAGTGGCTGGCTCCGGGCTGTCAGGAAGCAGCAGGGCTGAGGCTGCCCGCACATACCTTCCCATAGAGCTGTTCCATATCTTCTGCGTTCCTCACTATCACATTGTTGTTTATCATCTCGGCCCGGAATATTCTAAAGTCCTTCTTAGGACCACAGTCCTGACCGAAAGGGATCGGCAGTGGAGACTCATAGCTCTCATACACTCTTCTTTTCCTCTTTGGGGGACGGAAAACTGCCTCTGCCATTTTCCAAGGTAACTGTTCTTTAAAGACTGTAATAGGGAGAAAGAAACAAGTCAGTCAATAACTGTACCGACCAAACATGTGAGTACATTTATATCCAGGCTCAGAAAACCTTGTGGTCTGTGGGAAAAATATTTACAAAGCAGTGAACAAAAAGAGAGAGTAACGAGAAGATTTTGTTTGCGCAGCACAAAGCCTACCCACCTAGGGCATCTCGATTACTTCCCACGACAATGCCGTGGTACCATTTCTCATTCCAGCTGACGAGACTGAGGCCTAGTGACACGTCCATGGTCACAGTGCCACTTGTAGGTCTCCTCACAGCGAGCACAAAAGGATTTCTGCCCATGAGGATTCCTCCCAGCCTCTCAAGCGGCCAACAGACATTTACCGAGCACCCACCAGAGGCTCCCAGTCATCAGAGGTGCTAAGGATATAAAGAGAAAACCAAAAGGACCCTGTCCTCAAAGAAGTAAATCTAGTGAGCACCTCCTTTTCCAAAAAAGGACCTTAAAATACGTTCCAAACATGTGGTCAATCATCTCCCAGTTTTTCGGGTAAATTAATAATAGTGACAACAGCAGCAGCAGTCATCATTTAAGGGTCTATTCCTCAGCACCAAGCGTGAGTGGCTAAGAGCAGCAAGTGTCAAGCCAGAGGGCAGGGATGGGAATCGGCTTCACCACCGCCCAGCTGTGTGATGTGGGGCAAAAGTTACTTGATCTCTCTGTGCTTTGGTTTCCCCATCTGCAAAATAAGGATAAATACAGACTCCATCTTATAGTTTAGACCCATAGGAGCTTAGAACAGCCCCGGCACACAGCACTGAGTGCTCTGCACGTCCACTATGATTACTATTATGGCACTATTACTATTAGCACTAAGAACACCATGTGACAGATGAGGAAACAGAGCCAGGTTGGACAGATGTTGTCAGAGGCCTAGAGGGTGGTGGCCCTGGATGACCCCGGGTCTGTTGAACGCCAAAGGCCACGCTATTCCCTCTGGGTTCTGCTGTGAGCACAGGCAGGCCTCCTCTTGTTTGAAGGCTCACTGTTTCCCCAGGTTAGGGGCTGAAGGGTTACAGAGAATTATGGAATTACCATGCGCCCAGCACTGTGAGGGAGGAAAGGAAGGCGAAGCCAGTACCTCTCCCTTCCAGGCCTTACCCTCAACCCGAGGAGACAAAACAAGGACAAAACACACACAGGCTGCAATTCAATAATGGCTGCGGGAAGGAAGTCAAGTTGAGTGCATTGTACGATAAAGACAGAGAGCCACAGCAGATGCATTTAACTCAGGAAAACTCAACCACATGCAAGGGGGAAACACAGACAGTGCAGGGGACTGGGTCAGGTGCTCCACTCATTGGGCAGGTGCCCTGGAATGAGACAGGGGACCTGAATCGGCTGCACCCTCAGTCCCGGCTCTGGACCCGACTTACACGGACAGCACATCTGGTGCTTGAAGATACAGTGGAGCTGTATCACACGTGTTTAGCCTCCATGGCTCCAAACTCTCACAGGGGGACACGTACGACTGATTATTTAGGTGCCTCCTGCACTCAATACCAGCACCCTGTTGGGCAAAGGATGTAATCAAGCCTGAAACAGCCAACGAAGGCGGCCAAAGCTGAGGCAGGAAGCTGAGTGGCTTTAAGGGTTTACGCCCATTAAAAAGAAATCAAAAAAAAAAAAAAAAAGAAATCAAAAGCCTTGTCCAATGTGTAATGATTCCTTTATCCACCCTCCCAAAGATGTTGAGGAATTAAATGAGGACAAAGAAAAACAAAGACCACGGAAGTTAGAGACATTGATAAATCAATTACAAAAGTAACAATAAAAGAATCAGCAAGTTGGAACCGCCATAGAATTGCCAAAGTATTCCAAGCAGCAAAATGCTAGAATAATTTAATTTCTAACTAAGAGCCCTTCAATGGAATTAAATAATGAGCACAACTGTATGCATTTTACATACATCTGTGTGTGTACACACACACACACACACACACACACACACACACACCGCGATATAGCGTTCATAACAGTACTACGTACACCACATGTTAATGGGCAATTAAGATTTCCTCCCAAGGGCATTCTAAGTAGATTTTCACTTGCCAATTTATCACTCAACCCAAGCAACTACAGTTGACCCCTGAACAACATGGGATTTAACTGCATGGGTACACTTACACCCAGATTTTTTTTCAAGAGTAGATGTCACAGTACTACACCATCCACAGTTGGCGCAGATGCAGAACCTCGGATATGAAGGAACCAGGGATACAGAGGGCCGGCTATAAATTACACTCAGATTTTTGACTGCAGAGAAGGTCAGAGCCCTGACTCCCCGCGTTGTTCAAGGGTCAATTGTACTGCATTTAGCGTTCAATTGAAGGAACGGCAATTTTTTCTAAAAATTAAAATGATGTCGTATTGGCTTTTTTGAGGCAGGATGTGGGTCTCTAGTGAGGCACCTTCTAGGGATTTCCAGGAATAATTCGAACTTTTATGATCATTGCACTTTTATAACTTAACCTCTGGTTAGTATTTGATTTGTATATATTACATTTGAGATTTTTAAGAAAGGGAAAATTTTAATGGCTAACTTCAAAAACTTCCAATTAAATTCTCTCAGACAAGTGAAATAGTTCTGTTTCAATTTGCCTGGTTTGTTTAGGATTTTCCCTTTCAGATTGCTATTACACTCTCAAAAAAAAAAAAAAAAAAAGGCAAAAATGAGCTATGACACTTGATGGCAAGAACTCTGTACTCCTATCCAAGTTTGCATGACAGAAGGCTCCTGCCACAAAAGATTCCCAGTTTTTCACAAAACCTCAAAATCCCAGGTTTAGTGCCACCTCTGCACATGAGACAGGAAGCACATCAAGAATCTGGCTCTTAGTAGGCCTCCCATATATGCAAAGCTGCCATTACGATCATGTGACTTTCAACACCCCAGGTAAAGCTCCCTGAACCCAGTTTCTTCCTCTTCAAATTGAACAGAACTAGAAAACAGTCCGGAAGCCACTCAAATGTTAAACACTAAGTAACCATATGACCCAGCAATTCCACTCCTGGGTAGATAAAAGAAAACTGAAAACATGTTCGTACAAAAATTTGTACACAGGACTTCCCTGGTGGTGCAGTGGTTAAGAATCTACCTGCCAAGGCAGGGGACACGGGTTTGAGCCCTGGTCCAGAAGGATCTCACATGCCGCGGAGCAACGAAGTCCGTGTGCCACAACTACTGAGCCTGTGCTCTAGAGCCCAGGAGCCACAACTACTGAGCCTGCGCTCTAGAGCCCGGGAGCCACAACTACTGAGTCCACACGCCACAACGACTGAAGTCCGTGAACCTAGAGCCCGTGCTCCACAACAAGAGAAGCCACCGCAATGAGAAGCCTGTGCACCGCAACGAAGAGTAGCCCCCGCTCGCCACAGCTAGAGAAAGCCCACGCGCAGCAACGGAGACCCAATGCAGCCATACATACATACATACATACATACATACATAAATAAATAAATAAATAAATGTTTACAGCAGTATTGTTCATAATAGTCAAAGAGTAGAAACAACCGAGATGTCCATCAACAGATGAATGGATCAACAAAATGGGTTATATCCATATAATGGAATATTATCAGCAATTAACAGACGAATGAAGTACTGATACAGACTACAACATGTGTGAACCTTGAGAGCATTATGTGGAGTGAAAGAAGCCAGTCACAAAAGACCACACATTGTATAAGACCATTAACATGAAACGTCAGGAACAGGCAAATCCAAAGGGCAACACCAAGTAGATTAGTGGCTGCCAGGTGCTGGGGGAAGGGAGCTATGGGGAATGACTGCCCATAGGTATGGGGTTTATTTTGAGGGATGAAAAAGCTTTACAATTAGATTGCATTGATGGTGTTGGCTGCATAACTCTGAATGTATTAAAATCACTTAATTGTACATTTCACAAGGGTTAATTTTATGGTATATGAATCATCTCTCAATAAAGCTGAAAAAATTCAATAGGACAAACCAGAAGATCTCTCGTGTCATAGTTTCGTAGAAGAGTTGCCTTGTGCGGAACTGGGAAGGTAAAGCAGGGGAGGAAGGATTGAGTTTGTTATTCTCCATATCTGCAATAGGCATTTCAGAAATGTTTCTTCAGTGCCAAGATAGGAGACCAGCATGACGGGAGATGTGGGATGTGAGTACAATTACAACAGCTAACCATCAATTGGAGGTACAACATGCCACGCACCGACTGTGCCAACACTACACACGTGGGTACCACTACCCGCATTTCACAGATGAGTAAATGGAGGCTTAGAGAGGGTAGGTCACTTGGCCACAGCGCCACAGCTGGGAAGATGAGAGGCCAGTAAGGCAGGGAGACAGGGCACGGTGAGAAGACTGGCTTCAAAGAGGACCCCTGTCTGAAGCACACACAAATGTATAGGAAGGACTGGGCCATTGGTCAGGGGGTTTGGGATGTGAAGGCTTGATGCCTCTGCAGCTTCTCAAGCCGGGAATGACAACTGAAAAGATTAAGAGGGAATTCCCTGGCAGTCCTGTGGTTAGGACTCCATGCGTTCACTGCTGAGGGGCCGGGTTCAACCCTGGTTGGGGAACTATGATCCCACAAGCCAGTTGGCAGGGCAGAGGGAAAAAAAAAAAAAAAAGTTTAAAAGAAAAGATTAAGAAAATTAAACTGGGGTCATATATAACAGTGGCTCTCAAGGCTTGGATGCCCTTAGAATCACCTGGGGAAATTCTGAAACTTCCAATGCTCAGGCCTTACCTATAATTACATCAGAAATTCTGGGGTGGGACCCAGGTGATTTCAATATGTAGCCAAAGTTGTCAACTACTGGTGATAGGATGGCCTATTCAAACTCAGTGCCAACAGCCAACTCCACTGTACAGGTGAGGAAAGGGACTCAGGGGTTGACTGCTACACACATGTAAGGAAGCAGTTGTTACTTTTCCTTTTCTAAACCTGGGCATACCAACTCGAGGCACCAATAATGTTAAGTACATTTACTTTTCTATCAAAATCAGGACTTGTTACTAATTCTTCCCTTGAGCAGATAAGCTAACACCTTTTAGGTGTTCAGTAAATGTTTATTCCAAACAAAACAAAGTAAAACAAAAAGGGGGCGGTAGCTTCATTTGACTTTCCAACCCTGTGGGCCCACCTTGCCAAACCAGCCTGGTTAAAACCTCCCACTCAGCACAACTCACATTCTCCCAATTAAAAAACCACTGAAGCTCCGAATGCGTACCTGCTGGGCCAGGGGAGGCAAGGATTAAAGGGAGAAGGCAAACAATCCTGTCTCTGGGGAGCTTTCAGGTTAGAACCCGAGACTAGACATGTAAACAAACGATAAACCTTTGCAAGCTGTTGTGAGGATTAGATGGGTAATTGTGCGAAGGAGCCTGGTACTGGGCCTACCATGTGAAGTGCTAGCCCGACGGAAGCTGTAGCTGCAACTAATGATCAGGAAGTGTTAAGGGCCCAACAAACCCGCAACTCCTTGTCATTACGCATCCCTTTGCTGGTTCCCTAGAGTGGCGCCCCCAGCAATCCTACTAGCGGCTAAAGCTCCACTCGGGCACAGCCGGTGTCAGGTGCACCTTGCACGTGGCGTTAATGTTTCCAGAAAGAACATAAAAAAGAGGACTACGGGTACACGGAGAAGGGGAAAGGGGCTAATTCCGGTGGAACAAGGAAGCCAGGCCCCGCGTCCCGGCCCAGTCTGGTGCGACCCTGAGACCCGGGGAACGTCTGTGGGCCGTTTCCGCTCTCGCCCCAGAGGGCTTTCGAAAAAGGCGATGTCTCCTCCCGCGGCGGAGACCCCCCCCCCAACCCCCTTGTGCTGCGGCACCGCGCTCAGCTCCCCGGGACGCGACCTGCTCCCGGACCCCGGAGCCTTACCTTCCTCTGCCCAACGCGCTCGCCGTTACCCCGGCAACGCCGGCCGGGGGGGGGGGGGGGGGGGGGCGGCACCGCTGCCGTCAAGCAGTGCGGCCGCAAAGCCGGACGACTGCGCAGCCGCAGAGCCCGAGGGAGGGCCCACGGGGTGTTTGCGGAGCGCACCCGCGCAGCGCAGGGCCTTAAGGCGGGTCTTCAGTGGGTGCTGCTCGTTCCTCGCGAGGTGTAAGGCAGAGGCGGCGCGTCCTCTTTCCTGCCTTCCCCGTGATCGTAGCGCTACCCCCGTGCACACATGCTGCTCTCGTTTAATCCCCAAAACAATCCCGCAAGATCCATTTTACAGATGAGATCTAAGTTACTTATCCAATGTCACGTAGTTGGGAGGTACTGGAGTTAAGAGTGATAGGACTAGACTCAGAACTCAGGTCTAAGGACTTGGGGTCCTCGCCCCTGGGGAGATGGGGCTCTTGAAGCGACCGGACTTGATATGACCCCAGCCCTGAGGAAGCGGGTCCGCTGAGCTCAGCCCGCAGACTTCAGCTTTCTCAATGCTTTTTTGTGTTAAGTGCAGCATGCAGGGAACCTGTAAGAAGTGCCCCCTCGCACAGGGCACTGACCAAAAGCCCCTGTAGGCTCCGGCCGCCCTGTGCAGCGTCAAGGACAAGTCAAGGACAACGGGCCGGGAGTCAGACCGGCATTTGCATCCCCACCTCCCCGCTCACTGGCTGTGTGGTTGCTCTTGAGTGAATGACATAACCTTTCTGGGCCACAGTTTCCTCTATTGAAAAATGGGTCGTCAGGATTATGAGGGAAGAGCAAAACAAAAGTGCCCTGGGAATTGTAAAAGTTTCTCCCACCTGGTTATTTTAAAGGAGGCCTGGTAGGGAGTGTAATAAACACCTTCCTAAATATGAACCCCAGGGTCCCCAGCACACATACCACACATGCTGGGCAGGTGGGGAAGGTGGGTGACAGGGAAGGGTGGCAAATTGTGCCAGAGAGATTTATGGGGCTAGGTGAGACAGGCTTTGAAATCTGGACCTTTCCTAACTTCCTCTTGTCTCCAGGCCTTCCCACACGCTGTTGTCTCTACCTGGAACATCCTTCTCCCCTGTCTGGAGCAGTGATTCCCGGTCACCCTTTAGGCCTCAGCTCAGATATCTCTTCCTCAGACTTCCTCTTGCTTTCCCAGGCTGGCTTGGGTGACTTGCCTCTGTGTTCCCACAATAGTCTGGTGCCCCCTATGCTGTCCCTGATGCCTGGTCTTCCTTAACTGGACTGCGAGCTCCTAGTAGAAAGAGCTCAAGACGTGGCATTAAGTGGGTGGTCTGCCTGCAGGGGCCTTAACTGCTTAGCTCAGGAGTTCAGATTTTAGAGAAATCAAAGGCCGAATATCTTCCTGGTTACAACGTTGCAAAAAAGGGAGAACTTGAGCAACATTCACAGAATAGTGGTATCAGGATGCTTTGGGCTGGGAAGAGAGAGGTGGAGGGAGGCTGTAATATTGCACCAGAACATGCCAATGGAGGAAATACTGGATTTAGAATGAGAGGCTTTTAAAAATGAAAGGGAACTCCGAGGTTGTCCAGTTCAACTTCCTTACTTAACTGATAAGAAAAAAGGCTCAGAGGCACCATGAGTTGCCAGAGGTAACAGAGCAAGTCTGAGGGGGCGCTGAGACTAGAGCCAGGTCTCCACAACCTCAGCGGGTGCTCGGCGCTCGGCACTCGGCTTGGGAGGCGCCCGTAATGGGATCTCAGGGGCCATCATCTGGAGCCCTGTCCCCACAGAGGGTCCAGAGTGAAAGCTAATGAACAAGATATTCTTCCCCCAAGATTTTCTCCTTGGTGTTTCCCCCCCTCCCCGCTGTGTGGTGCAGCTTTTGGGAAATCAGTTCCTTGACCAGGAATTGAATCCAGGCCACAGCAGTGACAGTGTGGAATCCTAACCACTAGGCCACCAGGTAACTCCCAATAGTGTGTATTTTAAACATTTTGTTATGGTCCTTTTCAAACATACACAAAGGTAGATCACTTCCAGCATCTTCAACCTTTGGTATCTTGTTTCTTTTACACTCTCCATAAATACACCTTTTCCCCACTGCTGGTGTATTTTAAAGCAATTCCAGACATCATATAATTTCACTCATAATATTTAAATATGTGACTCTAACAGGTAAGAATTTAAATTTTATTACATATATATCTATATAGTTGATTCTTGTTATTCACAGAAGTTCTATAGAGTCACCATGAACACTGAATTGGTGAACACTGAACCATTGCTTCTAAGGGAATGCAGGTCGGTTCCTGGCAGCCTCTGGTCACAACATTTTCATCAACCAATCGATACACAACCTTATTTTATGTGTACTTTCTTTTAAAAACACTTTATTTAATGTCTGTTGTAGATTCATGAACATTGAACTCATGGCCCACATCAGTATAACTCACACCTGAACAAATCTCATCTAACAAGTGTATTTTCTCCATAGGGCACGTCACGGCATTCTTGGCTTAGGTACACTAGACAGCACTTCAGCACTCTGCTTGGGGTTCATTTTATTTATTTTAAATTTTTAATAAATTTATTTTATTTTATTAATTTTTTAATTTGTGGCTGCATTGGGTCTTCGTTGGGATGCGCGGGCTTCTCATTGCGGTGGTTTCTCTTGTTGTGGAGCACGGGCTCTAGGTGCGTGGGCTTCAGTACTTGTGGCTTGTGGGCTCAGTAGTTGTGGCTTGCGGGTTGTAGACCGCAGGCTCAGTAGTTGTGGCGCAAGGGCTTAGTTGCTCCGCAGCATGTGGGATCTTCCCGGACCAGGGCTCGAACCCGTGCCCCTGCATTGGCAGGCAGATTCTCAACCGCTGTGCCACCAGGGAAGCCCCTTGGGGTTCATTTTAAAATTACCAACACAAATCACAAAAACACGAAAAACGTGGCACTAACGAGATGGCAAAAAGCACACTTGTTTATGATATGAGAGCTGAAATAAGACAGAGTATCACCGGTTGACTTCAGCTGAGGACATGCATATTGGGAGACTCAAATTTTTCTCCTGTCTACGCATGTGCGTGTCTGTAAGTGATCCAGTACTGTGAATATCGGTTTTGGCATTACAAATACGTTTCAGCCAGGAGGTGAATTTGCAAATGCAGAATCTGCCAATAATGACGATTGACTGTATATGTATATTCCCAATATCATTAACACATCTAACAAAATGAACAATAATCCTTAACATCATGTGTCTATGAAGGGTAACACAGAACCTGCATGTACTATTTGGGATACACTTATACTAAAAAAAAATCGTTTATCTGAAATTCAAATTCATTTGGTATCCTGTATTTTATGTGACCACCTAACAATTTATTGGGCCTTCATATGTGCCAGCCACTTTGCATCCAATCTTGACTGTCACCACAGTCCTGTGAGATAGGTGTTCTCACCAATATTTCACAATTGAGGTTCCCTCCCTGCCCAGGTTCTCAGAGCTAGGAAGTAGTGGAGGCCAGGTGAGGATCCAAATCCACGGGACCAAGGGGCTTGCATTCACTTTCATCTATCATGTGGGATATGAGAGGGCAGTGCATTGACAAAGCACAGCTTTAAATATGGAAATACAAAAATGACCCACAGCAAGTTTTGGTGGGAGGTCAGGGAAGACCCAGATGGGTTGAAGGACCCGGGAGGCTTCCGGGAAGAGGTGGCCTTTGCGCTGAGCCTGGGGAGAGCGTGGAGGAGGAAGGAGACAGCAGTCGGGGCACAGGGCAGGCCCACGTGCCAGGAGGTGTGGGCCTGGAAGTTCTGCAGAGGGAGGAGCCGGGCTTGGCGGGTCACGAGGTCGAAGACGCCGATAAGGTCCGATAGGCAGGGCGCGGCCCGATCGTGCAGGCGCTTGAATTCCAGGCTTGGCATTTGGACTTTACCCCGTAGACAATGGGGAGCCACTGGCGTTTCTGAGCTGGGCTGGGCGGCCTCCGCCGTCGCCTCATTGTTTTTCCCAGACGGGGGCCCGAATGAGCCCTGCAGCATTTCAGCGAGGCCACTAGATGGGGATATTTTAGCAAATTTAAACCACCCAGCCTCCAATTTCCAGCGAGGAAAACAAACACAGGGACCCAGCGAAAGGCTCCACGCGTTTACCCGCGGCACGCAACGGAAAACGCAAGGGCTGGAAATGAAAATCAAACGAGGGACACAGTTCAGCTCAGCTTCTCCCTGCCGGCGAGACGAAACCTCAGATAATTTCTCTGCTGTGAAGGAGAAAGGGTCCAGGGCGTGCAGGAAAGGGCATTTCCACTTTAACAACTGCCCTGCAGACATTCGCTAGCATTTAAGCCTCAGAACAGTCATTCAAAGCAGGTGTTATCGTCCCATTTTACAGGCGAGGAAACTGAGACGCTGAAGGTTACATTTGCTCAATTATTTACGGAGGTGACACCAGGCTAGGAAGGGAGGTAGAGTTGGCAGCAGGTGTAAGGGGTGGGCTGGGCAAGACCCCAAGGCAGTGCTTTGCTGGGCCCAGAGTCCCTAGTGCAAAGGGCGGCGCACTGCCTTTAGATCCTACTTTGGCTGCTAGAAAAACCTGTAGCGTGGATTGGATGGTGGGAGCCGCTGGACAACTACCATTTGCTCAATTCCCACTACTTTTTAGAGATAGTCTCACTTAATTCTCTGACAACCACCCAGTGAGTTAGGGGTTATCACACACCCATTTTTTTTTTTTTTTTTTTTTTTTGCAGTACGCGGGCCTCTCACCGCTGTGTGGCCTCTCCCGCCGCGGAGCACAGGCTCTGGACGCGCGAGCCCAGACGCTCCGCGGCACGCGGGATCTCCCCGGACTGGGGCACGAACCCGCGCCCCCTGCATCGGCAGGCGGACTCCCAACCACTGCGCCACCAGCGAAGCCCTAACACACACCCATTTTACAGGTAAGAAAATCGATTCAGAGAGGTGACGTGACTTGCCCAAGGTCACACACTGGGGTTAAGCACTGGAGGGGGAAGGGGATCCCAGGTATGCCTACTCCTCCCTGTGATTAATCAAACACATTCGACTTCTGGGTAAATTTCCTAGAGAAACTTGGGCAGAGATGCCCAGGGAGACACATACAAAGATTTTCCTTTTTTTCTTAAATCGAAGCATGATGGTTTATAATAAAAAAGGGAAACAACATAAATGCCCATCCCTAGAAGAATGGACATATAAAATGTGGTACGAAGGATTCATAAAGTGGAAAAGTATTCAGCAATGAAAAGGTAGCTCTTCTATGATTATCAACATGGATAGATTTCACAAACATGTTGGCTCATAAAGGCCAGAAGCAGAATATGAATCCTATGATACCTTTTGTATAAATTAAAACACACCCCAAGCAGTACCAAGTCCTGAGTGTATAGGTGTGCTAAACTCTTTTAAGATAACAGGAAGGTTATGCACCGAAGTCATTAGTTATCTCTGGGACTTGGGTAGTAGATAAGGGGTTTTAGCTTTACATTTTATTTCTTAAAAAAAAAAAAAAACTAGAAGCAAATATATGGTTGGGACTGTAGGTGACTGTTAAATTATTTGTTGTATTCATTTCTCATTTTAATCTTTGCAAAAACAGATGCTTCAGTCAAACCAATAACTACAAAGATAGAAAACTACAAAACCAAAATAATTTTCCTATTTAGGATCAACGGTTTGAAGATGGGGGGGTGGGTGCCAGTACTCTGGGAGGGTCGGAGAGGAACCTGGGAGAAGGTGATCAGAGGAAGTGGCACACAGGTTAGGCCGGAAATGCACAGGCCTGGCTCTGTTGTTATGGGAATATGGCTGGTGGGGTCCAGTTCTCCAGCGTTTCCAGAGGAAGAGCCCATCCTGGCATCACACAAGTGGTCCCACCACCCTGTGACTGTCGTGCCTGCCGGGGAGCAGCAGGCGGCAGGTGAGGCCATGGGAACCCTGTGAGGGGGCCAGAGAGGACCAGGACGGGGTGCAGGAGTCCCGGGAAGATGTGGCTCCTGTGTGCGAGAGAGGTGGCTGGAAGCGGTTACACCCTCTGGCTTCTCTCCCTCCCTCCCTTTCCTCTGCTCATTTTCTCTGAACTCATGGTGACATGGACCATTTAATGTGTGGCCTGGAGGGGTCACGCCCACTTTCCAGAAGCAGGTGCTGCAACCAGAAACTAAGGGCAGTTCTCACTCTGTCCACCTCCCGGGGCTGCAGTGACCAGCATGGGAGGTCATGAGCGCTAACTATCTATTACTACAAAGTAATAAAGTCTTCTTTTTCTCTTTTTCCTCATCCTTTACATTTGTCATAATACACAAAATAATAAGACATACAGGTAGAGCCTAGCATTTTCCTTGTATTGGTTCATTTTCCCACTCACTTAAATCCTCCTTACAGCTCTATTAGTGAATACATTTATACTCCCCATTTTGAAGGTGAGGAAATTGAGTCAGAGAAGTTATGTAATTAACCCAAGGTAACCCAGTGAAGAAGTGGCGGAGGTAGGATTTAAACCCAGGTCTGCCTGACTGCAGGGCCACTGTGCTGTACTGATACAGTAAGTTTGATGGTCTTGTATCTTATCCTAAAAAGGAGGTAAAGAGAACATTTTGTGTTTTGTTCTGTTTTTCCTCTTTCCCATGGAAATTTTCTTTGTTCCAAGTTGCTTTTGTCTTGTGTGTGACCCCCTGCAGGTCATCCCCATCTGAGCTCAGGATTGTAATTTCCTGGGTGGTTGAAGAACTCTTTGGTCTGTTCACAGGAGAGACAGGAGAAGAGGCCCAACGTGGCCCCAACCTGGCTTTCCTGCTCTCCTGGGTATGTCCGCCTCAGATGTCAAAAGGCCTGAATTCCAGGCAAACCAGGAATAATGCCCCAGTCATCAAATTTGAAACCAAAATTCAGCAAAGACATGTATTTGCTGCCAGAAAGCAAATAGCTTTTTCTTTTCTTTCTCATTTTTTTTTCGCCCAAACAAAACATCCTCTTATGAAATATGTCCAATTTGCAATATTTACTTTCCCTTTATTTAATAACAGGAAAGGGTTTGCTGGACTTTTGTTGATTTTCGCATTTCTTATTAAAATTCTTAAGGGGGTTTTGAGGGAACTTAATCAGCAAAAAAAGGAGAAGGAAAAAAAATCTCATCTGCATTCCACAGGCCTTATTAATGGAGGAAACTTGCTGTTTGTTTAAGAGCATTTTCTGACGGGAGAAAGCAAATCGTTGTGTGTTCCACAGCCTCTGACTCTTACTCTTGACTGTGCTTCCTTCTCAGCTGTCTCCAGGGCTCTGAATCCCTTGTTCTAAGCTTTCTGCCCAAGAAGATGGGGCTGGGCTTCATGCCCCCCTGCCAGGCTGGGAGGGAAGCTAACAATCCTTCAACATCTCAGCACAGTTCTCTGCACCCACAGTCTCAGTTCACCTCAGCCCTTGTGGCGGCCCTCACTCGGCCGATGCGGAAACGGAGGCTTAGAAGGCTGAAGTCCCATGTCCAAGCTCCCTTTCCATGTAGCTTACACTCCTTGGGATGAAAAGAAAAGGGGTCCTAGTATTCATGGAGTCCTACATCCAACTGAGTCCTCACTGAGCAACTCTCTGAGATAACTAGAAAATCTCCACCCTTCAAGGCTCAGAGAGGTAAAGTGACTGGCTGGAGGTCACACAGCTGGAGAGTTGTGGCGCTGGGATTTGAGCTGTGCTCTGCCTGACTCTCACATCCACGTTTATTTTGCTTCTCTACACCTCCTCTTTGGGGCCACGAGCAGCATGATTTTCTTGTAATGAAATACATTGCTCCCCAAAAGTTAAAACTCTCTCCCCCTGAGAGGTCTTGGTCCTGCCTTCCTTGGTTCTATAATTAGACTGCAAGTAACTTCAAGGACTTTGTTTCTGCATTTTCATTCTACCAGCAATATTCATGTACATTATTATTACGTATATTATATAATTATTATAATATGTTTATTTCTAGAATAGTGCCCGATGCAGAGTAAGTCTTAATCAATGGCATTGCAGGTAGTTGGGTCCCCATGCTCTCCTTCTATGGAGAAGCAGACTGAGGTCTCGAGAGAAGAAGGAATCTTCCCAAGGCCCCAGAGGTCCAGAGCCAGGTCCAGAGCTCCCTGTTCTCTGGGCTTGGTGCTTCCGCATGAGCACGTCCCATCCAGCCCCTGCTCCGTGCGGCACCAAGCTGGAGGTTAGGACCCTCAGATAAACCAAATGTGGTATCTGATGTCAGCGTTCTCAGGGTCCAGCAGGAAGGGATGCTTGGAAAAGCTACTCTCATAAATGTGGTAAATGCTATTACCACGAAGGGTTTCAAGCAGGGGAGGGGGCTCAGGAAAGACTTCAGGGAGGACTGGACGTTTGAGCTGGGACTTATGGAATGAGCATGAATTGGCCAAGTCAGGAAGGGCGTCCCAGGCAGAAGGCCCTGCCTACATGGGATATTCAGGAACCATCCAGCAGTCTAATGGGGAAGAGAAGCAGGCCTGGAAAGGAAAGTGGAGGCCAGGCTGTGAAAGGCCTTGACTGCTATCCATGCGGACGCAGGAAGGGTTGAAGGCGGGGAGTGGCTCGGTCGGATTTGGTTTCGTAAGGTCACTCTGAGGGCCGGGGGTAGAGGAGGGTCAATAGGGCTGAGAGCCCCCTGGAAGGAGGCTGCTGCATATTCCAGGCCAGAGATCCCCAGGCCTTGCCCACCTAAAACCCTCCTTCTCCTCTCACCCTCGAAGGAAATCTCCTGTCCTTCCTGCTCTAGGCACCCTCCCAGACCACATGCTTGCCTGGCGCCCCTCTCACTGGTTTCTGGAGTTCTTATTCTTTGGGTAGCTGCTTTGCACTCTCAGGGTTCTCTCTAGCCGTGGATCTTAACCTTGCGGCGGTCAGAGAGCTCTAGGAGAGCCGAAGGAAAGGCTTGGAAAATTGCTCAAGGATAGAACTGTTCCAAACGTGGAATGTGTGTGGAGTCTCACGGACCCCCTGAAGCTGCTTTCACTTACGGGAAGGGGCAATTCCAAGACAACGAGAGAGAGGCAGACACCCTAAAGTGTACCAGCTACACTCTGTAAATCCCTGGGGAATGCGGAGGCGGTCCAAGGAGGCAAAGGAATTAGGACGGAAGACCGCCTCGAGAGTTCAAGCATTGACCCAGGAGGGCTCCGAGGCCAGAGGGAGCCCAAGATGAATGTAGTAATTTCTAAATAGTAATGTTTCTAAAGAGAGAACATGTCCATCTGAAGAAGGGCCAGGCAGCCGGGGAGGCGGAGGACAGAGAAGGAAGGACGCCATCCCGGCCAGGGATTCGGTGGACCCCGGCAGCGGGTCTAGCTTGCTCTGATGCCCTGAAACCCTGGAATCGCATAACCAACCCCTCTCTTCTCTCATTCTGTGCTCACCAAGCATCGTTCTGATTAGAATTTGGCCTCCCGTGCAGTGTGCCTACAGGGAGTAGGGTGTTGGCTGGAGGACACGTGTATCCGGTCCCTTTGGCAGTTATATTTCTTGTTGTAAATTAGTAAATTGGGAACAGACAATTCACAGAACAAGCAATACAAATGACTAAGAAGCACATGAAAAAAATGTTCATCCTCACCAGTATTCAAAGAAATGTAAATTCAAACCAAAACCGAGATTGTTTTCTACCTACTAAATTAGAAAGGATTTCTTTTTTTAAGTGAATACATATTGCTGGGAAAGGGGTGATGCAAGAGGCACCCCCATGTGCTGCTGACGGGAGCCTAATGCTACCTGCTGGGCTCTTTAAACTCCTGCAGCAGACAACCATCAAGCCCATCGTGGAAGGAGTGGCTGAGGGGCTCTGCATGAATCTGTTCACCAAATGTTTACTGAACACCTATTATGCACCAGGCTGAGGAGGGGCCACACGGAAATCTTAGCGCAAATGCCAAATGGTCCCAGACCACGAGGGAGGCTGGAAGCCAGTTCCTGGTGGGCCGGAGGCGGAGGAGATGGAAGGGAAGGTGAGGGGGAGAAGAATCAGCTCCCCCCCACCCCCGACCCTGCCCTACAGTTCAATTCTCTCCTCTTTCCAGGTCAGCCTCAGGCTCTCGGTGGACCACTGGGCATTTCCTAGAACTCCCACCCCTGAAGATTGATTTAACTGGTCTGGGATGGGTCCAGGCAGTATTCCAGGCCTTTCAGATGTGCGGCCTGGGCTGAGAACCACCGAGAAAATGGAAAATAAGAAACGCATACAAGTCGCGGTTAAGAGCCCCGGCTTGAGGGCCCCCAGACGTGGGTCAAGGGCCGGCCACTCACCGCCTGGGGCACCTGTGGCAGGACGCGCCCCCCTTTGGGTCGCTGTTCCCTGTCAGACAGAGATCAAATATGCCCTCGTGTGGAGGACGACACGAAGCAAAGCGTGTAGGCCGCTCGCCAGGCTGGGTGATATTCACTGTCACGGTGCCTGACCAGCCAGGTCCCATCGCACGCTCCATCTGGCAGGAACGAGGGACATGGGCTCCCAAGGCCTCTGAAAACCGTGCGGGAGAAAGACTCGAGGCTAAAACAGCTCTGACCGACCACTTGATATCTTTTCTGTGAACTGGGAGACAATCCCCATGGTTTTTACTTGAGCTCCAGGAATTCTTGTTCCAGCTGACTGTGCAGCTTGGGAAGTAACAACCTGATTCTAGCCCAAGAGTCCTGAGGCAGGAAGGGATGGAGCCGGGACTGGGCTGGCTTTCCAGTGCCGAGATCTGCTGTCCCCACTTCCGTGAAGACGGCCACCAAGAGCACCGGCCCTCAGACCTGAGTGGGCCAGTTCCACCTCTCACTAGCTGTGTGACCTCGGGCAGGGGGCGACTTCATCCCTCTGAGCCTCAGCGTTTCCTCTCTAACGTGGAAGTAACGCTGGTCGCTGCCCCGGCTGGCTCTGGGGGAAGATGAACGGAGTTGACGCCAGCACAGCTCTGAGCTGGGGATCTGGTGCAGGCGACGGCCTCTGTGGATGGCGGCCACATGGGCCTCTCCCCAGCCACGACCGGCCCTCCCCACAGCAGTGGGATGCCCTGGTGGTGCTCTCCCCACACGTGGTGCTTAGGGTGTAATTGTTCCTGTGGGTGTCTTACCAGGGCCGGGGCTGATTGACACGTTTCTCTCAATTCTGTGGTTCACCATCGTATTTAGCTGCTGCTCAGGGAACCTGTGGGGAAGTGAACTGACCCCTCTTCCTTCCCAGAGGAGAAGACGAGGGTTTACCGAAGGGCGATAGTGGGGCAGCTGATCACGTGCTGGACGCTCGGCTTGCTGGCTGGGGAAGGCCTGGGCAGTGAACTTTAATGGGGGGGCGGGTGGAGGGAAAGGTGGACACTCCCAGTGACACCAGCCGGCGGTGGCGAGGCTTGGCACGTGGCCCCAGGACCAGGGTGAGCAAGGGGAGGGGAGGGGCCGAGCAGGTAAAATTCATGCCGTTGCCGGTAGTGACTCATCTGTGCCAACAGGCTGGTGAGACATAGAGAAACTCGGGTACGGGAAGATCAATGGGATAAATGCGTTAGAAAGTTCTTTGAAAATGGTAAGTGGACCTAAGAGCAAGGGCTTTGGCTTCAAACAGAGTGGGATTCACAGCCTGCTTCTGCAACTCTCCTGTGACCTTGGGCAGGGGTTTAGCCCCCGGGGGCCTCAGTTTGCTCATCTGAAAGGAGGGGGCAGGAGGGGGACTGCCTCCGAGGGTTGCTCTGAGGATCAAACGACGTGTGGATCATGTGCAGGGCACGGTGTCTGCCAGAGGACCACCCACGGCAGCTGCAGTGCCGGTGAGGAAGCAGTAGGGCAGTCGGCCAGGATGGCCTTCCTCACTGAGTCTCCCCAGCCAGTTGGTCTCCATCCTTCAGCCCTGCCCGATTCCCCTGGACGGAAGGCCCTCTCCCTTCTCCACAATCTCAGGACATTTATCTAAGCCTCTCCCACAGCCCTTATCAGCCTAGGCCTGGCATGCGCTGCTGTTTAGCGAGCATGCCTTAGCCTTGTGAAGACCTGGTGGCCTGGGTCTTACTCATCTCTGTGCCCACTGGACCCAGCACTCAGCCTCCAGCCTCTCCAGAGAGGCAGAGACGGCAGCTGGGGGGTAACTGTCCGTGTCCTGATACCAGAAGAGAGTAAGTCCTTTGCAGTAATGAAAAGAGGAAAAAAGGAATCTGTAAACGCGTTTTCAAAAATGCTACAGACTTCTTTTTGATTGGTACACTTGAATTCATTTTCAAAGTGAATACAGTTTCCTGTTTCTTTCGTTTTTAGGCTGTGATATAAATTCAGTGAATGAGAACTTCCCACAACCCACAAGATGGTAAGTCCACCTGGAATGTTTGTGAAAGAGCCCGGCGGAGAAAGCTGGCTCAAATGTAGAAAGCCTTATCCGCCCGCCATCAGCAAAGGCCAAAACAGATGAAAAGCAAAAGCATCCATTCTCAAAGTCTGGAGAATTCTTGGGCTCCCACCTGTGTGCCGCTGGGGTTTTCTTCAATAAGAAGGTTCTGGGGACTTCCCTGGTGGTCCAGTGGCTAAGACTCTGGGTTCCCAATGCAGGGGGCTGGGTTCGAGCCCTGGTCAGGTAACTAGATCCCGCATGCCGCAGCTAAGACCCAATGCAGCCAAATAAATAAATAAATATTTAAAGAATAAAAAGAAGGTTCTGGAACTACTTCGAACAGAACTGAACCTCTGCTTGGACCATTATGGATGTCTCCAGAAACAACCAACAAACCAGGAAATAAAACCACTCATCTACCAAATATTCATTGAGCTGAGAAGACTTTCCTCCTTCCTTCCCTGCCATGCTCCCCTCCCCTCCCCTCCCCTCCCTCCCATCTTCTCTCTCAGTGTGGTAACTTTCTGCCTGGTAATCTTCTAAACCTAACTCTTCAGGTCAGAAACGCCCATGGTGTTTCTGTCCCCTTCTTCTTGCCTGTCACGGGGTAAAACCCCTACTCCTCTGAGCTCCTGATCTGCAGCCAGTATAACCGGCCGGAGGGTCACGGGGTGAACAGCCCAGCTCTGGCTGTCGGCCCTTGGGCAAGCCCTGTGTCCTCCCCGCCCTCTGCTCTCTCCTGGCGCAGGTGCGGTATGAGCAGGTGACACGCTGGCCCTTCCGGCTCTGCCATTGTGACCCCGGCGAGGCCACCTGTGGGTCTGGAGCCCAACCAACCGGGGTCCCTTCCCTATTCTACACTTATGGCTGGGTGGCCTTGAGCAAAGTACACAACCACCAGTGGGCACCCGGGGGTCCCCCGTGGGGTCGTGGTGGGGATTAAGTGAGATGCTACAGACTAAGGTTTATTCTGGCGCTGGCACAATAAGCGCCCCATAAGTGGTCTGTACTATTTCTGTCACGCAAAAGAGGGCACACCGGCACGTCAGACCCATCTGACGGTGGGGTCCAGCCCTGGGTCTGCTCTCTGCCGATTCACCGACGCGGCAGCTCTATTTGCCAGCCGTGGGGCATCTTATGATCGGACACCATGAAAAGATGAGGTGCAGCAGCTTCCAGAGGCGCTCAGTCCAGGTCAGGGCGATGTCCCCACAACCCTGGGTGCCCAGGGGTCCCCCAGGCTTGGTGCAGGGGTGGACACATGAAGCCGAGCAGGTTGAGTGAACAAGTCAGTCCTGAGTGCCTAACAGGGGACTGGAGAGCACATGCCCAGCCTCCAGGCAAAGAGATCAAATACGGTTTTCAAACGCTGCCAGCCGAACAGGATTCCACAGCCCGATCTGATGTGCAGACCTAATTACAGGACTCCTTACCTTGGGTGCATGCTTCTGTCGGGCTGGAGTCACGGACCTCTTCACCACTGTGTAATTCACATACCACACGACTCACCCTTTCCAAGTGTACGATTGTGTTTTAAATATATTCACAGAGTTGTGAAACCATCACCACAATCAATTGTAGAACATTTTCACACCCTCCAAAGAAACTTCTTACCCACTAGTAAAATCATTCCTCATTCTCTCCTCCCTCTCACTCCTGGCAACCACTAATTTACTTTCTGTCTTTATAGATTTGCCTATTCAGGACATTTCATAAAAATGATTCCCACAAAATACGTGGTCTTTTGTCACTCTCTTCTTTCACTTGGCATAATGTTTTCAGGGTTCATCCATGTAATAGAACATCTATTAGGACTTCATTCACTGTTTATGGCCAAATAATATTCCACCGTATGCACAGGCCACATTTTATTGATCTGTTCATCTTCTGATGGACCTTTCGGTTGTTTCCACCTTTTGGCTACTGTGAACAATACTACTCTGAACATTCACATACACGCCTTTGTGTAGATGTACGTTTTCATTTCACTTTTGAAAGTACACAGGGGGCTTCCCTGGTGGTGCAGTGGTGGAGAATCTGCCTGCTAATGCAGGGGACATGGGTTCGAGCCCTGGTCCAGGAAGATCCCACATGCTGCGGAGCAACTAGACCCGTGAGCCACAACTACTGAGCCTGCGCATCTGGAGCCTGTGCTCCACAACAAGAGAGGCCGTGATAGTGAGAGGCCCGCGCACCGCGATGAAGAGTGGCTCCCGCTTGCCACAACTAGAGAAAGCCCTCGCGCAGAAACAAAGACCCAACACAGCCAAAATAAAAAAAAAATAATAATAATTTTAAAAAGCCAAGCATTTGAAGCCCTTTAAAAAAAAAAAAGAAAGTACCCAGGAGTGGACGGCTGGGTCATATGGTAAAGTGTATATTTAACCTCACAATAAACTGCCAATGTGGTTCCCCATGTACCATTCTGTATTCCCATCGGGAGTATATGAACGATCTAGCTGTTCCACATCCTCACTAACACTTGCTACGGTCAGTCTTTTTAGTTTTAGTCACTGTGATGGAGGAAGAGAGGCAGCTGTAGTTTTACCTTGCATTTCCCCATCCTCACTCTGAATCACATGGTCAGCTGCCTGGCCAGCGCCAGCCCCCAAGGGGTCCACAGTTGGTGTCAGGGCCTGAGAGACTGCAGTGGCCTTAGCTTCAAAGCCTATCTCCACTGATCCCTTGGGGTAAACAGAGGCGAGTGGGTGTTGGTGGTGGAAAAATCAGGGAAAGAAAAGAGTGTCTGGGTGGGTGGGGGAGCCGGACGGAACGAAGTGAAGAGCTGACTCAACTCTCAGTTTCCAGGTTGGCTGCCTTTGTTTTTTCAGCACATTGGAATCTCCTGGCTACTAGTCTTTTATTTCCTTTAATTAGCCTTCCCCACTGACAGCGACGGGTCAAGATTTCTAGGAAGTGCTCTAGACAACTCTGCCTGACAGACGTCCATCCCAAGGAGTTCATTCCTTAGAGCTGAAACGCATCCTCTCTCTCATCCTCAGAGCTGACTTTAGGGGCCGGCGAAACAGTTGTACTTTGGTGCACTGACTTTTCATTGAAACTTTACCTCCAACACAAAAGAAGCGTATTATTTACAAAGTATCTCTATCGCCTAGGAAATATCTTCCTGGGAAGAATTAAAAGTTACACATTAAAACCTCTTAAAAATGCAGGCGCGCATAAGCTGCCTTTAGTGCAGACGCGTTGGGCGTCTATTCGGTAGAAAAACAAGCTTCTAAAGCTTGAAGGCAAAGTTGACTTCCTTGAAGGACACTTTGTTGTAAACCTGGGCATCCTCGGAGATTCCTTAAAGAACAACGGTCCACACAGTTACCACTGTAGGGAGGGAAATTTCCTAAAAGTGGTGAGGAAATGTTAAGAGTTTAGAGCAAAATACTCAGAAATCAATTTCAAACTGACTAAGCTTCTATCCCCGGGCAGGAGACAGATCTATAAAGAAGTAAATGATAAGACAGCATGGTAGCTGTTACGACAGAGAGGACAGGGCACTGTGGAAGCACAGAGGAGAAAGCAACTGTTTGGAGGAGGTTTAGGGCTGTCAGAGAGAAAAGGGGATATTGAAGTTGAGCTCTGAAAGATGAATAGAAGTTTGTTGGAAGATAAGAGAAGGAACCACCTACCTGTTAGAAGAACATACATAAGGCACCAAGATGTGAAACCATGTCCAGGGCTCAGCCGAGATTGCAACCACCCAAACGCTCCGGGCACCACCTCCTTGGTACTCGAACCTTTCACGACTCAGTGGCCTAAGCCTGGTTGACAACCCAGCTCCCCTAACAGCTATGTCACACCCTGGGAGGCAGGCGGGTCAGGGCTGGTTAGACCCTTGCTTTTCCAGAGGAGGAAAACGAGATATAGAGGGGGGCCGGGGCTTGCCCACGCTCGCAGGATTAAGAAAGGGTAGAGTCAGAACTCGGATGAAGGTCTCCAGGTTCCCAAGTCGCTTTTCTAAGGTGCTTCTCACAAAGGGTCAGGAAAACAAACGCTGGACCGTGTGTAAAACCTACATTTTCTTACTTGAAGTCTCAAGACTGCTCCCATTTTGCAGATGAGGAAACAGAGTTCGATTACATGTAGCAAGAGCTCTGTCCACCTGAGGCCTCGCACACACACCAACCTGCCTTCCCACATCTGAAAAGAGGCTGGATCGAAACTTCTTTCCACACTGGCAATGGTCAAGGCTGCTTTGCTGAGCAAGGGCTGATGAAGACAAAGGCCTCTGGAGACGGTCATATTTTCTGCATCGACATGGCAAGTCACTTGCAAAATACCACGGTATTGAGCGGGCTTTTTGCAACAGAGCTCTTGTGACAAGGCAAAGAGGCCATAACGCTCTGGGACTTGTGCGTCTTTTGAAAAATCATCATTTTTTTTCTCTGTTTGACAAATAACTCAGATCCCGGGCCAGCGTCAGAGCAGCCAGGGGAAGTTGCCCTTCCCCCTGGCGGCACCCACTTCCTCCCAGGCCCAGGAGAGTGCGGCCTGGTTGCTATCTCCCAGGCCGCTGCTCTGTGAGCCGGTCCCAGGTACCCGGAGTTTGTTTTATGGATGGGTCTGTCGTGAGTCAATATGATAATGTTTCCTGTGAGAACTTTATTTCCCTGCATTGTTTGCGAGGTCTGTGTGTGTGTCGGAGCACGTACTCATCACCACAGAGGCTGTGCGCCTGTGCGCCTGTGCGCCGGCGACGGGACGCCTCTGGGGGTGGGGGGTAGGGGCCCAGGGAGACCAGAGGCGGGTTGTCCCCGTCGCCTCTGGGGCCGTCTGGGATGCTTCTCAATAGTCTCACTAGGGCTGGAGACGACCCTCTCTTTCAGCTTTTAGCTCCTTGATCTGCAGGTGGGGAAACCCACAGAAGTCGC
This sequence comes from Monodon monoceros, assembly GCF_005190385.1. NCBI lineage: Eukaryota > Metazoa > Chordata > Mammalia > Artiodactyla > Monodontidae > Monodon > Monodon monoceros. The sequence continues at coordinate 97,649,163 of NW_021703780.1, read as the reverse complement.
AGGACTTGTCTGAGCTGAAGCAACCAGTGGGGAGGCACGTGGTACAAGCAGGGAGCTCGCCGGTCCTGGGTTCAAATTCTGACGTTGCTACTTGTCACTCTCAGCAGCTCAGACTGCCCAGTGGGGTTAATACTCGCCCCACGGGCCAGCGGTGAGCGTTAAAGCAGAAAACAGGTCCACAGCAGGGGCCACAGCCAAGCATTCTTGCTTTCCCCCATCTTCTATGGAATATGAGTTGGGGCTGGAGCTGCAGCAAGTGCTACACAGCAAACGCCTCAGGTGGGCGCCTGAGGACCCCAGAGGCATCAGCGCACCTGGCCCACACTGGTCCTCCTCGGACCATTTCATCAAAGCCAGTGGGCTCCTGAGGCTTCCAGAACAGAGAGGAAATGGCCCCGGGTGCTGAGAGATGGCTATCAGGGTTAGTCAGTAGCTTGGCCAAGAGTTTTATAGAACAAACTATAAGTTGCCCTGGTTCTCCTTAACTTCCTAGCCCACCGCCTACCTCCTTCTCTGCCCTCTGCCCCCTCTCCCCACCGCGCCGTATCTGGCGCTCAGTGATGGCCCCACGTTCGCGGTGCTGACCTTCCCTGCCTTGCCTGGGTGGCCCCCCTGGTAACTCTTCCAACGCTCATTTCCTTCTTTTGCAATTAGAGAAATTTTCCGGTGGATTTCGGTTGCTTTGATCTGCCCAGCATGTATCTCCCCTTCTTCTAGAAGCAGAACCCAGTTTGGGTTTTGAGCCCCTCTCTGCTTCACTAAATGCAGTCTGTTAATGGAAGTGCCCCAGCCAAGCCAATCAGATGCCCTTCTCCTGGGGTCTGCATCTCGAGGGGGAGTAACGCAAGGAACGAGAATGGTTACAGCGGCCTGGTCCCGTAGAGGCTTCCTAAAGAGATGAGCTGGGTCTGCTGCGTAGACCCGGGACCCATCCTTCCCGTGGCATGAGCTGCGAGTCCCCCGCGGGCCTTCCCAGTAAATTTCGTTTGCCCTAAAGTTACACCCTAAGTAATACACAGTGTGCATATACGCTGTGCGTCCGACGCCATTTAGGTCTGAAAACAAGTTGATGTCTTGCCTCCTCAGCTTGTCCCCTGAGCAGGGACTGAGCCATTTATTCATTCACTTTTTAAATTAATTCAACAAACCCTTACCAGGTACCTACTCTGTGCATCCGTGCTGGGAGTTGGGGTTCAGAAATGAAGACATGGGATTTCCCTGGCAGTCCAGTGGTTAAGACTCTGTGCTTTCACTGCACAGGGGGCATGGGTTCCATCTGCGGTCGGGGAACTAAGATCCAGCAAGCCATGCAGCATGGTTTAAAAAAAAAAGAAAGAAAGAAAGAAAGAAATGAAAACATAATGCCCTCCTCCAAGCAGCCCCAAGTCGTGTGAACACTGAGAGAATGTACAAGGCGACCCTCCCGCCACGCACCGACTCATCTCACGACTCCCAGGGGCACCTGCTATGGGCCACGTGCTGGGCTGGGGTGGCAGCAGAGAAGGTGGCATCCCTGTCCCCACAGAACCCACAGCCGGCTGCGCAAAGTGAACTAAAATGACCTCAGAATTCCACAAGGTCAGAGTCTGAAGGCCATCCAGAGTCCAAGTGGCCCGATGGCTTTCAAACAATCCTTTGGGGTCCAGAGGGTTGAATGTCGCTGTTTCATGAAACATTCTAGTTCTTTACGGCTTGATTGAGGGATAATTTACACACCATAAAATTCACCCGTTGTAAGTGTACAATTCAAGGTCTTTTAGAAAAGACATCACCACAATCCACTTTTAGAACGTTTCCCTCACCCTACGAAGTTCCCTCCTGCCTGTCTGCAGTCCATAGCTGCTTGAAGCATTTTATTTTTTTTACAGAAAACTAAAGGAACATTTGAGAACCAGTGATCTGTTCTAAGCCACTGATTCTCCAGGGGGGGAAATGGAGGCCCAGAGAGGAGGCAGGGCCTACAAATGACACGGAGCGAGGCAGGAGCGTCGCTGAGATTCAACCCCAGGACAACCTGATCTCAAAACCCAGGCTGTCAGCCCTCGGTCAGCGCGGAGCAGCGGGGAAGCGTCCCAGAATCCCGCAGGCTGAGCTCACATCTTGGCTCCACCATTTACAAGCCCTGTGACCCTCTGGAACTCAGTGTTTTCCTCGGCAAGTGAGGGGAAGAACGGTACCTAGTGCAAGGGCTGGGGTGTGGATTCCCCGAGATCTCCCACGTAAGGCCTCGGCACAGCGCAGGGCGCAGGGTGAGCCCTCAGAGAGAGTTGGCTAATGATGCTCGTTTCACCATCTCGCTGTCTCCCAATTTGCCCTCAGAAATTTGGAAGTGAAAAAGACAGTGACTAAACAAACCAGCCCAGGCCCCAGATGGAAATGCCTGTACATAGGCGGCTTTCTAAGAACATGGTGCAACACCCGCCCTGGGGCATCATCGCCCTGTCTGCAGATGGAGCAACTGCCAGGGTTAGGGGGTTGCTCAAGCAGCCTGGACCCGGCAGGGAGACGCAATGCCTGCTGTGCCGTCCTCTCCGCTCTCAGCGTTTCCCAACAGGCACACAACAGACACATTTCATCAGCGACCAGGGAGCCTGGCTCCCCGCCCACCCCCCGCCCAGAGGGGCCAGAGGTGGGATTCTGGGGGACCTCAGGAAGGACCGGGCCCTGCCTCCTGCCCTGCCCCAGCCAGCACTGCTCAGCCATCGCAGGGGCCTGTGCACCACATGGAGATGGGGCAGGGCACCCAGGAAGGAAGAGGACTTATCACCAGGGCGCACGCTTTGCGTGCATTATCTCTGTCAGCCCAAGAAGGAAGCTATTAATATCATGCCCCGTAACAGTTGAGGAAATTGAAGTTCAGAGAAGGGGGCTGTTTGCCCTGGTAGGGAGCCTCCACGAGAGGTGGGATTAGGTCCAGGTAACACTGCTTCTGCGAAGCAGAGTGATTTATTTTTCGTATTTTGGACACATTGGAAAGAGTTCTACCTTTGAAGGTAAGTGGATGCGACTTTCAGGCGAGTTGCTTAACCTGAGAGTTCGTTTGGGGGAAAGCACTGCCCGGGTTGCGAGGTTGCCATAGTGATGAGCTCCTGTTTGTAAAAAGCATCTGGCGCAGTGACTGGGTATTGACTGAGCTCCTCTGAGCACAGGGCATGGAGGATTCTCAGCTAAGACAACACCTCCAACCCAGGAAGTTCCAGTCCCTGTGACGGATGGCCAAAACCCTACGGGAATCTAAGTTCCCTTTTGACGAGGATTAGAATAAAAGTGCTACGGAAGAACTAAGGAAGCACCCAGGGAGGGTTTGGGCCTCGAACGCCGAACGGACCAGGGACAGCTGGAGAAGGCTTCGTGGCCCTGTGTGGCTAGACTGGGAGGTGAGGCTGGAAAGGCCAGCTGGAGTCAGACTGTGAGGGTCTTCAATGATGGTTAAGATTTGTAATCTTACCCTGTAGGTCACAGGGAGCCACTGAAGGTGTCTGAGCCAGGGAGTGACCTGGCCAGAGGGGCCTGGATCTGCTGGCAGCTACACCGGAGTCGACAGGGAAAATGGGTTTCCTTTAGGCCCCTTCCCTGAGTTCTCCGATTGAATGAAAGCGCAAATGCCAGTTGAGAACCCGCGATGTGCTGGGTACCTGCTGGATTTAGAAATGACTTCAATACACGTAGAGTTTTTACGAGGTGACTCAGTTTTCAGAGAGCAGACGATAATTCAGGGAGCGGGCAGCACTGCTGGAACCCGACACTCATGTGAGGTGCAGCCACCAGCACAGAAAGAAGCAGAAGTACCACAGGCCAGTCAGGGGAAGGGAGGAGTTCACTTGTCAGGACCACTTGGTTTAGGGGCAGACAGCTCTGCACTAGCCGCCCTGTTGGGGTTCATCCTGATGACACTGGCAATGAGAAAAAGTCACCGATGGTCTGGACACCATGTTGGCCAAGGCAGGGATCGCTCATTTTATGGCTACCACGAATCTAGATGCAAAGAGCACATAAAAAGAAAGGTGATAGAAGCAGTTCCTTCCTCTGGGTCCTTCCTCTTGACTACCTGTGTGGCCTGAATTAGGCTCCAGATAAACCAGATCGACTGGGTGAAGCCACAGGAGGGGCTGGGGCACTGAGAAGGCCACTCTTTTGCCACTGGGGTCACTGGGTTAGCCATCGGACACCCATCATCCACCTTTACTTCCTTCAGACGCTCCAAGACCTCCCACGTCTGTACCGCCTGGTCTTGGGCCGCCTTGCACAGGTGGTGTTGCCACTAACCAGGATGCTGGCTTCCGGCTGCCGGCCTCGGGCTTGCCCACACCCCAGATGATGCTGAAGCTTCTCCAGGTCTTCCCCACCACTCCACGGCAGCCACAGACACCAGGTTTGCCCTTAAGCTCGGGCTGACACTTGCTGCTCTGGGCCCACAGACGCACCCTAGAAGAAGCCTCTATGTTGCACCAATGGAGGTGAGGTTTGGGGACAGATGTCTTCCATCTAACTTCCTACCTCTCGGTCAAGAGTGCCTCCTGCTAAGTCCCTGGCTGCTTCCTCCCGGGATCCACCAAGGGCAGACGCAGTGCCTGAGCCCACAGCGCTTGAAGACCAGCCAAGCCCAGCGCACACAGCGGTGACCCGAGCCACCCCGTCTGGAGGCCCTGCAGTCCGGGATCCTTCAGCCTTAGGAGTTCAAAAGAAGGCAAGGCCAGCGAGGGCTGGAGGGGCCAGGAAAGTAGAGGAGAAGGAGAAGAGCTTGAACAGGAGAAAAAACATTAAGGAGAGAGGGAATGGAAAGAGGTTACAAAAGAGTGCCACTGTGCATTTGTTTGCTATGGGCATTTGCTGCGGGCGGGACACTGTGTGGGCATGTTAACTCCTGACTGGTTCTTACTGCTGTAGGAGACTCCAGGAGGAAAGAGAGGTTGCATCTCCACCTCTCCACATCAGCTTCTCCCAGAGAAGAATTTACTGGCCTTTTCTCCCCTAAAGCCTGTGCTCCCAGAGGTGATGGTGCTGGATGGCTCTGGATAGAAGGGGTAGAAGTGGGAAGGAAGGGGCTGTGTCCCCAGAGACTGGGGACCTGGGAGGTGGCCTGGAGGCGGCTGAGCTGCTGATGGGCCTACGGCACGGAGGCCGGGGAGGAGGGGTGGATGCTGGAGCAGTGACTGTGACTGGGGTGGGGGGGGACCTGGGTCAGGGAACCATTCCACCCTGGCTGGGCGTGCGGGTTCAGAGCCGCCCGCCTCTGAGAGACCAGCGAGTCCTGCACACGTGGCCACGGGAGCGTGAAGACCAGAGGCCCTGCTTCAACTTCCCATGTTCACCCACCCTGAAAACATCCTCATCGGATTTAGAGAGAAAACATGTTGACGCTTATCCTCAAGCACCGTGGCACAGCCTTGTCTGCGTCACCTACAGCGAAGAAATGTCGATGGAGAGGAAAGCCCCACCAAAGGTCGGCAGTGGTGGCCACGTTTGCTTTTGTCCTGTATCATCCACAGTTTGCGCTTTGTCTATCACGAACAGGAATTATTGTTGTCATAATATTTTTTTAGATGATGAAGCAGGTTTCCAAACAGCGTTTTGGTAAAAAAGACATTTATGTAAAGGTATGCATGTGTCCACGTAGACTGGGAGTTTGGAAGATGTGAACGGCGCTTGCCTCTCTGTGTCATGTTGTGGTTAATCCGTAACTCCTCAGTTTTCGTTTTGAAATAAATATTTGAAATAAATAGAGAATTTCATTCTCTATTAACTATATATTTTTTCTAAAATAAAATGAATTGCACAGTAAAGAAAAATAAATGAAAGATTGTTCCCTCCAGCCCCAGAAGAAGGACATGGGGGTGGGGATGCTCTAAGTCGGGGTCCAGAGGTGATGTGGAGCCCAGCCAGGGCTGAGGTGGACGGTCCCCATGGGAGCCAGTGTGGAGCAATGACACTGGGCCAGCCAGGGAGGGACCGGATTCCAGTGGCTGTGTGTCCAGCAACCCTCATCCATCCCGGCATGAGTGTTTGCATCAGACCTGGGAGAAAGTGCCCTTCTCTGCCCCTGCAAAGTACACACCCCGAGGCCTAAGCGGACCCCCTCCTAAACGTCATGTGTCACGGCCTGAGCTGGGACGCTGATCGTTCGTCAACAGGCGTTTCTCGGGTCCCTGTCGTGCTGGGCCCTGGGATGCAGAGATGAACGAGATAGGTTTGGTGGAAGGAGCTGGGCTTAGAAGACCCACTCCACCTCTCCATGGTGTGCAGCCTTCCACACGTTACTTCACCTCTCTGGGCTTCAGGGCATTTCTCTGTAAGAATGAGGAGAGTGCCACCGGCCAGCAGAGTCAAACAGGATCACAGCATAAGCGAAGCCCCCAACGTAGATATTGGCACAGAACGGACTGGTCAGCAGAGGTCAGGCTCCCCTGTCCTCCTGGGTTTCCTGCAACTTCAGAGCCCGAGGGAAGAGACGGACAGACAAAAGAATATTTGCATAACAACAGTAACAATGCCGGCAACCATGACAACGATGATACCATTTATTACCCATTTAGTTTGTGTCAATTCCTGTGCTAGGAGTATGAACAAATTACCCTGAGAGGACAGGGTTACCATTCCTATCTTCAGGAAATGATGTTGACGATCAAAGAGGTGGAGTCACCTGTCCAGGGCCGCTAGAAAGGCAGGGGTGGACTGGACTCCAGATCCGCCTTGCTCTTCGCCATGAAACTATATTCTTCTCCATCCCGATCAATGCCAACACAGAGGTCTGTCCAGGGCGTTAAAGGAACACAGAACTGAGAACATGGTGAAGGGGGCCAGTGGCATCGAGGGAGGCTTCTCAGAGGTGATGACATTTACGCGGGGCCTTGAGCCGTCGATTGGAGTGCACCAGGCTCCGTGTTCAGCAGATGCGAAGGTTAATAAGATGGTGACTGTCCCGCTAAGGGGTGCCCAGGCTCTCGTGGAAGTCAAGATCCCGGCTACGGAGTACCTGAGCCACATGCCCCTTTCAGGGCAGCCCACAGCACAGATTCTTAGGCTGCTCTAGGTGGGAGGAAACTGAGACTCACACGGGTTGAGAGGCTTTGTCCGAAGCCACAAAGCTTGCAAGTGGCAGCGTTTGAAGGCCACTCTCTCAGACACCTAATGGCCCACGTTTAACCCCTGGGTGAAACTGCAAACCTGGACGGGTGCTGCATGAAGCACCCTGTGGTCAATGCAAAGAAAGGGCCTCCCCTCTGACCACGCACCCTTGGGGCAGAGATCCCCGTCCTTAGAACAGAGGCGCAGCCTGGGGAGGGGGTCTGAGAGTCCCGGAGCCCCGAGTTCCAATGCTGACTCAGGCCCTAAATAACTGTGACTGTGGATGTCATCGCCCCCCTCAGCCTCAGTTTCCTCACCTACAAGAGAGATGACGATACCGCCCCCGTCCCAGGAATGCTGTGAAAATATGAAATAATGTATATTCGGCGCCCTGGCCTGTGGCTGCCACTCAGCGGATACCCAATAAACGCTTGTTGTGTTTGTATCTAAGGAGCCCAGCACTGTTTATCGGGGCCTCTGACTAGCAAACCCTTGACCCAAACCATTACACAACATCGGTCCTGATCATATGAGCCTTTGCACCAGAGCTCAGGTCCCCTGAGTTCCCGTGGCCTTATCCTAAGATGCTGAGCCCCACGTGTGTGGCAATAACTGTCTCACGTGGTGGCTGCCCTTCTTGCAACGGGGACGGTGGAGACAGCCAAGAGCTCCATGGTGTCACCACCGCGTGCTCCGTCCCAGAGCGGCCGGCTCTACCCGGGGATTGCTAAACACGCCCCATGTCCCTGGCACCATCCAGGGAGCTCAGCCAGGGCTGGAGGGGGCTGGAGATAAACACGGTCCCCAGAGCCCACCGTTGGTAGGGGCACAGACGTTCGACTCTACCGTCTTCCATTTGTCCACCTTCTACCCTGCATGGCCTTCAGGGTCAGAGAGACCAGGGTTCAAATCTAGGCCCCACCACTTCTTAGTTCTGACCCTGGACAGCTCAGTTCTCTTCTGTAAAACGTGGTTTATCATTCCTACAGTTCAGGGTTGCTGTAAAGACTAAATGGCACGATGGGGGTGAAGGTTCCAGGACAAGGCCTGGCTCAAAGTGGGTGCCGAGTTTGTGTCAGTTTCCCAGGGACCTTAGATAACCCCCTTTTCTCTCTGGACTCACTTTCTTCACATTGGATGTGAGACTAGACGGCCTCTCGGGGCCTGTCCAGCTCTCAGCCTCCAGGCTTGTCCCAAACTGGAGCAACCATCTTGAGTGCTGTCAGTCATCGGGCAGGAAACAGAGGGCAGAATCGGCTCAATGTCACCCGGCCACTCGGCTTAGAGGCCCAGGACCTCCTGCGCCCAACTCGCAAGCAGTAAGGAACTTCCCCTTGAGGGCAGAACAGGGGCTCAGCTGGTTCTCCGCCTGCCACCAAGGCGTCTGGACTACCTCCTGGGCCATGTTGAGCTCCTTGAGCCTATTCGTTTATGGTTCTCTTGACCACTAGCTTGTACTGGCCTTTCCTTATTAAACCTCTATCTTAAAATTCCAAGAATAATACGAGTCCTTGTGGGTAGGGGCTGCGTCAAGCCTTGCACGATGCTGGGACAGAGTCAACGCTCGCCGAACACTAATTGGGTGGCTGTACATGCCAGGCTCTGGGCAAACACTGGGGTGGTAGCCAGCCTCCAGGGTGACCCCCAGTGACCCAAGCCTCCCGGTATCCATGCCCCGTGTAGTCCTCTCCCATGGTGAATAGGGCTGGCCTGTGTGACCAATAGGACCTTGTGGAAATGACAGAATGTGACTTCCAAGCCTGGGTGATAAAAGGCATTGTGGATGCTGCCTTGCTCTTTGGGATCCCCCACCCTGGGGGAAGCCAGCTGCCACGTTGTGAGGACACTCAAGCAGGGAGGTCTACGTGGTGAGGAGCTGAGGCCTCCTGCCAACAGCCATGCGAGTGCACCATCTTGGAAGCAGATCCCACAGCCACAGCCAAGGCTTCGGAGGATACAGCCCAGCTGACACCTGGATGCGACCTTTGAGACAATCCAAGTCAAAACCTCCCAGCTAAGCTGCCTCGAAATCTGACCCAGAGATACTGTGTGAGACAACAAATGATCATCATTGTTTTAGGCCACCAGATTTTGGGGTAATTTGTTACTCAGCAGTAGATAACTGACACACTCAAGGCACAAGATTACATATCAGCGCAATCAACCGCTCATTCCCTCTTCTGAGGGACTCTGACTCACTCACAGCCCCCAGCACCTAAAACATAGTGTTTAACCTGCTTGGAAGTTTGCCCAGCTGTGGACGACTGACCGTCTCTCTCAGGAGCACCTGGGATGTGCACCTACAGTGCAGGTTTGGGGCTGCACACAAGACCCCTTTGGCACATGCACCTGGTGCCCACGTCACATCCCAGGCCCACTTCTAATCAGCCACAGCTGTGGGGATGCTTTTGTGCAGGCTCAGACCCACCTCGAGCTGTCAGAGGCCCATGTCTGGTACGTGCAGCACATCTTTCCACATTCTGCCCCAGGATTTTCTCCCATGTTGTGGGAGCCTTTGAGACCCACATGCAGACACGGTCAGCACACCCCCAAGGTCAGTCCTCAACCAGTGGGGGACGGGGACTGCGCTTCCGGTGAACAATCTTGGGAGTATTTATCCACTGAGAGGCTAGCAACGTTGCCACCACACACTCACACTGACTTTTTCTCCTTGCCTGTCTGGTTCTCCTCACGCCCTCACTGCTGCTTCCTGTAATCACCTCCCCCCGATACCACCTGCACCCAAGACCCAGGTGAACCCATTCTAAAACATACCGAATGAGAGTCTGGACGTGTCCCGGGACATGTTTTCAAGCATCCTTAACAGTGACAACGCTGCTTGCAGTGGAGTTCCCCAGCATGAGGACCAAGGGCACTGCTTTCAAGAGTTGCTGAGCCATCAATGTGCTGGGCACCTTCTATCTGCTTCCCTAGATCCACATCCTACCTTTCTCCAGGCTGGAGGCTGACCTGCGCAGTTTGCATGAATCGACATCCTTGCCCTGTGGTTTCTGGCCAGCTGTAGTCAACAGGACGCACACCTGAGACAGAGAGAGAAAGAGAGCCGGATGGGGGCTTATTCCCCTGGTTCCTGCCCTGTCAGGGCCCCATGAGCTGGCCACCTCCCTGGACCAAAGTCACTCTCTTGCCAGCTGTCTTCTCCCCACAGCTTACTCTCCCTGCAGGTTCTGGTGACTGTTGTCTCTCTGTCACTAAGCCTTGCCCTGGGTCTGCACTGCCCCTTGTGGTCTCTCTACACTCTGCCTGCCCCTTTAGAAATAGACCCCTTTATTCAGCCCTCTTCAAACTGCTCAGCCTGAGCGTGCCTGCTGGGGCCCTGACACAATTCTGTATGTGCTCCACGTCTGCTGTGGATGGAATATATCACGTTTCCCTCACACGACTGAAGCCGTCACCAGCTATTTGCTCCTCCAGAAATCACTTCCTTTTCCTTTAGCAACGGCTCCTGGTTTTTGTTTAGAGATGTCCTCACCTTCCCAAAGTGCTGGAGGGGGCGGGGCTCCATCCCCTGCTTCAGGGGTGGGCATGAGACACAGGGATAAGCCCATTGGCTTTTAGCGTCCTCCTGGATGCAGGGATTGGGTAGGTGGTGTGTCATGCGACTTTGGTGGGCCAATCAGGTTGAGGTTCTAGAGGTTGGCAGGTGCTACCTGAAAAGACCGGCTGTTCCTGGTCTGGGGGCTGCCTGACTTCACTGGACTTCTTGGGAGTGTCAGAGCTTCATCTGGGGCTGAGGTGCAGTGTGGGAAATTGGCTCACCCCTTTCTCTGTCAACTTAAAAACGTGCAAATTACTCAGCAATTCTGAGCTTCTCTTACCTCTTCTTAAAAAGGGGCATAGGAATTTTACAAGAACCCCGTTGGATTCTTGTAAGACTCAGCCAGAGAACCCATGAAAAGAACTGGGAACAGAGATTTATTAAAGAAGCTCTTTTAGGCTTAACCCAGAGGTCTCTTCTTTCCTAGGACCCAGATATAAGTCTGTGGAGCTGGGCCAGGGAGAGATTTCAGTGACCGTCCCCCGCTGGGCTCAGAAATGCACCTCCCCACACTGAAGACTCTGTTACCCAGTAAGCCTCCTGAACCCAATTCACAGGCTTCTCCGTTGCTCACGGAACTGACTTTCTGTGGCTCCAATCCACCGGCTCACCTGACGGGCCCAGGAATGTCTGAATCACCTCTCCTCCATACCCACATAAATTATCATCAAAGTCTGATTTTCCCATATTTCCAACAGACAGGGATCTCTGGGAAGAGTGGGAGCCAGGCCTGAGAGGGGGGGCTTTCAGGGCTAGCTTGCGCTGGCCAGAGAGGGGAGCCCGGCGCCGCCCTGCTTGCTGCCTTCTGCTCTACTCTGTCCTCCAAAGCCTTGAGTCCCCCTGCAGACGGCCATCTGGTCACAGCCAGGCCAGCAGGACAAGAAGCAGTGAAGGACCTTGCTTTGCATAACGGCTCCTCTGGTGCCTGAAATACACCATTACAGCTTCATTTCCTCGGCTTAAACATTGCCCTCTTCAGATTCTCTTTGAAAAACGCAAACGGAAAAATAAGAGGCCTTTTAGGATCTGGATTCGGCTTCATTTCCCGGTGCTCCACCCCCAGTGGACTGCTTAGTGTCTCCAGAGCCAGGCCATGCTTGACTCGGCCTTCACGCATACTTTTCCTGACCCGCAACACCCTTGCACACTTCCTCCCGCGGGACTTTTAAGACCCAGCTTACTGGATGCCTCTCCCACCCCCAGGCTGAGTTAGGGGCTCCCCTCTGTGTTGTCACAGCAGCCTGGACCACATTCCGTCACTGCCCGCATCACTCTGACCGGTAACCATTGGTTTCCATGTCTGTCTCCCTCACTAGACAGGGCGTTTCTTGAAGGCAGGGCCCATGACTGGATCCGTCCAGTGTCCCCCGCACCCAGAGTTTGGTATTCAGGAGGCGCTCAGGGCGCTCCCACAGCCCGTGTGGACGGCTGGCTGCCGTTACTGTTAACGGGGTGCCTTAGCGTGGGCCCCTCCACAGCAGACCCTGAGCAGGGCTCTGCGTGGACGTCAGTCACTGGGAGGCGAGGAGAACGCCACAGGCTGGGGGAAGAGAAGTCGGCCCCAAAAAGCTGTGCTTTCAAGCCGTTTACCACGGTGGGAGACGTCATCTTAATCCCACTAGGAAACCCTGGGAGTCCGCACCAGAGGGGTGAGGGAGCTGGGTGTGTGCCCCCGACTGCCATCAGCCCTTGACTGTGGGCTGCTCCCGGGGAGCAGGAAGACCCCAGAGACCCCAGCAAAGACCATCAGGCCAAGTCGGCGGCCAGGTGCAGGCAAGGGGTGCGGGCGAGGGATGCACTGGGACTTCTCCCTCTGCCTCCTGCAACGCCCCCCTGACGGTCTCTGCAGCCCCTTCCAATTCTGACGACGCGCTCCTTGAGGGCAGCGACAGGCTCATTCATCTCTGTCCGCAGCAACAGGGCCGGGCTCAGAGAGGATGCTCTGTGGGCCCGGAAGGAACACTTGAGTGGGTGAGTGAATGAGGGATGGACTGGCGTGGCGACGAGGTTAGCAACTTTCTCCCTCCCTGGCGGGAGAAATGCGGTGTCTGGAGATCCCTGGAGCCCAGGGAGAACGTAGATGTGTGTGTGGGGCGGGGCAGGAGGGGTGGAGGGGGACAGTCCTTGGGAAGGAGGAAGACTGCCCAGTGGCTTTGAGGCTGGCCGGCCAGGTGGCCGTAAAGACAGGCTCGGTTCATGTACTTTACAGGTCGGGGAGGCTCCCAGCCTGGCCTCGCTGCTTCCGCCCTGGGCCTGTGGGGTTGCGTGACTCCCAAATGCTGGGCCCAGGGCGTGGAAGCGAGCAAACGCCATGAGCCGTATCAGTGATCTCCCGGCGCAGATATGGAAGTTTGAGGAGGCCCAGCGGGCTGTGCCCGACTGTAAAGAGACGTGATTGAGGCGGGTCACGGGGAGGTGGCGGTGATTAAGGGGGGCTGAGTCCCCGCAGACTTCTTGCCCAGCAGGTAGTAGGAGACCCAGGGAGTGAGATGGGCTATTAGTCATAGTGTAAACCCTCTCTGAGCTCATAAAACCTGGGCAGAGGCTTGGCTCCCATAGCTCCAGGGACAAAAGCTGATTCCCTGGGGTTGAACCTTAGCCCCTGGGCTTATCTTCCTCACCTCAGGCCTCTTGCTTGAGTCTTGAGAGCTCCTGCCTTGGGGCCGCACTCAGGGAGGCAGGTGGGGACACGGCTCTAAAAAGAGTGACAGGAGCTCAGAGGCCCCATGATTTCTAGTTTACAGTGTTTGCAAAGCACTTTCTCCTCCCAGTATCTCATTTGATCCTCCAAACAGCCTTGTTCCATCTGTAAACCGGCAATCATGTCCATTTTACTGATGAAAAAACCGAGGCCCCAAGGTTTCAGGCCTGGAAAAAATGGGGTGGAAAGAATACCCAGGGAATCAGATCAGGGGCTGAATTTCAACCACGGCAAGTCTAGTCTGGGGCTCCAGCTGAGGTGCAGGGACAGAGGCTGGGGTGAGGCTGGATGGGAGGGGGGTTCTCCCAGGCTGGGAACTGGAGGAAGAGGAATCTAAGAGTGAAAGGACTCTGGCCCTGGGCCCCGCCGTCTGTCTGGGCCACGGCTTCCTGATAATAAAACTCTCTCTAAAAGGAGAGCTAGGAGCTCAGGGGAGGTTTCTGTTGAGTTATGGGAGAGTATTGAGCCCTACAAAGGAGCCAGAGCAAAGCATCTGTTAAGTGGCGTTTCTGCGTGCAGAGGCCCCATGGGATGCCCACGGGGACCCATGCATGCAGCCTCTAACCCCATTCCTGGAGGTGAGAGTGAAATGGAAAGAATACTGTTCATCCCTGACGGTCACTCTTAGGGGAAATGGGATGGCGTGTGACTTTGCCCACGGGAGGCTCTGAAGAACTGGCCGTTGAATAGAATCCTATTTCTCCAACGGCCCGCAGCACGTAGAAGGCACTCAATAAATATTATGGAGCCAATGGATAAAAAGAAAACGGAGAAAGTCAAATCTCCTATTGACCTTGGTGGGAAAACAGGGCTTAGGGAGTCAAATGGATTTTTGGAATATTAGTTGGTCTCCTTTCCTGTTGCTGTCCTCACCCTCCTCCATCGTGCCCACGTGGCCCCCCAAGCCCACCTCCCGCTGAGCTGCACACACCCATCTGTGTGACAGCTAATGAGCCCTCCCCGCCCTGATGACTAACAAGTGCCCCCATCACCACCGCAGTATTTCTAGAACAGAGCTTGTGCTCCTTCCCGCAAACAAGCCCCCATCTCGATAAAAAGCATGTCTTTCCGTGTCACCCACATCAAACCCTGAGAATCACCCTCTGTCACCCCTACCTGAAGCTGAGCCTGGATTGGTTCCCAGATCTCTCCTCTCCTTCTGTCCTCATGGCTAATGTGCCCCCCTCACTTGGGCCACAATCTCTTCTTGTCTCATAACTGTCATAGCCTCTAGAGGTCTCCCCACCTTCCCATCATGTCCCATCTCCTCGCTTGCTGACAGAGGGGTCGCTAGAGTGAGTACCTCAACTGCCACTTCCCTGCTTAAAGTCTCCATGGCTCTGCTCTCCCCCTGGGATGGAGTCCGAACCCCTCCATCTGTTGGTAGGGGCCCCACCCTAATTTGATTCCAGCCATTTCTCCTTCCCCGCTTCTGTTCTACCTACACCAAAACACTCACCCTTCCCAACATGCCACTCGCCTTTGCCTGGACAACCCTCCCCTGTCTCCCGGGACGACCCTCATAAATCCTCTCGGTCCATCTCAAAGGGCACCTCCTCTGTGAAGCCTTCCCTAGCCACCCCCGCCCCGAGCAGAGTTAAACCTCTCCCACAGCTGCACGGCAACAGAAACCACAGAGCTGAGATCATCCAGGAGATTTGAGAGAACCTCTTTTGACGTTGGACCAAGAAATGCAACTTTTGGTTGGGGGAGTGCGGCTGTCCCATCTAGCCGTGGCCGCACAGCCCTCCAGCCCAGGGTTTATCATAAAGAGATGCCAACCAATTCACGTGTGCTTCAGTGCAGGTGCTGCCATGCGGGACCAAATGCTTCCTCCCACTAGCTTTATGACGTAGGCAGGAGCTTGCCCAGTTGTAAAAGAGGAATCAGAAGCCTAGGAAGGCTACACGACTTGCCCAAGGTCATACAGCCAAGAAGGGGCAAGGCTGGGGCTCTGAACCCACCTGCCTGCCTCCCAGCCCTTCTACTTCCTGCCACTTGCCTGGTGGGACTGCCTGCCTCCCAGCCCTTCTACCAGCTTCTATGCCTGTCTCCTCAGGGTGTGAGCTCCTTGAGGACACGAGCCTCACCAGGCTCCTCTGAGTGTCCCCAGAGCTGGGGACAGAGAACCCAGTGGACATATGCTGACACCGAGCTCAAATCTCTTCCCCCTCCGCCCTCTCAGGCCGACCACTAGTGACCACCTCCCCTTTTGAGACTCTCTCCTGGGCTCCATTTGGCCTGATTCCCTTTCTCTCAACCATGCAGGGAGCAGGGTCATGGGATTCCAAGTACGATTATTAGCTGTGTGATGTTGGGCAAGGAACTTCTTTCCCTAAAGGACTTCTCTGTGCTTCTCACAGTGGGGTACACAGCCTTATTTTAGGGGCACCTGACGCCAGAGAAAAAGTGTAGCACCCCTCCCTGGAGGGTCTCTTTCTCCTTGAACTTTTGGGGTAGGTAGCAATAAAGTAACTTTTAAGTTATTTTTATTTTAAACAATTAAAAAATATATATATATATATTTGGTGGAGTAAACTATAAAGTTTACGTTAACTTTAGAGCTAAAACATGCATGGGCTGCTTTAAGCTACACTCCTCAGGTCTCCAGGGAATATCATGGAAATGGGTTAGGAAGCACTGAATGAGATGGGGTGGGTTCCCGGGTACCAGGACACCCTGGCTAGGAGATGCTGAATGAATCAACCCTCCCGTCTTCTTACCCTGGTCCCCTCGGTCTGCTCTCACAGCTGGTCTAATACAGTGGAAAGAACTAGGGCTTTGGAGCTGGACGCACCAGAGTTTGAATCCCAGGATGGGCAGTTACTGTTCTGTGGCCTCAGATTTAAAGGTCTCTTCTTCCTTTTCCAGCATCGTGGGCTTAATGACACCTCCCACCTGTGCTGGATTCTACCTGCCCTGCAGGTTCACCCCCGACCCACCCCCTTCTCTACCCTGCCTGTGCCCCAGGGGCTGAGTCATAGGGGGGATCATGGGTCCTATCTGCGGGCTCTTTTGTTCTCTGGCTTCCGGTAGGATGTGGCCAATGGGAGACTGAGATGGGAGGATAGGAGGAAAGAGGGGACGGGGTCCTTATTCCCCAGCTGCTCTCTGCCATCTGGGGGACTCAGTGATGGGGCCCCTCAGTTCCCTGGGCCCAGGCTCCTGCAGGGAGCCCTCTCTTATAGCTGCATTTCTCGGGTTTTAGTAACCCTCCCCCTTCCCCTCGGCCCTGGCTAGCCTTGGGGTGTCTCACCAGCTTTACTGGTTTCCCATGACACCGCCCACCCCCCTCAACTTTGCAAATAGTCCCACACTAAACTCTCCCCAATGGTCCCTTCTGAGTGAGCTGTTTATTTGCTGTGCGGCCCTGACTCATAAACTACCTCACTGGGTTTCTGGAAGGATTAAATGGCTGCAAAGCAGTTTATAAGTAAAGCTTGCATGGGTGAGAGGAATAATGACCATCATTAGGGGATCTAGCGGGGAGGCGGGGAGGGCAGAGGTGGCGCTGGCCAGGATCCTGCCCGAAGGAGGCCGCTCCTGCACCGACAGCTGGTCCCCCCGGAGCCCTGGGAGGCCTGGCTGGGAAGACGCTTTTTCGGGGCCCGGTTCCCGCTGCCGCTGCCGTGGCAGCAGCGGCAGCGTCATCGATCGCAGCGGGGCTCCCGGGGGCTCCTGGCCGGGGCTCAGCTGGCAGGCCCCGAGGCCAGGGAGCCCCAGCGCAGGGCAGCCAGCCGCTGACTCAGCACGACGCCCCCCTCCCCTCAGCCCTGGGTGGGAACCGGCGCCTCCGCGGCCCCCCGGCCCTCGCCCCTCGCCGGCGCCCCCTCCGCTGGAGCAGCCCAGCCCCCGAGGAGCACTGGCTGCCGACCGGTCCAGGGGGCCGCGGAGGGGAGGGCGCGCCCGGGCCGCAGGGAACACAGACAGGCTCCGAGGGTCAGCCAAGCCCCCTCCCCTCCAGCTTCCCCTCCCTCCACCCCAAGGTCCTGGGGCAGCAGAGCCCCAAAGTGGAGAGAATGGAGCCTCTGACTGTGTAGATGAGGAACCTGAGGCTCAGGGAAAGTGCCTTCCCGAGGGCCTGGGCAAATTGCTGTCAGAACCCGGGCCAACGCTGCACATGCCTCACAGGCTGGAATCAGGATTTCTCCTCTGGCTGAGAAGAAACCATCTGGTCACCAGTGTGCCCCGGTGGGCACCAGCACCCAGCAAGCTTGTGTGAGGTTGGAGGTGCTTGTATTTAGAAGATTCTAATTGCTTAGGAACTCTAGGCGTGTCCCCCATACATGATCTCTATTCCTTACAAAAACCTATAGGAACCGAGGTCTTCACAAGTTAGATGCTGAAGCTGAGGTCCAGAGGCAGGAAGCAACCTGCCTGAGATGGTACACCTAGTAAATGGCAGAGCCAACACTCAGACTTTAAGTCTTTGATGCTGTAGGCTTATGCTCGACACCCAGGCAGCACTGCCTTTTGTTCTCGCAGAGACAGTGGGCTGTTCTATAAAAGAAGCCTAGACAGGGTGGGCCTCAGGAAGCTGGAGGGCTAGCCTAGCTCTGCCCCTCCCTTTCTTTTCTGTAACCTTGGGCTAGTTCCTTCACCTCACTGGGTCTCACTTTCTTAGCTGTGAATAATGGTGATCAGGCCTGCCCTGCTTCCTTCCTGTGATATTCTGTAAGACACGCAGCCTAGGTACTATGATTCCCATTTTACAGATGGGGCAACTGAGACCTGTTCCTTTATTCATGATGAATGAATTAGACGTAATTTGCTGAGGGGCTTCTATAGACCAGGTACTATGTCCCCAGAGAGGAAAGTGACTTGCCCAAGGTTACACACCTAGAACCTGGCAGAGCTGAGCCTCAAACAGTGGATACTCTAGACACACTTCCTGGCCTCCAGGATTGTGGACAAGTAGCCAGAGGATCACAGTTTTCTGACTCTAGCAGAAAGCCACTTGGATCCTCCTTGAGCCCAGCCCGTGGCACAAAACAGATCCCAGGAATGACCCTTTCCTGGGAACTTTTGGCCTGGAACATATTTACAAAACTCCAGAGGGGATGGAAATATCCCAGCCCACTCCCTACAGACCCAAATTAGCAATTTTCTTATTCTTTATAACCCCTCTGGAAATGCAAACTATGTAATATTAGTCTAAAATTAGGAGCATAAGTCACAAGAGAAAAGTCCCACTACTTTTGGAGAAAATGTTTTCCTAGCCTCATCCCAGCATTTGTTCTAAATCAGAACACAGCAGCTGTGTTTCAAATAATTATTTTCTCCTAGTACTTATGGATTGAGGGCAGAATGCTTTTGAGAGAACGTATTTTTAGTGTACTGCCAAATGTAGAAATCCAATCTCTTTACCTGGCTTTGAATCTATAGCATATTCAGGTAAGGCCCAGATACTTGAGCAGGAAGAGACTGTCACGTGGGCTCAGGAAGCCTTCTTAAATGAAGGGTACTTTAATAACAAGGGCAATAATGTTGTCTGTAGCCAACACATTCACTGGTTAAGATGTGCCAAGAAACCATGTGAAGTGTTTTACAACCACTATTATTACATTTAATCATCATGATAACCCTATAAGATGGGGATTACTATCCCATTTTACATATGCGGGTAATTAAGACCTAAAGAGAGGTTAAGAGATTGGCCAAAAGCCATGTGGTCATAGAGCCAGTGAGCAGTGGAGTTAGAGTTTTAACCCAAATCAGCCTAACAGTAAAGTCCACATGAAGGGGAGTTCCCCGGTGGCCTAGTGGTTAGGATTCAGCGCTTTCACTACAGAGGCCTGGGTTCGATCCCTGGTTGGGGAACCATCCTGCATGCTGCGTGGCATGGCCAAAATACAAAAAAAAAAAGTCACACAAGGATACTGTCTCCCCTAAAAGCTGTGTTTTCCATATGCCAGACACAGTCCTAAGTGACTTATACAATAGTTATACAATATTTATACAATAATCTCTTGATTGTCACAATAATCCCTCTCAGGGCTTGATTCCATCCTTTTCCTTTGCTCCCCAGTGCAGATACTCATACTAGCTTCAGGTTTGTCCCTTTGAGCTTCTCTTGTTAAACTGTGTAACTCAACACCTTTGAGCAAATTAATCCTAGACTCCTAGGACCTTGGGCATGTTGCTTAACTTCTTTGACCCTCAGGGTTTCCTCTGTCCTTTGAGTTGGCTGTTTCCTTTAGCTCTAACTTTCTGGAATTCCAGGACAAATGCAGAGCCTGTCTGGAAATGGGTGTAGGATGTGCACATGGGGTAGAAATGACCTTGCCATCAAGGTGCAGGAAATTTGTGGTGAGGGGAATGAGAGGCCCTGGCTCCTGGGACCAGTGACAGGGAGGGTGGCAGGGTCCTTCAGCCAAAGGCTGTAACCTGACCCCAGGTAATGCGGTGAGTCAGAACCTCTAGGGCGCAGGAAGAAGCTTGTGGTATGCATGACCCCAGGGGCAGAGCTGGGCCTACAAGATTGTGAGATGGAAATCACCAAGGGGTCTGGAATGGACAGAGCTTCCCATGCCCCCAGGCAGCTGTTCAGCCGTCGGATAGCCATTGGAAGTAGTGTAGAGGGGATCTGACTTTTAGAGAGATTTTCCAGAATGCAAATTTGATCACGTCCCTCCTCTGCCTGACAACATCCACTGGATCGCTACGGCCTACAAATACAGTCCAAGGATGTTCCTCAGCAAGGAGCGTATGGCTGTCCCAACCCGACGCTGACTTGGCCACACGCACGTCTCACTCCCTCCGCTAGGGCAGCCATCCCTAACTTCTTGCTGTTTTCTGAGCTTGTTCAGTGCTGTGACCCTTCTGTGCCTCCCCACACCCCCCGTGAACCCTTCTTCCCATCTCTAGACAGTTCATCACTAGCACATCTGATCTCATCAGCATTATGTGGCCCCCTTGAGGGCAGGGCCTCGACACAGCCCCCTTCACATGGTGGCAGACGCCATCGGCGACCGAACGGCGCATATTTCTTTTTTTGCGGTACGCGGGCCTGTCACTGCTGTGGCCTCTCCCATCGCGGAGCACAGGCTCTGGACGCGCAGGCTCAGCGGCCGTGGCTCACGGGCCCAGCCGCTCTGCGGCATGTGGGATCTTCCCGGACCGGGGCACGAACCCGTGTCCCCTGCATCGGCAGGTGGACTCTCAACCACTGCGCCACCAGGGAAGCCCCGGCGCATACATTTGATGAATGAGGTGAGATTAGATGGCATCTGACCATCTTCTAAACTCCTAAGATGCCACTATTTTCCTTCATTCCAATAAGCATTAAATGGAGGGCCCAGCATGCCCAGGCACAGAGCGAAGGCTGGGGATATACAGAGAGTAATAGTGATAATTACGTAAATGGAGGCAACCAGGGGCCAGGGGCCAAGGACCGGGCTGGGGTGAGGGAAGAGGAAAATAGGGGGGTGGGCACTTAGTGAAGACAGGCGTCTCATCCCCACCCCAGGTCCTAGGTCGGTTGATGTGATCGTGTCTGTGGTTCTAGAGGTCTGAGCTCAGAAGATGTCTCTCCTAAAGGCTCAGGGATCCTACATTTTTAGGGACTCACTTGTGTACCCTGACTCTTTCCAAGGGAATAGGTATCCGGGGGCCAATTTCCAACCTTGTCAGCCCTGCCCTGCTTTACCAGCACCACACGGCAGGAGACACAAGCAAGTTAGGGCCTGCCCACAAAAAAGATTCGCCTGGTAGCCTCGAGGGGCCCGGAAAAAGGCACTGGAATCCAGGAGCAACTAAGTAAACCTACACAGCAGTCTGGTCCCTCAGCCCTGCTGCCCTCAGCGGAGTTGACGTAGCTGACACTCCGGTTCTGCCCCCGAGCTGACGATGGAGCATTTGCAGGGTGGCACCAGCCTGACTTCCCAGCTCAAGTTCTTACTGAAGAGCCCCAGTCCTTTGCTCCTCAGCAAGAAGCCCTTGGGTCACCCCCATTTCTGATTGTGTCTAGAGAAGCAGGGTGTACAGATACGCTTTCTGCCCTGGGTGCCCCGCCGCTCCAGTGTTCCATGGACAGCGGGGAGATGGGGGAGGAGCCAGGCCGTATCCAAGGCGGGTGCTGAGGAAGGGCCCTTGTGGGAGCCTCGAAACCGTTTTTCTTTCTTTCTTCCTTTTTTTTTTTTTGGCTCTTGACCATGGTTACTTTTCTTCCTATTTTTGTCAACACAAATCCCTAAGTGTGTTTGTGTCCGGAGAAAGTGCTGTGAGTAACTGATGATACATTCGTTGATGAACTTGTGAATCATCCTGGGGGAGAGGGGAGTCCAGAGAGTGGAGCGGGAGCTCTGGAGGCTGCATAGGACGTGTCGTAAAATATTTAGCAAATGACCATCCAAACCACAGGGAAAAAGTCAGAGAGATGGGAATTTGAAAGCTGCCAGGATTTAAAAGCTATTTAATGCTAACCATCAGTGCCAAAGAGCTGAGAGCGGCTCCCTTCTTCCCTGCGTTGGCAAGGACAGCCCCGAGAACGTGGAGAGGCTTTGGACTGGCCGTGGCTGCACTGAAAGGCTCTTTGTTCAAGCCCTCCTGTAAACAAGGGATCTCCTCTGAGGTGGAATCCTCACCTTGTCTACTGCCCGCACTTTCTCTGGATCCCCCAATGATAACTCTCCAGGAGGCACAGCAGGGAAGCCGCTAGCTGCTTGGCATCAAGGAAAGAAAAAACAGCCCCATGATGGACTGAATTTGTCACTTTCCTTTCCAACGTTCTGAGGTCACTTATACAACGACCTCAGTCCTTTGGTTCTAAAGGTCCGAGCTCAGGAGCTGTCTCTCCTAAAGGGTTAGGGATCTTGCATATTTAGGGCTGGGGTCAGGACTCACTGCTCTAACCTGACTCTTTGGAGATCTGTTTATTTTGGGGTAGAGGATGAAAAGGTCTTTCCTGATATTTTGGCTTGAAAGCCTCGAAAGTTATGTCCTCCTCAGTATCAACACCACGAGAAAAGATAAACTAAGGGAGAAGCGGCAGGGGGATAATTTAAGTCAGTGGAAACAATCATCCTAGAGAAGAGAGACCTCAGCATAGTTTGCTGAGAGAGAGTTTTCAGAGTCATCATATGTGTTCATGGCTAAGCAATGCTAATGAACTTGGTGGCCTCAATCAACAAATCTGTGCATTGTGCCAAGAAGGTCCCTGCTTTTAGGGAACATATCATCTATTTTGCTGGGGAGGCATGCATTACCTAAACAGATAATTAGCCTTTGAGGTTACAAAAGTCAGAGCTCCCTGGGCAAGGTGGTCCCAAGGAGGCCAGCAGGAATACCTGTAGCAACATTGTTCCACGTACGTCGGGACCTGAATGCGGCCCTTCTCCCTCATTCGTGTTTTGTTTTGGTTTTGTTTCCTTTTTTTGTTGTTATTCCTGCGATTTTGCTTTCCTAGAATGTCTTCTCTTCCACTGTCTACCTATCCCAAGTCCAACACATCCTTTGAAGCCCACCTGAATGAATTTACAGTCACTCATGACTTTTCCAATCTTCATTACTTTGAACTCTTAGAGTACTTGGAGTCTGAACCATTCATTTGCACATGGTTGTACTGTGTATTTTAATCTGCTTTTAAGAAGGATTCATCTTTTCTCCTCAATTCAATGGTAAGTTCTTTTTGGCAGATGCCACATCTGATAACACTTCTGTGTTATCCACAGCATGTAGCCGTTAATACCTGCCACTGGGTATTTGCACATGCCTTGGTATCTTGTTAGAGGGCTGCTGTTGGTGAGTGAAAATCTTGGTTGGGATTGGGGAAGAAGATTGAATTCTTGGTAGGCCTAGGGATACGCCCCAAACGAGTACTTCTGGGTTGAGAAACACATGCTCTGAGCAGTTTTTGGTCCTGAAGTTCCATTCTTAGTTGTGATTTTTAAAGCAGAGAGAAGGTTCAGAAAAGTTGTAAATTGAGTATAAAAAATTATTTGACTGAGAATGAAAATTGATCAGCAATTCCATTCATAGTGTTTCACATGTGTAAGAAAGAAAGGAAAAAGAAAAGGAAGGAAGGAAGGAAGGGGGAGGAGATAAAAGGAAAAAAAGCCTAGAGGGTGGAGTGGGGGACACAGCAGACTCAGTCTTCAAATACAACAGCAATTTCACGATGTAATAATTTTTAATATTAAAAGTAAATTGTAAATGTATCTTTATAAACAATATGCATAAAATAGATCTATTATTCTAAAACCTTTTCTTTTTCAAATGCTTTTTCACAGTAATATTTTAGGTGTCAGATTTTTCCCTCAAAATAATAGTGCAATTGGAAGAAGGAAAATGTTGTCAGTGAACTCGGACTTCTCTGCTAATACAAGTCCTTGTATATTTCCTGTAGAAGCGGGTGAAGACTCATGTCCGTCTCTGTTTTCTTTATTACTTGCAACAGCTGCACGTGTTCTGTCACAATCTGTCTGAGGTCTGTCATTTTCTGGAGCAACTTGGCAAAGAGCTGAGAGGACTCGGGGTGGTTCAGCTTGAGCTGCAGCTCCAAGGCTTGCAGCAAGTTGTCTTGTATGTCCTCAATGGGTTTCACATTCAGCAAACCGGGGCGGTCTGGGGGAGCAGAAATGGAAGACAGAACAGCAGGTTCAGTTACAAAATTCTCTGGCTCCACATCTGAGGCATATTCAGCCAAACAACTCACTTTTTGTTGGTTTTGCTTTGGTTCTCAAATAGGGTATGGAGCGAAGGAAAGCAGGTAGTGGGCAAGAACTGCATACAAGGAGAATGGAATGAAAACCAAGACTATCAAAGCCCTTTCCAGGGCCGTTCTCTTCCCGGCCAAGATTAAATCTGTGTGACCAGTTGACAGAAGGGGGTGGCAAGGCAACTGTCTCACCAGACGGGGGACTCTTCTGCTGGCATGTTTCTATTCACTCAGAAATCTCATTTTCAACTTCTGTTCCTTCCTGATGAGTCTATGTTTTATAACCTCTACTTACTTTCTTACCACTACTTTACACACTCTTTTAACACAGATTTTTGTCTTCTTTTTGCTTAATATAGCTCATGCATTTTCCAAGAGACAAGACATAGTTTTCAAATACTGTTACACTTGGGAAGGACAGACCAGATTTTAACATAGGCTTCTTCTGATTAGTGAGGTTGCAGGTAATTTTCACTTTCTTCTTTATACTTTTCCTTATTTGAACTTTTAAATGGCAAGCTTAAATTACTTTTAAGTTTTTAATGTTTTTGCTTCATGTAGATCTTTTTAGATTCAACCTTAAATACTTTCTAGTATTCTTCTTTACTTTTACTTCTTTACTTTCTTGTATTCTATACTTCTTTTTCATTACATTTTCTAATGTATCCCTGCTGATGTTTAAAAAAAAACGATTGGCTTTGTTATATTGAATCTATTCCAATTTCACTCTTGTCAATTCAAATAGTTTTTATCACGGATTTAAAAAATTTTTTGGACAGACAATTGCATCTGCAAATAATCATCGTTTTATTTATTTCTTCTTTTCCAGTGTTTATAGTTCTCATTTCTTTTTCTTGCCATACTGCATTGGCTAATGTCTCTAGTATGGTATTAAATAATAGTAGTGTTGGGAGGCATTCTTGTTTTATTCCTAACCTTGAAGGAAATGCTTCTAATGGTTTACCACAAGTATGATGTTTACTGGATTATGGTGGATAGGTTTTTCTCCTGGCTCCCCAGTAGTTTTAAGGTGTTTGTTTTAGTCAGGAATGTTGTTGCATTTCATCAAATGTTTTAAAGTTTTTCTACCTAGAGTGATGACCATATGGTCTTATCTTAATCTAGTGTAGTGAATTACATTAATAAGTTTTCTTATACTCTTGCATTTGTTTGCTAATATTTTATTTAGGGTTTTTAAATTTGTGAGATTGGTCCAGAGTCTTTTTGTGTGTGTGTGCTACCTTTTGCCTCTTCTGGTAATAAATGTTAACTAGTCTTATAGACTGACTTGAGAAGTTTTCCTTCTGTTTCTATGTAGTGATGATCTATTCCTTGATGGTTTCTTGGAACTTATTTGCAGAACCATCTGAGCCTGGTGGTAAATCTTTGACTATCTTTAATTTTCCTCCTATAGCTTTTAATTTATTCAGGTTTTCTACTACTTACAAAGGAAAATTTTAGTAATTTATATTGGAATAAAGTTGTACATAATATTCTCTTAGAATCTGAATCTTTTATTATTCTTATATATACCTCCTTTAATTGAATGCTTTTTACTTGTGTACTGTCTCACTTAAAAATTTGACTTGCCAAAGGCTTATCTATTTTTTGCTTTTTAAAAAAGCACAACTCCTGGTTTTACTGATAAACTCTGTTTTTGAAAATTGCCTTTTGTTTTCAATTTAGCTAATTCATTCTTTTAACTTTCTTTAGGTTTTTTTTTCTTTTCCTCTTTTTCTCATTTCTTGCGTTGAATGCTTAATTCATTTAGTTTCAGTATTTCTTATTTTCTGATAGATGAGTTTAAGGCTCTAAAATTTCCTCTGAGTGTCACTTCTGTTTCACCCCATAGGCTCTGGTAAATCATACTCTCACAGTTCTTTTCTAAATAGTCTGTTTTACTATTTTGATTTCACTTTTAATCTAAGAGTCATATAGAGACATGTTTTTAGATTTCCAAGTGGAAAGTCTGAGTGCTTGTTTTTGTTTTTTCTAATTTCTAAATTTGGTTAGAATATAAGGTTTTCTCATTAAGGCTCAGCAGAGGGGCACAGAGATTATGTATGACATTCAGGTCACTCACTTGATACCTTGTACTGATTCCAAATTTTAGCTCTTGAAGGCCAATCACCCTCTTTTTCTCATTTTAACTCTTCTCCCCTTTACTGTAAACTAAAGCACTGTATAAAAGTTTTTACTTCCCTTTTTAATGTTCCTCATTGTCTTGCCTCCGTTTATCACTGTGCCTTTGCTTAAGCCCTTTCCACACCAAGTCCCTCAAACATCCTACATTCTGTCATAACTGTGCTTAGGCACGTTCTGTTCCTCCTGCTGGGAGCAGTCTCACCTTCCCTCTGACCATCCTACTGATTTCAACCTACTCTTCAAAATCTAGCCCGTGTTCTTATGTCCTAGAGCTTTCCTGGAGGTCATCCCTTCCTTGCCCCTGTTCTTCCAATCCCCATTCTCTGGTCCTCATAGCATTCTACAAACACCTCAATTGCTACTATCCTAGTAGATTACATTTATTGAGTGGTTATCATTTCCCAAAAATCGTACTGAAGGCTTTATATACAATATATCATTTAATCTCCACAATAACTCCATGAGGTCAGTGCTTTAAGGAGGGGAAAATGAAGATTTAGAGAAAGGAGTTAGATCCTGCCCAAGATCTGCCACTTGCTAGTAAACAGCACTGCTGAAATTTGAATCTGATTCCGAATGCTATACTCTTAACTCTTATTACCTTGTATTATAGGTACTCATTTTCTTGTTCATCTCCCCTACTTGGCCACGAGAGATCAGAGGGCAGAGACTATGTCTTGATCATCTCTGAGGCTCCAGTGGAAACACAGGAAGCACTCAGTTGGCTGAGTTTATGAGTGAGAAGGCTGTTCTAGCCAAGAGTCCTGAATTGAAAAGTACAGTTCTTCTGGTTGGTGAACAAGCCTAAAGGCAGGATCAATGCACAAAGAAGTCGTCTCCGGAAATAGCGTTTTCCTGTATTTAGTAAACTCGAGCAACCTTTACCCGCTGAGGCGAGACACAGGAGAGCAAGGTGAGAATGATCTCAGGTGGGATTTTCGGAACTCTAAACATGCTCTTAAATTTTGTTGTTCTTTTTTCTTTTTTTTAAATTACAGACAGAAAGTTACCTGTAGTTTGATTTTTCTCCCCTCAACTTCTCCAACAACTCCCATTGACTGGAGTAATTTTTTTTTTTTTTTTAAATTTCAGCACTTAATTTTGGAAACATTAGCAAGAATCTCAGCTTCTGAGAATGAAACAGATGATTTAGTCCTGGCCTAGAGAATCACACCCCTGGAGAAGTTGTCCTTTCTCACAGTTGCTATGCAATAATGAAACCCCCTGACACTTCACGGAAAACCAGATCCTGGATTGGTGCCTTGGGTTTAATGGTTGCCGATCCTCCCCCTGAACAGACGTGCCAGATTTCAAAGGCCGGGACTGGACAGCAAATGCACGTGCGTGGGCAGCGGCAGCATTTTGTGTCGAGGCGTTGGTGTACACCCTTCTGCAGACCCTCTGCTCGCTGGGGCCCTGGCCCCTCAGAGCCTTTTCTCCTTCCTCTAGAGCAGCATCCGTGGGGTCAGAACTTCTGCAGAAGAGATTATGCTAATCTACTAGGTTTCATTTATCGTGACAGTTCAAACAAGCAAACCCTCAAATGCAGCTGATCGGGCTTGCTGGAAACACTTGGCTGTCGTGCAGTACAATGGAACTGTTCCCTCTAGGAGTGGAGAAGGATCTGGTTTGGATTTTCAAACCTCTCTTTGGCAAGTTATTTTTTATGATGTGACAGATGAAGTTTGGCTGAAATTTTGTGGCCACTGATTTATATTTTCTCTAGTGACAAGTTAGATCATTTACAGATCTGTCCCACTGTCGCCCTTACTGAGCCTCAGTCAAGGCAAGAACGGAGGGCAGGAGAGCGGGAAAGTGGTCGCTCTACTTTTAGGTCTCTCACTAACCAGTTCTGTGACCTTGGGCAAACTGACCAAGTTCACTGCGCCTCAATTTTCTCCTCTGTTAACGAAAAGGACTGGATTAGAGAGGTGATCTCTAAGACCCTAGTTCAAAAGTTGTAAGCTTTATTCTTATTTGTAATTCCCTTTACAAAAGTCACATAATTAAACTGGGGAAATTAACTCAAAATCT
Organism: Monodon monoceros; assembly: GCF_005190385.1. NCBI lineage: Eukaryota > Metazoa > Chordata > Mammalia > Artiodactyla > Monodontidae > Monodon > Monodon monoceros. Next base: position 97,621,002 of record NW_021703780.1, on the reverse strand, counting down.
AAATAAAAACGTATATCAACGGGCTTACACATTAAACTTAAAACATCTGGCTTATTTAAAAAGCAAAAAAGCTTCCTTTGGTCTTAAGTACTCCCTAGGGTCAAAGGCAAAAGGGATTTGTCAGGGTTGTCCCCACCCTTTACCCTCCAGTCAGCTCCAAGGCCTTCCCTGCTTCCCCTGCCTGTCTTTCTCTTTCCACTTTCCTTCTACTCACACTTGAACACTTACTGAGCTAAGCTGGGCACCACAAACGTGCCACAGAAATCTGTCTAAAAATCCAGCCGTCCTGGGTCCCTTCTCTTCCCCTCTCCCTTTCCCATTGGCCCAGGGCCTGCTAAGGTATTGCTCTTAGAAGGCTGGTCTGAGGTCCTCTCCCTACACCCTGCTGAGGGTTAGAGTTGGGGTCTGGAATGGGATCAGGGTCAAGGGACCTCCTTCATTGGCCCTAGGTTGCCTAGAAAGCCCTTTTGGGAAAGTGCGTGCTGACTCAGGCTCCAGGACCCAACGCTCGAGGAAGCTGGAGTCAATTACCGATTCCTTACTCCCCAGGCTGCAAAGAATTGGGAAAGAAACCTTTCCGGTCCCCATCGTGCAGCTCTGGAATTGATTACAGAGCACTGTTGATTGTGGGCAAATCTACAAAGCTCCCATCTTATCCAGATCTGGTTCTGTTAAGTGAAGAGCTTATCTGAAGCAGATTCAAATTCTCTGGACCCTCCTGGGATCTGCCCACCTGGGCCAGGCATTTCCCTAGACCAGATTTTCTCAGGAGGGGTCTCGGTTAGGGAACCAGATGGCCACAGCGGCATCTCCTGAAGGAGATGCAGACAAATCAAAGCGCATGGTATTGTTTCTTTTCTAGTCGCTGCTGTCATGCTGTTCCCAGTTTTTTCCTATTGGATTTCTTTCTGATGGAGACAAAATCGGAAAAGGATTGCACCCAGGGCATTTAGGAAAAAGAAGTCTGATAGCTGGGCAGCTGTAAATTGATCCGAAGGCAATGAAAAAACTTAGCTCGGGTGTGGGCTGAAACTGAAGGGGGGTGGAGCTCCTTCGGGAGCTCACACTTTGCATTTCACTTCCTTTTACTCTTGCTCCCCAATTTCCTTTATTCCATTGCTTCCTAAGTTCACAGATGTGTTAAAAAGAGGAGTGGATTTGGAAACTGAGGACTTGATCTCATCTCTCCTCCACTTCGCTTCCATGTGACTTTGGACAAGTCATCTTATCTTTCTGGGTTTTGGCTGAATTTTCAAGGCGACTGTGGTGTTTCTTTCCTAAGGTCATGGTTAGAAGGAGTCAGGTAAAGGAGCTTTGTAACATTTTACTATTCTCTGTGTTTGTTCAGACAGAGGCAGTTTCCACAGGAATGGGGTCTGGAGCGTAAACAGGGGTGGGGTGGCATGTGTGCAGCTGGGAAATGGGAGGTTTCTGAGCTGTTATTGGTAGAGCATAAGTTCAGGAGTGTGAGAAAATGATTCCTGATGCAGATACACGTTTGGGGTTTTGGGCAAGTTCTCATTCTTGTAGTTGAACACATGTAAGCAGGACTGAGAACAATAATGAAACAGAGAAGCCCCTGAGCCGAAATTCACTCCTTCCTTAGAGATGGTGTTAGGGATTTTGCAGTCCTTTCCCGGTCTAACTGTCAGGATCATGGGGATCATGAGGCAAAACTCTGAATTCACCCAAGTTTGTCTTTGGTAAACTGGTCTGGCCTGTACCAATTCCCTCCCACCATCCTACCGCTAAGAGAAAATAACCTAAGAACGTTTCCCATGTTCTTTTCATATTTAAATTTGAACCGGGGCTTACCAAGTGCGGGCTTGATTCTCAACTCTGCCTCCACACTGAAATCATCTGGGGAAATTAAAAACACGCAAACTAATACCTGGGTCCCATCTTGAGAGACTCCGATTGACCTGGCCTGAGGTATGACCGCCAATGTTCCTAAAAGCTTTCAGGTGATTCTAATGGGAAGCTGAGAGCAAACACGGCTGGTGTAGTGACAAGCAGTTGGAATCTCAACCTGAAAGCTCACTTGCTGGGTAATCTCGGGCGACTTCCTTAACCTCTCTGTACCTTGGTTTCCTCATTTAAAAGATGGAGACATGACAGTAATCTAGCTCGCAGTGTTGTCGAGAGGATGAAATGAGTTACTAGATGGAAGGTGCTCAGAGCAGCGTCTGACACACGGGAAGTTAGTTATTTCTATTCGCACTAGTGTAACAGTACAATCCAACGTGCCTCTTTTCTTTCTTACCTTTCTCCTCCTCTCATTTCTGCGATGCTCTTGGGTCTTCTCTGTATCTTTCCTATTCTTTCGCCCTTAATTGCTCCCTTCTTCTCTACCCCGCCTTCTAGATGCTTTTCCCTTTCCACTCCTGGGACTGCACCTTGCTGGGGATGTGGTGTCTAGAATCCTAGCAAGGCCAGCCTAAATTAATCAGAAGTGTGAACAATGGACGATTTGGGGAGAAATGTGGTTGATGGCTGCTATCAGGGAAAGGGAACAACAGGACAGAGATCTTGTACCGGACAGATAAAGATCATCGGTGACAAGCATGTCTGCCGTGAACGCACGTGTGGCTAGTGGAGTCCTTGCCTCTGAAGTGGTCCCCGTTCTGACATATCCCTGTTAAAGAACAGTTAAATAAATGCCTTCTCTGTCTGTGTCCAAATGACAACCGCAAAGTGACACAGCAATGACACGCACGATTTGGCTAGGATGGAGGGCGCGGGTGACCACCACCAAAAGGAAACCAAGCCCAGGCCGTATTTTCTTTTATCTGCCCATTAAGTAGCGACTGCACACCAAGCCCCCCCACCTCAAATGCTCAAGTACCACCTCCAAAAGCCACCTCCCCGACTACAGCACACAACACAAAAGTGTCTGGTGACAAGGTGGGCAGCGCCTTCCCCTCTGCCGCGTTCAGAGCTCGTTTCATCTCTCAGTGGCACCTGCAGTGAACGGAGCGTGGGGCCTGTTTTATTTCCAGCTCTTTCAGAATGGAAACGGGACCAGAGGCTTCCGTCCTGCCCTTGGGAAGTCCCATCTTTCCTGCCTCCTTTCGCCAGGGGTTTGGGTCCCCTCGTTCTGGTCACTCAAGTGAAGCTCAGCCCCATGGTTTGCTCCCCTTCTCTGTGTCCAGACCAGGGGAGCAGCAGGCTCCCCTCAAGCTGAGGGATGCAGATAAATTTCTACCCCTTCTACGTCCCACACCAGCTCTGATCAAGACTGGGAGGTAGAGGAACCAGGCTCGAGCAGAAAGATGGAGAGTGATTTCTTCTTCCCCATCAGGCCTGACACACGCATGCTCCGAATCCAATGACTCTCCCTTGCTTCCTTAACCTCTAGAAATGCCAACGGCACACCAAAGGGAGTCAACAAAATAAAAAGTGGCCAAGGATTTGTTCTCTGCACCTCTCCCCTCCCCCCACGTCTTCCTTTCCAACGTCCTGGAGAAGAACCTGTGACCTCAAAACATAGGCGTGATCTCCAACCTCTAAATATGACCTCTTAACACATAATGTCCCCCAAACTTTACAGAATTCCCCACCACACTCCTGCTCGTTGGTACCTCCTTCAGGGGCAGCAAGGCCCAGAGCTCTCCCCTCCCTTCCCTCCCTCCAGTATCTCTGTCCCTTGGGGTTTTGTTCTCAATCCACAGCTAATCCCCTTAAAGTGATAGCTGATACAGGGATTAGCTGCTATCTCCTTAGGAGTATTTATATGGTACTAAGGGATTTTAAGAATGCTATTGGTGAAATTTCAAGCAATCCTCTGGCAGGATTGCGTGGAGCTACTTCAAATTATACAATACAGGGAAGAGGGAAAATGATCAGTTATTGTGTGCTTACCACGTCCCAGGCATTGTGCCAGAGGCTTCACAGAATGTTCTTTCATTTACTTAGGGAACTGATAAGGAATTCAGGCTCAGGTAGGTAAATAACACATCCAGTAAGTGGTGGGGTGCGGGGTTTGGGGAGCCCACAGGCCCCCACCGCCCCAGCCTGCCTCTCCCGGTGCACCGGTGGGTGACGCGGCGGGACCCTGGGGGCAGGCGCTCTCCCCGGAGCGCGGGGCGCCTCAACACCTGCGCCGGCCTCTGGAACTGGGGCCGGTTTCACTCTTCCTCACTTGCGGAGGATCTGTCTGAGTGCCGTGCCAGTCTGGAAGTCTGCCTGGGGTCACCCAGAGTTTAAACACACATTGTGAGAGCCCAAAATGATAAAGTGCTCCCCAAAGCGGCCCACTGACTGGCTGGCTGAGCCTCTTCCAAGATGCTGGTGTGGGGACAGGAATGACTCAGCAGTTTGGCTTTCAAGCCCATGTCTGTCTCTGAGGTCAAGTACAGCGAATGATCCCAGCCTACCAGGCCTGGGGTTAGGAGGGGATTTTATCTCTGAAGCAGTCACAGATAAAGGTGCTTCAATGTCCCACAAATGACAAAAGCCTCTCTGTGTGTGCGCGAGCGCGCGCGTGCATGCAAGTGTGTGTAGTTCAAGTTTCTCAGATGATTCTAGTGTGTTTCTCTTCTCCCTACCCACACCCACCCCCAATTCTCTGGTTTTGAGAATTTGGGTGCCAGCTGAGAACTTACAAATATACCTCCCTCTGTCTAAACCAAGTGTGTGAGGTTATGAGAAGAGTGAACGAATGGGGCGTTTCTAGATAACCCACACTGAGACATTACTCAAAGCCATCCCGGCCACCTGACAGGATCTGCCCACTGGTCATGACAGCATAGTGGGGAGACCAGGACAGCAGGCGAAGGGAGCAGTGCCATACCCCATGCAGACACAGAGCAGGGGCCCATCCAATAGTTTTCAATGAATAAATGAAGGCAAGAACTCTCTGACACAATCATGGGCCAGATGGAAGATATGAACCATGTAATCAACACTCTTCAACTGCCCTACTCAACGCTCAGTCACATGAGAAATCAGATGTCTGTGTTTATTCTCAATATCATGAGAACCGTCAGAAAAACAACTTTTACCACTCAGACCCCAGCCTAAGTCTTGTCCAAAAACACTGTATGGATAAAGTAGCTGAGTATTTAACTGCCACAGGAGAATGGAAGAAAGTTGGCCTCTTGTTCGTCATAGTATTATTAATGCCTCAGTTTTCAAATATTTTTGGTTTTGTCTCCCCCTAGTTAACTAGTAAGGATGATGCCAACAGACAAAGAAGACATGGGGGCCACTGGGCTGTGGAGAATCAGAGGGCCCCTGAGCTGGAGTTTCCTCAAGAACAGCACAGGCCCACTCAGGCACGTGCCCTCTATCTTTTGTTCCAGGGGAGGGCTCGGCTGTCCCTTCTAACTGGTAGAAACAGTTCCGCAGGAAAATGGAAGGATTACACACGGGCTGTCACTATCCTCAAGATTTTGGAGGGCACTTAGGGACGGGGAGGGGAGACGGACACCCACAAGCCCAGAGCCCCTCCCGCTCGGTCCTGCGGATCCTTAGTGCTCCCTGAGCTGGAGGGAGAGGGGTCCCCTGTACACGAACGGGAGGAGCGACGTTGGGATTGTCTCCGAAGGGCAGGAAGAAATTAAGGTACTGGAAGGTATTGTTAACAATTTTAAATTTCTCTCACAAATTCTCCTGCAACCACTTCTCTCCATCGGAACCTGCTATGAGATGGTATCTGGTTAAGCTCGGACATATTTACTTAGGTACTTAAAGCTTACGGTCAGCTTCTGCAGGGAGCTCTGCGAACGGGGGCTGTGCTACTGGAACAAATGGAAGAACCAGCACCAGTCTCGCATTAACACTGGGCTCTGTTCCGTCCCAGAACAGTTCTCAAACCTGGGGTGGAATTTTGTTAGGCAGTCAGGTACAAATGGTGTCTTGAGAAGGGCTTTGGATAGCAGGAAGTAATATCTGGACTATAACGGGAAATTCTTGATTAAAATACTTGGGGGCAATATGGAAATGGGTAGTTTTTGATAACTGCCAAAGAACCCCAAGTCCAAGGGAAGCAACTGGGATGCTTCCACATCTCAATACACAAAAGGCAGTGGCAGTTAAGGGCATCCGTTTTAAGGTCAGATTGGATCAGACCTTGGCCTCACCGATTAGTAGCTCTGGGACCTTGGGAAAATTGCTTAATCTCTCTAAACTTCTGTTTTCTCCATCTATAAAATGGGGATAATGAGAGACTTTCTAGAATTGCAGGAAAAATTAAACAAAGATTCAGAATGCAGGTAAAGTGCTTAGCATCTATTTTGGTTCACAATGAAGTATTCAATAAATGGCAGTATTATTATTAATATTTGATTACTATTCATTCAACAAGGATGTATTAGTACTTATTCTGGGCCAGGTGCTGTACTTTGATTCTATTCTAATTCCAACAAATTAAAAAGTATATATTGATACACATATAAGTCAGGACCAAGGGTAAGAAACAGAGCTCCATGGTATTGACCTGAGAGGTCTAGGAGTTTTCCGACTGTCACAGAATACCTCCTCTTCCTTGATCTGTAGATGTACATGTGTGAACAGTTCCCCCTTCCTGTACCCTATGCTCCCTGCCCACTCAACAGCAGAAACGCACAGGATCGCTCCAAGAGCAGCTGTCCAAAATCGCTTCACAGAGAAAGAATGGGACGGCTGGAAACAGGAGGAACTGCTGTATAGGAGGTTTGTATAACCGAGCCAGACCCAAGAGGGTAAATGAGGAGGCTGGATGACTTGCCATCTGTGACTGCTGCACCAATATTTACAGCTTCTCTGTCATTAGGATGGCGATGACAATTGGCCTCGAGAAATATATTGTAAAATCCAGTGAATTTCCTCCCCATATCTTGGAAGTTTGGGAAGAACTGTAATGGATTCCAAACTGTTTTGAATTAACAGAAAGAGCTTTTTCCTGTTTTTCCTGTTGCCGAGTTCCAGCTGGAACCCTCCTAAGCTTTTCTCCAGCAAACAGCCAACGCCCAAGGGGGCAAAGTGTCCAGTGGAGTGTCCTGGGGCTTGTCAGCTTTACTGAGCTTTCTACTTGGCCTTGGCTGCTGGTGGGTTTGAGGAGTTTGCTGGTGTGGCTGGCGTGAGGCTGTGGCGCCAGCTGCAAGCATGCCCTTGCTGGAGGCAGTGTGATTACTCTTGACGCCACCCATCCAGCCAGCGAGACCAGAGGGGGCAAGGGAAGTTCTTCCCTTATCACCACTCCCAAGGAAGCTGTGCTTCTGGACTCTGGGCCAGGCCTTCAGGAGAGCAGGGACGGGACCACAGGCTGGGGCCACCGACACCGTGAGGGAGGTGACCACATCCGCCAGCCAGGTGGCAGAAGAGACACTGGGAGGTGACAGTGAGGACACCTGGGTTTCCCTCCTAGCACTGCTGCTCACCAGTTCTCAGCTCACCTAAGTCTGTGACTCTCTCTTCTCTTTCTATGGAATAAGAATGAAAATACAGGAGAACTGTCAGGATCTAATGAGAGAATGAAAGGGACAAAGTGCTGTCCTTTGGTTCTGGAATATTGTTCTTTTTAGTCTCATTCTTCTTGCCTGAAGCTCGGAGGAGAAAGAGGGAGAGAGGAGAAAACCTTGAGAAGAACTAGGTCATCTTCCTCAGCAAGTGGTTTGCGACCTGAATACATAGTAGAAATGCTGAACACCAGGCCAATCTAAGGACCAAATCTAACAGCATCAGCAGTTTCTAGGACTGAAGCTGAGTGACAGTGATCTTTACTACTGCAACTCCAGTTTTCTCAGCAAATGCTTAGCTGGGTCAAATCAGGTACTTTCATCCAAAAATCCCCTTTGGGTCCTCTGGGGATCCCCCGCCCTTGATCTCCCCAATCCCTCACCACCCCACTCTTACATAATGCCCATCTCCCCATTTTCCCTTCAGTCTAGGTTCATAGCCTTGACCAGAATGAAACTCTTCTGTGATTCTAAGGCCAGCTTAGAAGAAAGTCACTGGGATCCCTGCCCAAAGTGCTTCTCTCTCAAGTCACTAAAGCTATCTGTAGGCTTCAGAATAAACTGCAGAGGAGAAAATAATCCCTCTTGTTAAGAATAAGCAGGATCAGAAATTTGTTTACGGGATCAAACCTTCTCGCTTGCATGAATGTTTTCCCTTTCTGGAAAACCCAGGACGGGAATTGAGAAATTACATGTTGTACAACAAATTATATGTTGTACTCCAGTAAACCACAATCTGGGATGTTGGTTTCACCATCTATAGATGACTGGGACACTGATCCCCCTTGGAACTCAGCCTTTGGATTGGGAATGACTGGAGTAGTTCTTTCTCTGGCCTCTACCCAACCAGCTTCTCTGGGTAAAGAAGGGAATCAAATTCCTTGGTGTTGAACAAACACGGGGTCCAGTTTATTCATTCTTATCTAGTGCCCATAGGTTGGCTTCATCTACAAAAGCAAACTTTGATCAGGGAAGGATGTGCCTTTTGTGATATGAGAACTAGTCAATGGTAAATTCTGTTTGGTTTTTTTTTCTTAAAGGAAGTCTCAAATGATTCACAGGGTTTTCTTCTCATTATAACCATAGATAGGAGATTTTAAGAACGTATGAATGGCAGCTACCTTCAGATTTCTTACATTGCTGTGAGGATCTAATGAAATCTGGATATTGGCTGCTGTGAAGACAGTCTGGGAAATGCTAAAAGCAACTTGTTTATACAGCGTTGACATTTAAAGGATACCGTTTTTAATTTTCATAATTGAAAGTCAAAGTCTGCAGTATCTATTAAATTGAATAAGTTATTCTCAGAGCTATTTTTGACCAATTTAGAAAAATTTTAAAGGCCTAACTGAATCACTGATTTTCAAATAATCTAGCTTGTGTGTTATGGGCAGTATATGGCATTTTTCTAGATGAAATCATACTGTTGTCTTATGTGCCCATAAAACAACATTGCTCAGGTTCAAAAAGCCCTGATTTATCATGATTATTTCTTGTCTAGAACTTTCCTAGATAGAAACTAAGTATCTTTGAATGGCTTATTTCAAATGCCTCCCTTATTATCTGTGGTAGGAATATAAACTGGTACAAACTATATGGAAAAACCACCTGGCAATAATGAAACAAAAGACTTAAAAATGTTCATAGCCATCTACCCAGCAATTCTACTTCTGGTAATTTAGAATAAGAAAATAATCTGAAATGTTAACAGAAATTTACACATAAGAAGAATTACTCCAGTGGAATTTAGAACACATTTTCCATACTTTTTTATATTCTTCTCTATAGGTTCTTATAACAAATTATAAGCAACCCAAACATAAACAGGAAGATAATTTAGTACGTAATGGTCTTTTACAAAATGAAATACGTTATAGTCATTAAAAATGGAAGCATATATAAGAGAAATGCAAATCAAAACTACAATGAGGTATCACCTCACACCAGTCAGAATGGCCATCATTAAAAAGTCCACAAGTAACAAATGCTGGAGGGGGCGTGGAGAAAAGGGAACCCTCCTACACTGTTGGCGGGAATGTAAATTGGTGCAGCAACTATGGAGAACAGTATGGAGGTTCCTCAAAAAATTAAAAATAGAGTTGCCATATGATCCAGCAATCCCACTACTGGGCGTATATCCGGACAAAACTATAATTCAAAAAGACACATGTACCCTTATGTTCATAACAGCACTATTCACAATAGCCAAGACATGGGAACAATCTAAGTGTCCATCAACAGATGAATGGATAAAGAAGGTGAGGTGTGTGTGTGTGTGCGTGTGTGTATACACACACGCACACACACACACACATACACACACAACAGAATACTACTCAGCCATAAAAAAGAATGAAATAATGCCATTTGCAGCAACACGGATCCAACTAGAGATTACCATGCTAAGTGAGCTAAGTCAAAAAGAGAAAGACAAATACCATATAATATCACTTATATGTGGAATCTAAAATATGACACAAATGAACCTGTCTGTGAAATAGAAACAGACTCACGGACATAGAGAACACACTTGTGGTTGCCAAGAGGGAGCAGAGGTGGGGGAGGGGTGGAGTGGGAGGTTGGGATTAGCAGATGTAAGCGATTATATATAGAATGGATAAACAATAAGTTCCTACTGTACAGCACAGGGAATCATGTTCAGTATCCTGTGATAAACCATGATGGAAAAGAATACACAGAAGGAATGTATATCTGTATAACTGGATCACTTTGACAGCAGACATTAACACAACACTGTAAATCAACTATGCTTCAATTTAAAAAATTTTTTTAAATGGTAGCATATATATATATATATATATATTGTATATATGCTAGCACATACATAGAAACTTTTTGGTAAGGGGAAATAGGACTCTGTTAATCCTATTTTATTCTGAGGATAGAGAGCTTTACTTTTCACTTACACCTTTCTGTACTCTTTGAATTATAAAATGACCATATATTACTTTTATTTTTAAAATTAATAAAAATATTAATAAAGAGTAATAGTGGCATGAGAAAATGGTTAAGTGAAAAAAGGAATATAAATATGGTATGTATAGTATGATTAGGAAAAATCTTAGAAATATATCACATGTTAATAATTATATTTCCAACTTTCAATAAAAATAAAGTGTGCCTTAAAATATTAGCTAGTTAAACAATACCAACTTGTTTTCTAATCTGGTTTTTTCCAAAATTGAATCTTTTTCTCCCAGTGGACCTCAGATAAACTGGAATCTCATTCTTCTTTGCTGAATTAATCACAGATGCCAAATGATCAAGGGTCAATTTGTTTAAGAAGTAGATTCCGTCAAGATATCAAAACATGTTGGATAGTGTATTTTTGTTACATTGAACATAACACAAAAAAGGGGTGCTGCTTCAGAGTTAACTTGCGCTGTGTTGTTATCTATATGCACCCTAGTCATGTAAAGGGCAGTATCAGTGTAGACTCTGGAGCCAGACTGCCTCGGTTCATCATCCTGGCTCCATCTTTGCTGCCTGGGTAATCCTGGGCAAGTGACTGAACCTTTCAGTGCTTTAGTTTCCTTGTTTGCAAAACGCTACTTACCTTACTGGGGTCGTGAGAATTAAATGAATGTGTGTGAGGTGGCTAGAACACTTCCTGCACACAGTAAGTACTTAATAAGTGTTTGCTACTATTATCATTACTAATACACCATGCACCTGATTTCAGAAGCACTCTGCGCTGGAGTAATTGGACAACAAAGGACTGCTCTTTGTAACATGCTGTCTAGTTACACACAGCTTACATCTATAGGACCACTGTCCCCTACACATCAGTTTTCACAGAGGATATTCTGTAGGGTACACACAAGAAGCTCGCCTGAAGTCCATTTCAGTAATGAAAACTGGTCACTTGAAAACAATCTTTATATTAAAGAGATGACACTAAAACTTTCTTCTACTCAAGTTGGAAACGTGGAAGGCCAATGAAAGTAGGATTTAGTATAAAACCTGGCTGTCGGAGTTGGTTAGTTAGATCATGTCCTAGCAAGGCCAAAAGTACAATGACTGGCTAAACAACTCAGTTTATTTCTCCGCTGGGTGTTCTTTGGTTCAGACTGCATTCTTAATCACAGCCAACCACCTCACAAAGGTACTTCAAGGGGAGCCAGCAGAGGACTCTACACGGGAGAGGAGACAGGGCTCAGTAAATGTGTGTTCCTTGATCCCTGAACCTGGGAAAGCAATTCAAAGTAACACCTCACTGATGCTGGGGCCAGACCATAATTTGATCACAAACACAGTGGTGCTTTCTCTATGTCAAGTGAGCATTGTCTTACAAAGTTATATATGTCATTACTTAAATGAAGAAGAGATTGGCCTTCTGGAAAGGAAAGGAAAAAGACAAGGAAAAAGAAAATAAAGAGAAAAAAAAAAGCAGACAAGGGCATTTGTCTTCCATGTTTGGATTTGACTAGAAAAAATATTTTGAAGAATAAAAGTACCTGACTTAACCACAGCCTTCAAACAGGAAGTCAACAATATTCTTCCTCGGTACGTCACATAGGTAGTTACACTCCCGTGGCATTATACCACTGGCATTTTCCATATGAAAAGTGTGGTAAGTGCAGAGAGAAAAGGCACATAGCCTAACACTAAGCAAAGTCCAAATTCTTTCAGCCATCCCACCACCACACCACCCTCTTTCACGGAAGATCCAAAGAAGCAGCTTACCTCCACTGAGAATAATGACAGCTATAAATATTGCCAAGTCGCTGTCATCTAATTCCAGTGCATTGAACTTCACAGCAAACTCGAACTTGGGCTCCATAAAGTCACCAAAGGGCTTTCGCAGGCTCTTTAAAAACTCCCTCGTCATGAATCCTTGGCCCTCGGATATGAGAACCCCATCTTTATTCATCAAGGAGGCCAGCATCGTGTAAATGATCTCATGGACGCCGTATTTTAGGAGAGTTACTTGGTCATTCAAGTCAAGATTTACAAACCCAGGAATACTCTTGGCATACTCTGTGATCTCCTGCACAGCTTCCACGGAACGGAACTGACACCCCTGAAAGATGCGGATGGCCACTTCTTTGCTTGGCTCCTGCAAGGGGGTGATGTGCTTGAACTTGATTTTATCTTCTCCCATCATTAAGGAATTCATGTCATAGATAACAAATGGCTGCAAAGAAAAAAGGGAGAAAATGGCTGAGTTGGAGATTTCTAATTCAGTCAACACCACCCCAGGTTCTCTATGTACACTTGCTTTGCTAACTAAAATCTTTAAAGTCTAAAACACTTAATTAATAATGAGAAAATACTCGTGTCTTGATTAATCCTCCCAATTGTCTTCTGGGACCAAACATATTTCACTAATATTGGCCTCCCTTTCCTTCCACTTATACTGCAACACCTTACCTGGGGCTGGCTAATAGCTCCAATTTCTGTTGTTTGGAGGGTCTTTGTTGTTGATTTTTCAAATGATACGAAATCTACTGTTTATTTTGGCTTTCAATGGTGTATGTTTTTAAACTTCTTTCAACAAAAAAATTATTTCAGCAACTCAGGGTTGAACAGACCCACCTGGACATAAAGTAATCTTGCAATTATACATTAAATCTACTCAGATCTTGAAAGAAACACAGTGTGCATGTAAACTACACTTAACTATAAAAAAAATCAGTCTGAAAGCAGATTAAAAATACTGAGCCAAGAAAATGTCTGTTTCATTTTTTTTAATGCTCTGGAAGCAATCTGTTTCAGAAAGAGCAGCTGTGTAAGGCCTGTGGGTAAAAGCTGCAAAAGTGTCAAATTAAAAAACTTATTTTTCAAAGTATGTGTCCTTAAGGGTCAAGAATCAATAAAACACGTTTATCAGTTACTCAGGTTTGCAGTAGGCTGCTCTCAAAAGCACGTTGTGTTAGTCATAGATGATCTTTCTCTTTCATTTCCTCCTAGAGAATTAACCAAAGGTTTGTGGTCTGTGTGAAATTCTCAAGGCTACTCTGATGGAGAAGCGGCTACACTTTATATATACAGTGGATCTACTGAGCTCCATAAGGAGTTACCCCTAATAAGAGTTGAGGGGATCTGGGTTCCAGCTTTGGTTCTGCGGTTAACTACGTGACTTTAGAAAAGTCATTTATCTTTCCAAGGCCTCAAATTTCTCAACTGAGGGGAGTGGATTGCATTGCAAGTTTCCAACTCTTCTCTTGAGGATATGCTAGTTGCATTTCTCAGATGTAGTGTCTGTGATGTATGCGTGTGTGTGTGTGTATCTGTGTGAGTGTGCATGCATACTACATGTCCACTGAACATGAAGTCTTTGATGTACTAAAAATAAAATTTCTTTTGAGCAGAGACGCTGAGAATTCTCTCCTCATTGGCAAGAGGAAGCAGATGCAGTGAGTGCCAGCAGTAGCCAGCTTCAAGACCCACTGGTTCAGAGAATCTGACTATTAATCTCTATAGGAGTCTATGATCGTCACCAAACTTTTTTTTTTGGCTGCACCACATGGCTTGCGGGATCTCAGTTCCCTGACCAGGGATTGAACCCGGGCCCTGGCAGTGAAAGCGCAGAGTCCTGACCACTGGACCGCCAGGGAATTCCCTTCACCGAACTAATAAGTCTATTCTACACTGAAGGAAATAACAGTAATACTAAGGGGTTTTCGATGTTGAGTAGATTTCCAAACTTGCCTATTATTTCCACACCATTCACTGGAGTTATTCCAGAAATTGTTACTTTTTTAAACCCCCAAATTCACTTCAATTGTATTGTTTAGCAAATACAAAACCACAAAGTAGGACAGATGTGAGTAACCCAAGAGTAACCTCGCCTGGTGGCTCTAAGTCTTCAAGGAAACCAGGAGTGAAGAGTGCTTACTATGTTTTGGGGAATTTCGCTCCCCCCGCTCCCACTTCAGATTGATATTATTACCGGGAGAGGAAAAAAAGGACGGAGTGGATAAACAGTCACATCAGTTAACACGTGCTAAGTTTCTCCAGAATGCCACATTCTAATCATGAGAAAAATGTTCACAGAACCTAGGGAGAGGTCGTTTCTGTCCTCCAGGAGTTTTGTCGCGTATTATAATTTACGTTAACAAGAGCCTGGCTTTCTTTACTGCCATGAGAATCTGACGGTGCCTGAAGAGTCCCCCTGCACCTGTACGAGTACCAAAAACAACGGATATAACATCATCCCCTCTTCACATATGAAAAGACGGTACCTCGATCTGCCCACTTCAACTTTTGGATGAGCTCAACCACTCAGCTTCTTGGCACAGAATGGATGCATCAAATCCTTCCACCTCCATGTAAGCAATTTATCTGGAACTATGCCCTGATAAATCATCCTGTGACTCTTCCCCCTGACTTCCCCTGTCCCCTCATATAAAGCCCCGGGTTCCTGTTTTCGAAATTCTGTGCGAGTTGCACATAGGGCACGATCCTGCTAATTTTCTCTCTCAATTTAACAACAATGTGACTTGGTAACCCCTTGGCAATCGGCATTGGTCAGGATTTCCTGGCGGTAAACACTCAAGGACACAGAAAGGAATCAGCAGCCCCCACCATCATGCCAAACCATTCCGGTCTTTTCTTTTTTTAAAAAAAAAGATCCCTTCAGCGTTTTCAAAACGTGAACTGGCAGAGAATTATGGGTATTGACATGCAAATGAATCCCAGGTGGATTTCTTTGTTTTTCCTCGTCATAGCTGATTGTGCTGTTTTCCTTGCATTTCTGAAGTCTGCATAGATTCTTTCAACCCCCATGCGGATCTGTCAAACTGCAAGAGTGATTGGACACGATCTGCCCAGAGATCTGCCTTTCTTCGCCACCAATTCACCAATTCTTAGACTGCAAACATTTCACCTGCACATTTCACACTGGGACCTCCTTATCCTGAAACAGCGAACAGAGAGTGGCCCACCTGGTTTGCAGAGGGCTGACCTCTTAAAACCACAGGTGGAATTCAGCCAGTGGAGTTTATCTTGGATCATGAATTTAACATTACACTTCTGGTAAAATATTCCCCATAAAATGCACTTCACTTCCATGTTTCCGTATTTTCTACAAAGCAAAGGGAAGTCTTACATTCTCTATTAGCTTGCACCGTATCACTGGATGATCTGCCATTTTAAGAGGAACCATATCCTCTTCAAATGTGGTCTTAATGATTTTACACTTTTAGTTGGGGGCTAACAATGTATTTATCTTCAGACACTATATCAAATGGCTAGATAAGCATCTCTCCTTAACAGGAAAGAATGCTTAATTATGTCTAGGATGTTATCAGAGATAGATCCAGGTTTTGTGGGGCCTGAAATGTACACGATTGTTGAAGACATTTACAACAACTGTTGGGTTCAGTAATACAAATTATAAGAATAAATAGCTCAGGCCCTTTCTTGAGCCTTGGAAGGGGCTCAGCACAAGGGAGAGGCGCTGAAGCTTCATTTGCTTCATGGTGAGTCGGCCTTTGGCTGTTATAAGTGCTTGTACTTCTCCTATTTTGGACACACCAGAACAAGGTCAGAATGGAATGAAGAAAATTGCACTTGAACACAATGTTTCTCCAGGGAAACAAAACGGTTTCTGTAAGAGGAAGTTAGTTTTCTTTGGAGAGATACATCAAGTGTAATTTATTCTGATATGTTTTGATTTTCAAAAACGGCTCCACGTATCAAAACCGGGATGGGATTAAGGGTACTGTTTTTATAGATAACTAAAATTAGTTCTAGATCTATAGCACACCTGTTATGCATAACACAAAGATCATGGGGGAAGCTGGCTTACTAATGAAAACAAAGTAGAGCAATAAAACTTTACTGTTTTGAATGGACAGATAGAACAATATTGTTTCCTAGTAGTCCAACAACAGCAGCATTTTAATATACAAGTTGTTTTAGTGATCACACATGAATGCTCTAAGTTTACAGCTCCTTTTGAATAATAAAATGGCAAGCTAGAGGAGATAAATGAGAAAATCAACTAAGAAAGCACAGATTGGTCTGGTGATTTCTCCAATTTGGGAGATTGAAATTCGGGGCTCTCCTGGTAGTCTTAGTTTTCCTGACAGATTAGAGCAAAGGCTCAAGGAAGAAAATTGAATTCTTAGGGCCTATCTTCTTCATCTTCTTTTCTTCTTTCTTTTTATACTTCGGACTGACTTTTCATCTTCTGAGACACACATGGTTCTCCTTGATTAGCTCCACTGGGTGAATGTTAATCCAAAATGCATTGGTTGGGTTTCCTCAACTTCTTTCTGGTTTCTCCCCTGTCATTCCTATTTCCCTCTTGTTGAGAACCATGGGGTTTAGAGAACTAAAGGGTCTTCAGAAATAACCTACATCATCATTCTCTGACTATGTATGAATAAACTGAACTCGAGACTTTCCAAAGTCAAACAGCTATTTATAGCAAACACTAAACCAGATCTCCTCACTCATGACTAATTCTTTTCTCTTTCTGTTGCTTTCTACATGACTTCCCCACTTTTGCTTTTTTAAATACAATGACTATCCTGGGAGGAAGTGGAGCTTTTAAACTCTTATATGCCGGGATCTTGGAGGCAGTGTCCTTTGAACTATTATTTCCTAGAGATGCCAATTAAGTGCTGTATGTGATCGAAGTTAAGTTTGAAAGTCTCTCAAACGTAATCTTGTTTTCCTACATGGTTTAGAAATTTAAGACAAATAAAAACTTAATACGAAGAATCATTCACACTCTAATGAACCAGCACATAGCCACAGCTCTTAAAGAAAAGTCTATTGCTGGCCAAAATGTTACTCAGCTGGCAAACAAGGGTAGTGGCCAACTGAGTCTAATCATTAAAAAATGAAAAAAAAATTAAAATGCTTTTCTTCTTAACTATATAGAATATTATCTTTTCAATTTATTGTCTGAAAGAACACCATTGGTTCAGATCTCATATCTTTAGCTATATTCCCGACAGTACTGGAAATAAAGAAATTTATTTTTTTAATATGAACATATGGATTAATGATTCCAGGAGTCCAACTTCTTTAGTCACCATCGAAACAAATCAGCACTACCATCCTGCTCTTTGTACTGTGGTTCCTAAGGCTCTTTTCTCTGAGGGTCTGTTTGGTATCTTTCTTCCCAGGGGAGCAAATTCCAGCTCACTCAGGCTTTTCCACAGTGAAAGGGGGAAAGAGACCACACTTTGTTTAGTTGTTAAGTGTAGGATTTAAAAGGACAGATATCTTTCCAACAGTTTGAGTTACTAGATTCGAGGGCCCTTGTAAATTTTAGGATGCGAAAATTTAAATGGGTACAGAACTGTTTTCACAAAAGTTTACATTTCAATACTGGTTTTACTATTTGCAAGGTTCATATTGCACACACTATTTAGAAGAACTGTTTTTATGATGGTACCAGTTTGCTCCTGTAATTATAAAAAC
Source organism: Monodon monoceros (assembly GCF_005190385.1). Lineage (NCBI taxonomy): Eukaryota > Metazoa > Chordata > Mammalia > Artiodactyla > Monodontidae > Monodon > Monodon monoceros. Next base: position 97,603,159 of record NW_021703780.1, on the reverse strand, counting down.
AGTGACTCTACACAGATCCATCATAAGCAGTGGGATGCTTTGGGACCCAAAGTCCAATGTAGTACAAATAACAAGCTTTATTCCTTATTTGCAGACAGAGTGCAGCCAGGAGGGCCTCACCATGTCTCAGATATGGAGTGAAAAGTTGGCAGACACACCAAGGGTTTTTCTATTTATTGTTTTATGACAAACCATGGCACTGAAGATGGTTTTTGAAAACCACTCTCTGTTTATTTTCATCAACAAACATGGGATCACGTGACGCTGACACACCCAGTGTGATCATCGCATCAGGGGAGTAGTCAAACACTGGGAACTTCCAAAGTCCATTCAGTTCTCGGGTTGCCTTCAGGAGATAAGCACCCTCGCTCTAGCATATCTGTGGTTTTTAGAGTTCAGTAGGTTCTCTCAAAGAAGGGGCTGGGCTGGAACAAGCCATTGAAAGGGAAGTAGACTGTGAGGACAGTCAGTGCTACTCCTATCTGAGGGTGGCTAAAAGGCCGAGTGCTCCTAAAATTTCTTCTCCGGTGTTCCACATCCAGTGAGTCCATTTCCCATCTTTCCCTAAGCCTAAAGTTCCCAAGCATTATTCTTTGCGGCAAGACAATGAAAGTAGGGCCAATCATATCCCAAAGATACGATATCTAAGTTAAAAAGATAGGAGGGGACAAGGGGCATTTAATTTACCTGTTCATTTATCTGTTCTGTTCTGCAAGGTGGCACCAGCGAATAAGAGATAGAAGAGAGTTTAGTGGGAAAGGGAGAAGCCCTGGTTGGCCTGGAGGCAAATGCTGGAGCTGGGCCTAAGCAATGGTTAAAATGAGCAGGAAGATAAATTTAAAGAATGGCCTCTTCAGTAAAGTCATTTCCTTTTCCAAAGGTTCTGGGTAACTGGTCATCCATCCACTATGCTGAGTAGCCTCCCCCAGGCTTGACTGAACCAACCCTAACGACATCAGTTCAAGCAGGGTGTATAGTGAGACGCAAACGGCTCTATCGCACCAGCCACAGCCCCTCTTCCACATGCCCCACCTTCTCCAGGGTCCACACTTCTGCAAAAGTTCTCCTATCAGTGCAAATCTTATCTTTCAAAAGTCCTGGGCAAGTGAAAACATAACAGCCCTGTCAAGTAAGCCCTGTCTTACCTGACAACATCAAATGAATAACATGACCACGTAAGATAAAGAACAAATCTCTGGTCTCACTGCAAGTCACGTTTTGATTGTTTTTCCCTTTCGCATATTCCTCTCTGAACTATTTCTTTCCACTAGTGCTTAATTTGATTTTGCAAGATAAGGAGAAAAGAGAGCGCCAAACAATTCTATTGCAGTTTTGTGTAATCAGGGAATGGACTATTCTAATTTGGCCCAGTCTCCTTTTCCTTCCCAGACCCTAACAAGAGGCAATTTTGCCTCTATCCCGATCTTTAATGGTGCCCGGGTTGGTGGGAAAATCTTGGGTTAGAGACCCTCTGATGAAAGTCCAGAATTTCCAAGGGCATAGGCATCAGCTTTTTTTTTTTTTTGCGGTACGCGGGCCTCTCACTGCTGTGGCCTCTCCCGTTACGGAGCACAGGCTCCGGACGCGCAGGCTCAGCGGCCATGGCTCACGGGCCCAGCCGCTCCGCGGCACGTGGGATCCTCCCGGACCGGAGCACGAACCCGTGTCCCCTGCATCGGCAGGCGGACTCCCAACCACTGTGCCACCAGGGAAGCCCTAGGCAGCAGCTTTTAATTCAATTAAGCAGATACGTTCTGAGTAACACAAAGCACAGTCCTAGTTACTACAGAGGGAAAAAGGACAAACTTGAGAAGCCTATAATCAAGCATTTTGCAGCCCTTTCCCTTAAAAAAGCTTAATACCTATTTACCCCATAAAAAGCCTACAATTACCTTAGTTTCAACTCAAAGATTTAGAGCCAAGGAGTCAACTGGAGTGAGCTTTTAAAGTGATTTACAGTGGATCGGGCTGTGGCCCCTGGGTCACACGCTGAACGGTATGCTGGCCACTGGGAGTGTAAATTTAAAATCTTGACTGCTGAGGAAATTTGCTTTTTAAACGCTTTCCTCTTATCTTTCAGGTACTATTAAATTAATAGGATTTCCAGTGTGGACTGCAGGTCTGGATTGGGAGATTAAAAGAAGGTGAGAAAGCAGTTCCTGGAAACTAAATGGCCCGAGGCAAACTGTGGAGTAAACACTGTGCTCTGGGCTGTCCCCCTGTCATCAAGCCTCTCCCAGCTCAGGGTCTCCGGTTAGGTTCCCTGTCCCACATGGGCTCTCAGCGAGCTGGCGCAAGCTGCCTTCAATTGTTAACCCTATTTGGCTGTGCCGCCCTGATCTTCCGTTTGTTTCTCTACCTTTAAATGAACACGGTTTACTTTGTTTGAGGTCATTTGCTTTTGTTTTGCTGTGCCCTGATCTTTTCATTTAAAAAACACGTAGACTCAGCTTTACTATGACCTATACTCCGTTGCCCTGCCCTACGGAAGACAGCGGCCCTCCTCACTAGAATTCAAGAACAAAACAGCAAAAGGAAAATTCCCTGACTGTGAATGTACTGGGACAGCAGAACAAGGTGGACAATTCCTGTCATTCTAAATATTCATAAAAATAAACCGTAACTCAGAATGCCTTCCCAAGGTGAAACTTCCACAGTGTCTATGTCAGCCTGGCCACTGCTGGCCGATGGGCAGGACTGGCTTCAGGGAGGAGAACGCACCCGAGTGGGAGGCACAGGGCCTGCGTTCCGCTGTCGCTTCTTCCACATGCTAACTCTGGGACCTCAGGGCAAAGTTTTCAACCTCTCTGGACTTCAGTTTCCTCATCTTTAAAAAGAGGATAATAATAGCAGCTGTAAGGTGGTCATGGGTCTTGAACATAATAAATACGCAAGAATTAAAAAAAATTATAAACAGCTGGATACAGGTATAATACTCTCAGAAAACCTACTGCCCTTCTTGATATTTGGCTTTTAACGTAGCAATATCCCACAGAAGTTTTCTTTTTCTATTAGCTGATTCTACTCTTACGGTTTAGCTAAAAGGGGGGGAAAAAAACCCCATCTTGAGATAGTCATCAAAATACATTAACGGGTGATAAAACTTTTCCCAAAATATAACTGAGTGGGGAAAGAGTTACACATTTCTGTCCAGTAATCGCACACCTTTCCTGCGGGGCTTCATTTGAAAATAAACGACAGCATAAGAAGGCTTTCAGGGGCTGGGACAGTGTCTTCTGAATGTTTTGTGGCTCTTACTACCCTAGGAAGCTGCTGCAGATATACTCAGAGTCAGACCCTACCTGTGAAAACTGCGGTACAGAGATGTGACCCAGGTCACAGTGCAAGTTGATGGCAGAATTGGGACCAGAATTCAGGCACAGTTATATTTTGTTTTAACATAATTTCAAGTTGCTTTCTCAGTTTCCTATCAGGGAAGAATTTTGCTTCTTGGAAAACGTGACTCAATCACCATTATAACCCACTCTGGGTTTCCTAAACAGTGGTCATCAATGTGCCTGCAGATGTCTGAGAATGCACTGGGGTAGGCCTGGCTGCTCAGAGCCTCCAAGAAGATAAAATTCATACACACAATAAAAGGACAGAGCTTCCAGTTCCCAGGAATAATCAGGACAGTGCTGCAAGGAAAGAAAAGTGATGTAATATCTGAAATGTATTTTTATACCCCAGGGAGAACTTCTAAGAGGTAATTTGAGTAGTTCCGAATGATACAATAATGGGATTAACTACCTTTTCCAGACCTAGGTCAGGCCCTTCCCAGAGAAAAGCAGAGCTGTTTGAAGGCATATAGATGTGGCCAGTTATTTTGATGCCAAGAAAAGACATGGATCCTGAAAGAGTGTGGTGGGATGAGGGAGGTCAGAGTTCATTTGTTCAAGTTAAGATGACCTGTACCTTTTTACACTATTCTCAAAAATTTTATTAGGAGAACTTGAAGGAGTTTTTCCCTTTTCAAAATGTTTACTTACCCTATCTGAAAACACTTCCTTTCCTCTGTTTCAGACTCAGCCTGTGGTAGGTACCAGCCAACAGCTGAGTGGTACTCCGCATGTGTGTGTGTGTCTCTGTGTAACATGGTAAGTCATTTACTCAAAGGGAAAACAACAACAACAAACCCAGCCACCCCAAATGAAGACAGTAGAAGAGAACTAACTGATTTGTCTGTTGTCTTTCCTGTCAAGATCGCCCTCGCCTTTGCTTTCGTCAGCGGGAAGGACTTTATGTACGAGTCATACAAATGTTTTGCCAGGGCCCGGAGATCAGCAGACTCTGGGTTCAGCTGGTCGATATCACTGGAGATCTCCGCCAACAGCTTCTCCTTCTCGGCCTGTGGCATCCGCCCAAACCTGATGGCTACAGAGGAAGAGAAACGGCAGGATGAATGACTGCGTTATTGTATATATATATACATCACAACTTCTTTTATCCTTTCGTTCATCAATGGACACTTAGGTTGTTTCCATTTCTTGGCTATTGTAAATAATGCTGTAATGAACATGGGGGGGCGAATGAATTAAGTTGAGTCTTATTAAAAATGTTTTTGTCCTTTAACATCTAAGGGGTGAACTTGCAGTCATATCAGGCTTTTGACAATGAGTAAGGCTTCGTCTCATGGTCAGTTTTCCACTTTTAACATGTTGATTTTGTAACAGCTGCAGCCTGTAAACGAGACTTATACAACACTATTGCTTTTCATATGACTATTGCCAATAACTTATGTTTTTCCACCTCTCTTTCTTGAGGAAAAAAAAAATGTACGCATTTAGAGGTTTTGCAGGATTTGGCAACCTAATAACTATCACTTTATTTTCCAGCTCCTTTAAAGTAAAACAAGGAGCAGCCTTATCACCATTATTAAGTAATTTTTAAGTTGGGGTAACATTTTTCAAACTATGTGTAAAGAATATTTAAACACTTGCCTAGGTTTCTTTCCAAGGTCGAGATGAGCAAGACACAACAGCCTCATCTCCTGACCCTGAAGTCTTACTTGACAACATTTAATTCATTCACTGAACACCTGTTTGATGGAAGACACTGGCTTGACAGACTGGACTGGGAGACACAAGGATGAAAGGGATGCGTCTAGGAGATCCCAGATATAAAGGAGCCTAAATATACACGGATTATTCTCTCTCTCATGTACCGCTCTTTACGAGCTCCTTCCTTTCCACCTAAGCCGAGTTTAAGCTTCTGACCCTGGCATGATCTCCCCCTCATGCTCTTTCCTCCACCACTGGACTTATTGAAAGAGTCGTCTTCCCCTTTCTGTCTTACTATTTACTTCCCAACCCACTGCAATCTAGTTTTCCTCATTTAAATTCACCAAAACTTCGCTCTTAAAAGGATCCAGGGGCTTCCCTGGTGGCGCAGTGGTTGGGAGTCCGCCTGCCAATGCAGGGAACACGGATTCGCGCCCTGGTCCGGGAAGATCCCACATGCCGCAGAGTGGTTGGGCCCATAAGCCATGGCCACTGAGCCTGCGCGTCCGGAGTCACAAAAAAAAAAAAAAAAAAAAAAAAGGATCCAAAGCTTTCCTCACAGTCAGATCTAGGGGCCTCTTCTAAGAGCTCATTCTGCTTGAGCTTCCCAGCTTCCTCCCAGCCGTTAATACTGTTGACCTTCTCCACCCTCTTATTTCAAATTTTTCTCACACTGGTTTGTGCTTTTCTGGCTCTCCTATCTTTCTGCCTGCTATATTCCAGACGTCTTTGACGGTGCCTCTTCCTTCACTTATATTCTGCTATTCCTAGTTTGATCTTCTCTCTAACTCAGAAAACGTGCTAATGACTCCTGCCCTCTCTTCCCTGAGATTTGGACCCTTATTATTCACTTCTTACTATGTTCCTTTGCACATGGATGCTGGATATTCCACAAATACCTCAAATGCAACATAAAATCAAACTTTTCATTTTCCCCTCCAAACTGTCTCCTCTTACTGTGTTCCTTTCTTGATTAATTCACTCTATCACCCAAACTAGACAACTCAAATAATCTCTGACAACCCCTCTCTCCTCGGACACTTGTATTCATTGGTCACCGCTGAGAGATTTCTCTCAATGCCATTTCGTCTCACCGTTCCCAATGTTTTAGATCACAATATTGCACTGGTCTCCTGATGGTTGTCCCCGATTTTTCCCTCTCTAACTTCTCCTTTTGAGCTGTCAGTAGTTTGGTTTTTGGTAATACAGGTCTGATCACTCCCTCGCTTTATAAGAATGTGATGCTACAGGAAAGGTAAGAAACACACAGAAGAGGAAGAATAGGGAATTAGAAGTCGGATGGAAAAGAAGGCTTTTGAACTGGGCCTTCAGCACCACATAGGATTTTGACAGGGGACGGAAGGACACAAGACGCAGAGCCCCAGAGGCATTCTACCACAGGGCACTTTGCAGGAACAGCAAAGTATGCAGTTTGTCTGAAATGTAAGTGGAAAGGGCAGCAGAGGGAAAAGGAGGTGAAGGCTAGATTATGGGCAGTAATGAATACCCTGCAGGTATAAGTACCACAGCTCCTTTAGGACTTTTTACTTTGTTATATTTTCTGAAAGGTAACATTTGGGTAATTTTTCCTCACACCACAAAGAAGATGAAAGGAACAAAAAGTAACATGTTGCAGTTTAAATTTATTTGCCATTCAGGCTTTTCTCTTTTTGCAACATACATAGTGCTTCTGTTTACAAGGAAGGAGAGGACTACCTTATAAATGCTAAATGCCACAAAAATCTGTGAAACCATTTTGCTAGCATTTTATGAAGCTGCTAAAAAATTATTTTGAAAGATGTCGCTTTTTTTTCAATAAAAGAAAAAAATCCATCATTTATATAATAGGATATCCTAATCAGTAAAGCTAAGGTTTCACTAACTTTTTATATTTATAAAATTATTTTTGTCCAAACTGAATGGTATGAGGAAACCTAGCTGAATGACTCATAAGTAATATAAGTCAACTCTTCTTTGCTTCAGATTTTTTAAAAAATGCACAGCCTAAACTTATTATTTTATTATTTAGTTCACACGAAAAGCAGCTCTTGAATATTAAATATTCTCTAGTCAAAATTCTTAACGACTGGGCTTCTCTGGTGGTGCAGTGGTTAAGAGTCTGCCTGCCGATGCAGGGGACACGGGTTCATACCCTGGTCCGGGAAGATCCCACATGCCGCGTGGAGCGGCTGGGCCCGTGAGCCATGGCCACTAAGCCTGCGCGTCTGGAGCCTGTGCTCCACAACGGGAGAGGCAACAACAGTGAGAGGCCCACATAACGTAAAAAAAAAAAAAAAAATTCTTAATGACTAAATTATCCTATTAAAAATAAAGAGGACACATTTAAAAAATATGATTAATGTCAGGGATCTTGACAGTAGGACTTCAAAACACAAATTGTACTTTGAAAAACTATAAAAATGTGTATGAGTATCCATTTGACTGAAGAAGCAACATTAATATACAAGAGTATTTTTATTAAGATTCTACAGATACCAGCATCACTATTTCAAAGTGTAAAACAAGTAGTAGCTGATACAATGATCACTTAGGAATTTGGTTCTTTATTTCTGCTTTCCTTTGGCTTAGAGCTTTCCTCTATAGGTGGTGTCTAGACAGGGCATTGAGCTGATTGTGTTCGGGACAACGCAGGAAGACTTCGGAGCCGTCAGCAGGATTGAACCATGGTCTAGAAATGATGGATTGTTAAATACCAAAATAAGTGGAACTTCGTTTATCTTGATCATTATAGAAAAACAAAAACTTTCTTCCCAAAACGTATCAATCCAACACCTGGGTGCTTCTTCTACCTAATGCTGGATATTTGAGAAACAACTATGTATCCAAATGGAAGAATTCTGAAATCATGTCCTTCTACGATGTTTAGACTACATGTCACAGTCAAAATGAAAGTTCCATCTGAAGATGGAACCATATACCATGAACCATTAATCAAATATACCATTTATACTTTCCCTACCCCAGACTGCCCTGGATTTGTACTCTGGGGTTACATCGTTATGAGATCATCAAACATACTGACTTAAATTGCTGAGGAATTGATCAGAACATATGGGAGACCTGATTCAGGCATATGAAAAACATATAGGTGGAAACTTTTAAATTCAGGTAAATGACAGATATCTAGATATTTGGAAGACTGTGGCACTGTCTGTAAGACATGGACTAGCTGGCTGAAAAGTGAGGTAGGTTGTTTGATTTACATAGAATCACAGAATTTTCAAAGTTGAAAGGACTTAGCAATCACTGATTTTTAAAAAATTAATTTATTATTTTTTATTTTTGGTTGCACTGGGTCTTTGCTGCTGTGCCCGGGCTTTCTCTAGTTGTGGCGAGTGGGGGCTACTCTTCGTTGTGGTGCATAGGCTTCTCATTGCGGTGGCTTCTCTTGTTGTGGAGCAAGGGCTCTAGGTGCGTGGGCTTCAGTAGTTGTGGCACACAGGCTCAGTAGCTGTGGCTCATAGGCTCTAGAGCGCAGGCTCAGTAGTTGTGGTGCACGGGATTCGCTGCTCTGCGGCATATGGGATCTTCCTGGACCAGGGCTCGAACCTGTGTCACCTGCATCATTGGCAGGCGGGTTCTTAACCACTGTGCCACCAGGGAAGCCCGCAATCATTGATTTTAGTGATTTTCCAACAATAGTTCCCAGAGTCCCTAGGGATCCTTGAAGGTGACTTCAAAGTCTCCTTCAAAGGTGGGAGCAGATGGCTAACCGGGAAGCTAAATGCACTGAAGGGACTGAACAGAGAGACCAAAGAGGAGAAGGAAAAGTAACACAGAATGGAGAGAATTCACTTTGGGGGAATGTTTATTTCTTCTCGTGTGTACTGTGAATAGCAAGGAGCTGATCTTGGGGGCTTCCCTCGTGGCACACTGGTTAAGAACCCACCTGCCAATGCAGGGGACACAGGTTAGAGTCAAGGACTGGGAAGATCCCACATGCCGCGGGGCAGCTAAGCCCGTGCGCCACAACTACTGAAGCCCGCGCTCCTAGAGCCTGCGAGCCACAACTACTGAATGAAGCCCGCGCGCCACAACTACTGAGCCTGCTCTCCTAGAGCCCGTGCTCTGCAACAAGAGAAGCCACTGCAATGAGAAGTCCGTGCACGGCAATGAAGAGTAGCCCCTGCTCGCTGCAACTAGAGAAAGCCCGCGCACAGCAATGGAACACCCAATACAGCCAAAAATAAAATAAATATTTATATAAAATATTAATATAAAATAAAATAAAAATAAATTAAAAAAAAGAAAATACCAGAAAAAGTATTAAAAGAAAAAAAAAGCTGATCTGGGTATAACCCTAGAAACCTCTTTTGATAAGTTGGTCAGTTATTACATTGAGGTCCATTCACACAAACCACTAAGAAAAAGACTTTCTATAAGAACGGAAACCTCATTACTGTTGGCCTCACAATGGCCAGAGCAAGGAATTTTAAGTAGTTACTACAATATCCTAGAAAACTTTGTATTTGGAAATGTTTCCTTCATCAGGATAATAGACAAAACTAATCAAAACCTACTTGTTGAGGTCCCCTTCATGTGTATAGATCAAATGGATGTTTTCTTTTCTGTGTAACCCGTTCCCATCAAAACCAATGAAAAGGGATTTTCTTAGTCATGTTTGCAATCCTGTAAATGCTGAACTGCATGTGTTTGATGCTATGACATTTAATTTCTTTCTTTCTTTCTTTCTTTTTCTCTCTCTCTCTCCCTCCCTCTCTCTCCCTCTCTCTCTCTCTCTCTCTCTCTCCCTGCCCCCAACCTTTCTTTCTTTCTTTTTGCCTGTGCATGAACTAACCAAACACTCTACCAAGACTGCTCCTCTCTCTGAATAGAGTAAGCTAATTGTCATAACAAGTCAAAAGATGACCTTATTATCAAGTTCATGATAGCTTTCTTTGACTTTTCTGAAAAGATAAAATTATACCATCAATACTATATAGGTTGGACTTTAAATATTATTTGCTTATAAATAATAAGAAATAGGAGATATATTTTATGTGAATGTGTGCAAGCACTAGGAAATATATTTTTCTTCAATATGAAAAGTGACAATTTTTAAAGGACAAAAAAATAAATAGCATTAAAAGCAAAACTGGTCTCCTTTCCTAGGCAGTCTTAGTAATAATGACCTTAAGGTCAAGGATTCCTTCATAAAGATAAAATAAGTTTATTGAGGGCTTCCCTGGGGGCACAGTGCTTAAGAATCTGCCTGCCAATGCAAGGGACACGGGTTTGAGCCTTGGTCCAGGAAGATCCCACATGCCGCGGAGCAACTAAGCCTGTGCGCCACAACTACTGAGCCTGTGCTCTAGAACCTGTGAGCCACAACTACTGAGCCCGCATGCCACAACTACTGAAACCACGTGCCTAGAGCCTGTGCTCTGCAACGGGAGAAGCCACCGCAATGAGAAGTCTGTGCACCACAACAAAGAGTAGCCCCCTGCTCGCCACGACTAGAGAAAGCCTGCGTGCATCAACGAAGACCCAACGCAGCCCAAAAAAAAAAAAAAAAAGTTTATTGCAACTTGATTGCATCACCTAAAATATAACCCTTGAATTGAAAATTGGTAAAAACCCTTATGTTTTATGAAGTCTGAAATAAAAAGGAAACTGATGGAATTAAACCAGCAAATTATCTTGCAATTAATGACTGCAGTTGTATACACAGCAGATATAATCAACTGTTGAGGAAAGTTGGACCAAATTTCCATCCTGTCTAGTATAGCTGATGGATCTATTCAAAATACATTCTTGCCTTTAGAGGAAATGACCCCATATTATGATACAAATATAATTTTTAAAACTATTTTTAAAGGGTAGATCAGTTCAATTAGTGATTCCCAAATATCTTGATTTCTGCTATGAAAACCAAACATCTGCATGATGGAACGAGTCCTTATAGACGAAGACTGACTTCAAATATTATATCTTCTTACCAGGTTAGTTTTGAGAGAGGAAAAGGTAAAAGAAAAAGAAAAACCCAAAAAAAACAGGGTATATGATGACATGAGACTTTGGATTTAATGTGATTACTTTGGCATTTTATATCTCTTGAACCCATAATTATTTTGGAAAGAACTGACTAATTCTTGACAAACATAATATTACCAAATTACATCAAAATTACTTTTTGTGAGCCAACCAACGAGAGCCAAATTAAGAACTATTTCTTCAAACAGCGCTGTCTTCCATGATGTTACTGAGTTAGTGCTACAGTTCGTGAAAACATGGGTCTTCTACAGTCCTTCCCTCAAGTCGACATCCCAAATCATAAGCCTGACTTTAGATACAGGTTTAAAAAGTAGAAAGTTTTACTCTCTTACGTTACTATGGATACCGAAGTTTTGTGAAACTTTAAAATATTTGCTTAATCCACAAATTGTATGCTGCATAAGGTCAAGAAGAGTGTTCTACTCGTTTCTGCATAGTAAAGAGAAAAAAGGACATATATCTAAATTCTGATATACCACTTAAGTTCCGTATCCAGAAATCAGAATTTTCTTACATTAAAAGTAGAAACTACTATATATAAAATAGATAACTAATAAGAACCTGCTGTATAGCACAGGGAACTCTACTCAATACTCTGTAACGGCCTATATGGGAAAAGAATCTAAAAAAAAAAAAAAAAAAGAGTGGATATATGTACATGTATAACTGATTCACTTTGCTGTCTACCTGAAGCTAACACAAATTTGTAGATCAACTCTACCCCCCAAAATTGTAAAAAAATAAAGTAGAAACTACTGATATATATAAGTAAAGTATAATCTGTTTTTAATACTATTAAAGCAACACAAAAATTTAACCGCAACTATCATTACATTTGTTTCAGAATACTACAGTTATTTCCATTATCTCCCAGATTTCCCAGTCTTTTCTCCCATCATGGCAGATGCTCAACTATAAGAGAGAAGGATTCACATTTAAAGCTGAAAAATTCTGACCTAATTGAGAAACGTTTTATCAGCATGCAGTATTCTGAAATCTGGCAATCGGTGGAAAAACTGCACACGTTTTCAGCAACGGCCCTCACGTCTACTGATCTGGCAGCCATAATGAGAATAGTAAAGTATGTGGCACTAAGGGTTCACTTACCATTATGAGACATCCCCACAGCAAGGCACTTCTGAAAACGACAGTACTGACATTTATTTCTACTTTTTTTGTGGATCCGACAGTTAAGATCACACCTATCATAAATAAGCTTCAATCTGATTGTCCTCCGGAAGAAACCCTGCAGAGGGATATGGAAAAAAAGGAAGCAAATTTTGAGTGTTTGTGACAATGGCTAAAGGTACACTAGCCTGGGTATCAGAGGCTAAGGTAGGTTCTTGACACATTCTGTCACTGGTGACTTTAGATAAATCACTTAGTCTCTCCCAGTTTTCTCTGCTATAATATAAAGAACCAGAGGATCTCCAGGATCCTTTTTTTAGCTCTTAGACAGTGACCACAACCCACTGATGTCATTGAATGCATCTTGGCTCTACATCTGGATTTCAGCAAGCTCTAAGAAGTGCTCTGGATTTAATGTAATGCAAATAAAACACCATGTAATCAGTTCAGTCTCTCTGTAAATCATTCCAACAGCATGCCCCAGCCTTATAATTGTGCTAAGCAGTTTGGCAAAGTTATAGTCATTTCATTCTAAAACATGAGCAGGGCCAATAAAAATCCACATGTGGATAATTTTTTGGAATTCTCTATGTTGCATAATTTCCTACAGAATTGGTTTCATTTATTTATGCATTTGAAAGAGTGCTCCATAATCGTTGTAGCCTACAAACAAGAAGAGATAACAGAAAATAACATGAGAAGTAATACATAAATCCTCAGAAAATTGACAGCTATCTCAAAATAGCAAATATGTCCATTTGAGGCTAACTGAATTCTATTACATTTACATATTTTTGAAAGACCAGAAAAAAAACTCTAATGAGAAACATTTTCTTACTCCATTTTTTTTGTTATTGTTCAGAATATTCCTACTCATTTCTATTGTGCTCATCTTCATGAAACTCACTTCTTAATTCTTTCAAATTTATCTGGCCCTGTTTGACACAAAAAGCAATGAATTAGGACTGACTCTACCACTGACATGCATTTGGACTTTCTCCAGATTTCTACCTTGAACTCTAGACAAGTATGTTCAGCTGCTTACTTGACATCTTCACTTGGAAATCTAACACCATCTCTAACCCAGCAGGTCCAACTGTGAAGTCCTAATCATACCCTGCAAGCTTATTTCACTGCAGCTCTCTCTATCTCAGCTGATACAACTCCAACCTTGAAGTCACTCTCAACTTCTTTCTCTCATGAAGAAAAGCTCTTGCTCTAAATACACAATTGCCTGTTTCCCTCACTGCCTTCAAGTTGTGCTAACACCTCGACTTCTCAGCGAGGCTTATCTATCTTATTTCATACTGTGGCCTGTCCCTGTCCCCAACTCTCCTTGGCAGTTCTTGTTCTCCTTTACTCTGTTCTTCTTTTTTCCCAATAGCCTTTATGACTTCCTAACATACCATATAATTTACTTATTATATTTATGTTTATTTTCTGCTCTTCCCCTACTGTCCAACTAAAATTGTGAGCTCCCTGGGAGAAGGGATGGTCTCTTATGCCCCTAGATGTAACCCAAACGCCAACAACAGTGCTACATTAAAATATGTTGAGTAAATATGTGTGTAATTTAACTTCCTTTCTAGGCCATCTCTGATATTTTGTGATTCTAAACTATGACTGAGATATTACAAGGCCACTGGCACACTCCTTTCCTTTCAGTTTTTGTTGCTATCTTATTAGAGGTAATAGTTACAAACATGTAGGAAATACATGTAACTATAAAACATAATAAGATAATTATCACACATGAGCCCATTGTTCAACCCAAGATTTAAAATCATAACCAGCCACTTGCATGCACTTATGAGTTCTTCCCTTATCTAACTCCTGCCTCTGTGGCCTCTTGACAATATAATCATTATCCCCAATTTTGAGTTTATCGTTTCCTTGACCTTTAAGAAAATATAGTTTTATCACACAATCTATAAAACTAAATAATACATTGCTTAGGTATGCTAGTTTGGGGGCTTTATTAAGTAGTATCATACTATATACAGGTAATGCAAATATATTCCCCTCTCTATGACTTACGATCCTTGAAGTTTACTATTTCAGTCTTTTTTTTTGTTTAACTTGTAAACCTTTTCATTTTGCTTTCATTCTTGAAAGATCACAGGGTACTCAGTTTTTCCTCTTAACACTCTGAATTCCATTGTCCCTGTGCTTTCATTGTTTCTGTTGAGATGTCTGTTGTCAATTGACTTTGGTTGCATTTATATATCCTCTGTGTTTTTCATATTCTGCAGTTTTACTGCAGTGCGTCTAGCCATGGATTTCTTTCATTTATCTTCTTGCACATGGTTTCTGCATCATGGTTCCACTTGTTCATCAGCTCTGGTACTCCAATTAGTTAAATGTTAGGATTTCTTTTCAATCCTTCAATATTTCCCAACTTCTCTTTTCTATTTTTCATCTTCTTACCATTAATTACTCATTAATGTTCATCACGAAGGTAAACATCAGAACAGCCAAATAAGATGACAAAAAATATGTAATGACAATGGCCAAAGTAAGTAAAAGCAAACTTTTCTCACCGAAGTTCATCCGTAAGAAGAGTTCTGTACATTACTATTCATCGCTAAAGAAGACGTATTTTTAATGTTCAAAGATCCTATGCATACTTAAAGAACTAAAAGAGGCTTCAAATTCTAGCAGATTCTGGGTAGGACATATTCTTTAAGACACTGTTGGTCTCATTCTTAGTAATTTCTTTGCATATATCTTTCAGTTCAGTAATCCTTTCTTCTCCTGTTTCCAGTGTGTTATTTAACCCTTGTATTGAATTTTTATTTCAATGATTGTATTTTTCACTTTTAGAAGTTTCACCTGTTTTCAGAGCTGTTGGTCAGACAGTCTATTACTGCTCATTCATCGCTAGGATTCTGCCCTCTATCTTTGAACAGTTCGTACACAGCTGTTGTACATTCTGTACCAGGCAATTCCAATATCTGCTTTCCTTGGTAGGGGCGGAGAGGCCTAAGTCTGCTTTTTTGTTTATTTGTTTACTTCTGGTGAATGTCATCAAGTTGATTGCATACTTAAGTGTTTGCTGACATTTTATTTTGAACTCATTTCTTGACCTTCAACTGTGAGAATCCTACAGGGTCTAAATTGGGAATTCCTTCCTCCAAAGAGAATTTAAAGATCCTTCTGTTGAAAGCCAGGAGTGACACTGGCTTATGACTATTTCAGACTCTCTTGAGAATTGTGGCTCAACTCAGAAGCCCCAGACTCAGCTGCTCCTCACTGACAGCTCAGAATACTGACATAGGCATCTACCTGTAGGGCAGTGCTGCACCTCAGTACTCCTATGGGCATCTATCATGAGGAAACTCTGCCCTGCCCCTCCAAGTATGCCTGCAGCTACATCTCAAGACCTAGGATTTTTTTGTTTGTTTGTTTTGCTATTAATGTTTTGGAGAGTTTTCCCTACCTCTTGTGAGATCACTAATATCTCAGACAGTATGTCCTGTGTAGGGTATGCTGGAAAGTTAAGCCTCTTTAATTCTCAAAGGGTTATAAGAAGGTTCGAATATTTGAAAGCCATTTTCCCCCCAATGATTCACACAAGGCTAAAGTATAGAACTGTTGTCACTGATAAATACTGGTGAGAAATTTTTGTTTTGATTTTTGCCATTGTGACCATATATTTTTTATGATATCCTTGACTGCTTCTCTGATGTTCACTGTTAAAACCTAATATTAGTGGTTGAAAATGCTGCTTGGCTAGCTGACAGGTCCCAGAGTACTCACCTATTCGGCATGGTTGGAGAGGAAGGCTTTTTAATAAGAGAACTATGTTTTTCAAGTTTAACCCTTGTAATGTAATTTTTTGTTTTGACTCCTATGATGTCTTTCAAAGTGTATCACATTCTTTTCATAATGATTCCAATGTTGAAGGATAATCATTCTGTATATCATTTACGTACTGACTATGCACCTAAAATCTTGAACTAAATATGTACAGACTCCAGCACAAGCTTGGAATTTACTTTTACTTTTCTTTTAAGACTAAGTTCATGATAACCAACCATTTTCTTGCAGTTTGACTCTTTCAAGAAATCTAGAGAGGAAGATACAAGGCTCTCAGTGTTTCTTCTGTAAAATTATTTCTTGACTTGAAGAATGAAGCAGGCTTCTCAAAATTTTCTTCATATTGCCAATAAAGAAACACTCTCTCTAACAACACTCTTTTTTATTGTGTCAGCGTCCATAAAATGATGTGCAATTCCAACAGCTCACAGTTCTGATTATCACGAAGTCTGTGAACTGGTGTGATGGAGATGCATCAGTCACCATTTCAGAAAATGGTTTTGTGTATATTTTTATTATAAAGTCTTCATATTTGCTTGTGAGAACGTAATGCCTGTTTTTTGTTTTTTCTGCTTTAAAAAAAATTTCTCCAACCTATCCTTCATTGTTTTACAAGTAACAAAACTTCAGGTGCAATGAGACCTAAGAGCGGTATTGTTAAGTTTACAATCAGATTAAACGCCCTGTGTTGGACCTGCATTCAGCTTTATCATGAAATGGTATGTGGCCCACAGGGGCTGAATCAACGAGCTGCCACTGGCACATGGGAATATACTAAAAACTCCTTCTGAGGTAGGATACAAAAAATACATAGAAATACAAAAACAGGGCTTCCCCAGTGGCGCAGTGGTTGAGAGTCCGCCTGCCGATGTGGGGGACATGGGTTCGTGCCCTGGTCCGGGAGGATCCCACATGCCGCGGAGCGGCTGGGCCCGTGAGCCATGGCCGCTGAGCCTGCGCGTCCGGAGCCTGTGCTCCGCAGCGGGAGAGGTCACAGCAGTGAGAGGCCCGTGTACTGCAAAAAAAACCCCAAAAAACAAAAACAGATTATACTGTATTGTATGGTAGATTGTGCTTCCTTATACCTTTAGCTAAGTCTATGGTTCTAAAATGATCTTTCACTAAAGGCATAAAAATATGATGAAAACCGACTAGAGAAAAAAATAAGTGTCCAAATTGTAAGCAATAAATGCCAGCCGTGAAAGCTGTAGAACTTATTAGTCTTTCAGTAGCTAAAGGTTATACATTGCCTAAATCTGTAATGTTAACAACCAAATACTCCATCACTGTTTCCCTGTAATCCAAACCCAATCTTTTTACTCCTATCTGAATTTTGGCAAGGATCACCAACATAAACCTGTTCCACTGGCACTGTAAAGCTGTTTAAAAAGACCTACTGACAGTTATCTTAAGGATTATAACTATTTTTTGCAATCCATAAATTAGTTTTCAGGTTTGTGGTCAACTGTATTTTAATTATGGGTATATCCCACATTCTACTGAAATGACAAATGTTAAATTGCCAAACCACCTTTCAGAAAATACATACAGGTGAGTCTAACACATGTGTTAATTTCACTTTCACTGAGTACTGTTGATGAACTAAGGTGATATCTTTGATTACCGACAGCCACTGGTCTAATTTAGCTGCATTCAGAGCGTGGCAGCAATCCTGTTTAACTCCATAGTAGCAAAGAATGAGTCAGTATGTCTTCAGCTTCATTCCTTGTAACAGCGGTTCTCAAACTTTTTGGTCTCCATACACCCCTTTACTCTATTTTTTTTTTTTTTTTTTTTTGCGGTACACGGGCCTCTCACTGCTGTGGCCTCTCCCGTTGCGGAGCACAGGCTCCGGAAGCGCAGGCTCAGCAGCCATGGCTCACGGGCCCAGCCGCTCCGCAGCATGTGGGATCCTCCCGGACCGGGGCACGAACCCGCGTCCCCTGCATCGGCAGGCGGACTCTCAACCACTGCGCCACCAGGAAAGCCCACACTCCTTTACTCTTGTACAAATTGTTGAGGTTTCCAAAGAGCTTTTGTTTAGGTGGGCTATACCTATTAGCATTGATCAGACTAGAAATAAAGCCTGAGAAATTACTATGTACAAGAACACACAGGCCACATTCCATCAGGCATCAGAACTATGGTAACATTCCATGTCATGTAGTTTCTGGAACACTCCACTTACACTCCTGAGAGAATGAGAATGAAAAAGGTAAATAACAACTTATTATTATTATGAAAATAGCGTCAGCCTCATGGGTGTCTCAAAAGGGTCTCAGGGACCCCATTCCCAGATCACAATTTGAGAACTGATGACTTATATTTGGAGAAGCCAAATTACATTATTCCTCTAACGTTTTTCTTGTTCTTGTCTTTAAAATGACCAGATGTCTATTTTCCCTTCCAAGGATAGCATAACCTTCCTTGCATTTTAGTCTAGGAAGTCTGTAATCCATATTTTGGATGGTTTCCAAGTTACTGCAGGTTACTATACTATACTGTTAACTTTTTTCTACTGCTTTTCTTTATTTGTTTATATCTGGTACGTGAAGGACTCCCCTAGATTCGTCAGGTCTTAAGTGTTCATTCTCCATTTTTGCCTTAGAACATTTCTGTTTGTAACTCGGGGGCACCTGGGTTTTCTCCTCCCTATTTTCTTTTTGCTACTTTTCTTCTTTGCTTTCTTTTATCTTCTAAGATTTTATGCCCTCAGAACTTAGCTACTTACAATATTTGTCTTTCAGTTTTTAGCTGTTCTCAGAAATGTTAAAACTCTCTACAGGCAGAAGCAAGAAGAACGACAATCCTGCAGCCTGTGGAACAAAAACCACATTCACAGAAAGATAAGACAAGATGAAAAGGCAGAGGGCTATGTACCAGATGAAGGAACAAGATAAAACCCCAGAAAAACAACTAAGTGAAGTGGAGATAGGCAACCTTCCAGAAAAAGAATTCAGAATAATGATAGTAAAGATGATCCAGGACCTCAGAAAAAGAATGGAGGCAAAGATCAAGAAGATGCAAGATACGTTTAACAAAGACCTAGAAGAATTAAAGAACAAACAAACAGAGATGAACAATACAATAACTGAAATGAAAAATACACTAGAAGGAATCAATAGTGGAATAAATGAGGCAGAAGAACGGATAAGTGACCTGGAAGACAGAATGGTGGAATTCACTGCTGCGGAACAGAATAAAGAAAAAAGAATGAAAAGAAATGAAGATAGCCTAAGAGACCTCTGGGACAACATTAAACGCAACAACATTCGCATTATAGGGGTCCCAGAAGGAGAAGAGAGAGAGAAAGGACCAGAGCAAATATGTGAAGAGATTATAGTCGAAAACTTCCCTAACATGGGAAAGGAAATAGCCACCCAAGTCCAGGAAGCGCAGAGAGTCCCATAAAGGATAAACCTAAGGAGAAACATGCTGAGACACATAGTAATAAAATTGGCAAAAATTAAAGACAAAGAAAAATTATTGAAAGCAGCAAGGGAAAAACGACAAATAAAATACAAGGGAACTCCCATAAGGTTAACAGCTGATTTCTCAGCAGAAATGCTACAAGCCAGAAGGGAGTGGCATGATATACTTAAAGTGATGAAAGGAAAGAACCTACAACCAAGATTACTCTACCCGGCAAGGATCGCATTCAGATTCGATGGAGAAATCAAAAGCTTTACAGACAAGCAAAAGCTAAGAGAATTCAGCACCACCAAACCAGCTCTACGACAAATGCTAAAGGAACTTCTCTAAGTGGGAAACACAAGAGAAGAAAAGGACCTACAAAAACAAACCCAAAACAATTAAGAAAATGGTCATAGGAACATACATATCAATAATTACCTTAAACGTGAATGGATTAAATGCTCCAACCAAAAGACACAGGCTTGCTGAATGGATACAAAAACAAAAGACCCACTTCAGACCTAGGGATACATACAGACTGAAAGTGAAGGGATGGAAAAACGTATTCCATGCAAATGGAAATCAAAAGAAAGCTGGAGCAGAAATACTCATATCAGATAAAATAGACTTGAAAATAAAGAATGTTACAAGAGACAAGGAAGGACACTACATAATGACCAAGGGATCAATCCAAGAAGAAGATATAACAATTATAATATAGGAGCACCTCAATACATAAGGCAACTGCTAACAGCTATAAAAGAGGAAATCGACAGTAACACAACAATAGTGGGGGACTTTAACACCTCACTTACACCAATGGACGGATCATCCAAAATGAAAATAAATAAGGAAACAGACGCTTTAAATGACACAATAGGCCAGGTAGATTTAATTGATATTTATAGGACATTCCATCCAAAAACAGCAGATTACACCTCTCAAGTGCGCACGGAACATTCTCCAGGATAGATCACATCTTGGGTCACAAATCAAGCCTCAGTAAATTTAAGAAAACTGAAATCATATCAAGCATCTTTTCTGACCACAACGCTATGAGATTAGAAATGAATTACAGGGAAAAAAATGTAAAAAACACAAACACATGGAGTCTAAACAATACGTTACTAAATAACCAAGAGCTCGCCGAAGAAATCAAAGAGGAAATCAAAAAATACCTAGAGACAAATGACAATGAAAACACGACGATCCGAAACCTATGGGATGCAGCAAGAGCAGTTCTAAGAGGGAAGTTTATAGCTATACAAGCCTACCTCAAGAAACAAGAAAAATCTCAAGTAAACAATGTAACCTTACACCTGAAGGAACTAGAGAAAGAAGAACAAACAGAACCCAAAGTTAGCAGAAGGAAAGAAACCATAAAGATCAGAGCAGAAACAAATGAAATAGAAACAAAGAAAACAATAGCAAAGATCAATAAAACTAAAAGCTGGTTCTTTGAGAAGATAAACAAAATTGATAAACCATTAGCCAGACTCATCAAGAAAAAGAGGGAGAGGACTCAAATCAATAAAATTAGAAATGAAAAAGGAGAAGTTACAACAGACACCACAGAAATACAAAGCATCCTAAGAGAATACTACAAGCAACCCTATGCCAATAAAATGGACAACCTGGAAGAAATGGACAAATTCTTAGAAAGGTATAACCTTCCAAGACTGAACCAGGAAGAAATAGAAAATATGAAGAGACAAATCACAAGTAATGAAATTGAAACTGTGATTAAAAATCTTCCAACAAACAAAAGTCTAGGACCAGATGGCTTCACAGGTGAATTCTACCAAACATTTCGAGAAGAGCTACTGCCCATCCTTCTCAAGCTCTTCCAAAAAATTGCGGAGGAAGGAACACTCCCAAACTCATTCTATGAGGCCACCATCACCCTGATACCAAAATCAGACAAAGATACTACAAAAAAAGAAAATTACAGACCAATATCACTCGTGAACATAGATGCAAAAATCCTCAACAAAATACTAGCAAACAGAATCCAACAACACATTAAAAGGATCATACACCATGATCAAGTAGGATTTATCCCAGGGATGCAAGGATTCTTCAATATATGCAAATCAGTCAATGTGATACACCATATTAACACTGAAGGAGAAAAACCACATGATCATCTCAATAGATGCAGAAAAAGCTTTTGACACCCATTCCTGCCTGCTCCATAACTCTGGAGAGTTATGATAAAAACTCTCCAGAAAGTGGGCAAAGAGGGAACCTACCTCAACATAATGAAGGCCATATATGACAAACCCACAGCAAACAACATTCTCAATGGTGAAAAACTGAAAGCATTTCCTCTAAGATCAGGAACAAGACAAGGATGTCCACTCTCACCACTATTATTCAACATAGTTTTGGAAGTCCTAGCCATGGCAATCAGAGAAGAAAAAGAAATAAAAGGAACACAAATTGGAAAAGAAAAAGTAAAACTGTCACTGTTTGCAGATGGCATGATACTATACATAGAGAATCCTAAAAATGCCACCAGAAAACTACTAGCGCTAATCAATGAATTTGGTAAAGTTGCAGGATACAAAATTAATACACAGAAATCTCTTGCATTCCTATACACTAATGATGAAAAATATGAAAGAGAAATTAAGGAAACACTCCCTTATACGACTGCAACAAAAAGAATAAAATACCTAGGAATAAACCTACCTAAGGAGGTAAAAGACCTGTACTCAGAAAACTATAAGACATTGATGAAAGAAATCAAAGATGACATAAACAGATGGAGAGATATACCACGTTCTTGGATTGGCAGAATCAAATTGTGAAAATGACTATACTACCCAAAGCAATCTACAGATTCAATGCATTCCCTATCAAATTACCAATGGCATTTTTTACAGAACTAGAACAAAAAATCTTAAAATTTGTATGGAGACTCAAAAGACCCTGAATAGCCAAAGCAGTCTTGAGGGAAAAAAACACAGCTGGAAGAATCAGACTCCCTGACTTCAGACTATACTACAACGCTACAGTAATCAAGACAATATGGTACTGGCACAAAAACAGAAACATAAATCAATGGAACAAGATAGCCCAGAGATAAACCCACACACCTATGGTCAATTAATCTATGACAAAGGAGGCAAGGATAAACAATGGAGAAAAGACAGTCTCTTCAATAAGGGGTGCTGGGAAAACTGGACAGCTACATGTAAAAGAATGAAATCAGAACACTCCCTAACACCATACACAAAAAGAACCTCAAAATGAATTCAAGACCTAAATGTAAGACCGGACACTATAAAACTCTTAGAGGAAAACATAGGAAGAACACTCTTTGACATAAATCACAGCAAGATCTTTTTTGACCCACCTCATAGAGTAATGGAAATAAAACCAAAAATAAACAAATGGGACCTAATGAAACTTAAAAGCTTTTGCACAGCAAAGGAAACCATAAACAAGACGGAAAAGACAACCCTCAGAATAGGAGAAAATATTTGCAAACAAATCAACAGACAAAGGATTAATCTCCCCAATATATAAACAGCTCATGCAGCTCACTATTAAAGAAACAAACAACCCAATCCAAAAATGGGCAGAACACCTAAATAGACATTTCTCCAAAGAAGACATACAGATGGCCAAGAAGAACATGAAAAGCTTCTCAACATCACTAATTATTAGAGAAATGCAAATCAAAACTACAATGAGGTATCACCTCACACCAGTTAGAATGGGCATCATCAGAAAATCTACAAACAACAAATGCTGGAGAGGGTGTGGAGAAAAGAAACCCTCTTGCACTGTTGGTGGGAATGTCAATTGATACAGCCACTATGGAGAACAGTATGGAGGTTCCTTAAAAATCTACAAATAGAATTGCCATATGATCCAGCAATTCCACTACTGGGCATATACCCAGAGAAAACCATAATTCAAAAAGACACATGCACCCCAATGTTCATTGCAGCACTATTTACAATAACCAGGACATGGAAGCAACCTAAATGCCCATCGACAGATGAATGGATAAAGTAGATGTGGTACATATATACAGTGGAATATTACTCAGCCATAAAAAGGAACGAAATTGGGTCATTTGTTGAGACGTGGCTGGATCTAGAGACTGTCATACAGAGTGAAGTAAGTCAGAAAGAGAAAAACAAAGATCGTATATTAACGCATGTAGGTGGAACCTAGAAAAATGGTACAGATGAACCGGTTTGCAGGGCAGAAGTTGAGACACAGATGTAGAGAACAAACGTATGGACATTAAGGGGGGAAGCCCCGGGGGTGGTTGTTGTTGGTGTGATGAATTGGGCGATTGGGATTGACATGTACACACTGATGTGTATAAAACTGATGACTAATAAGAGCCTACTGTATAAAAAAATAAAATAAAATTTAAAAATTAAAGAAAAAATTTCAGAAAGAAAAAAAAAACCTCTCTACAAATATCTGATGAACAGAATCACAGTGAAACTATTTGCTTAAGCCTTCTAGTTTTCTAAGTGTTTTACCAGCCCATAAAAATAATAATTTACTGTGGAAACTTAGCCAACCATACTTTTATTTATTTATCAGCATAAATTACCAAGATGACCAAACGTAAATGATTTCTTTGGGTATTTCTCAGAATTTAGCCACTATTTCCTCAAAATTATATAAATCTAACTCAATAAAATGACATGTTCTTACTACTCCTTGGGAAGATAATGATTTCATATAAGATCACAGATATTTTAGTTTGGTTTCAATCACAGAATGAATGGGTTTTCATGTTTTAAACGAAAGCCATCTCTTGCCAGTAGTATTTCAAGGAGTCATTTTGGAATTTTAGAACTTAGAGATGAATAAGAAGCCCTTGGGGAGCTAATCTAACCAAGCTGTTTTACACATGAGGTGTCTGAAGGCTGAAGTGCTCATGTGATTGGTTAGGGACCTTGGGCAAGTGGCCAGGTGACCACTAGCTTGTCTCTTTCACTTCATTAAATTGCCTTTGGAGTAATAAACTATTGGACTGAAGAGGTTTTAGAGATCATCTAATTCAACACCATCATTTTATAGAACTGAAAACTTAGACAGAATATGGTTTAAAAATGATAATATGCAAAAGCATCTTGCACAATATCTGGCGCATAGTAGAAATTCAATAAATATTAACTTCCTTTTTGGGCCCATGGTCCAGTTAGGAACCCAGATATTCTAACACCTACCTAACTGCTGTCATATATCTTTATTCTGAACAAAAAAGCCCTACTGACGATTGAATCTGATCTTACCTTTTATAAGCAGCATTATTTTATAAGGTAAGTATTTATGAACAATTTATTCTGAGCCCTGGAGTATATAATAAGTACTATTCGATTACTATTTTATTCATTGAGCCTATTAGAATTAATTCTTTAAAAATACGAACTACATTTTAAAATATGAGTAGAGGGACTTCCCTGGTGGCGCAGTGGTTAAGAATCCGCCTGCCAATGCAGAGGACACAGGTTCGAGCCCTGGTCCAGGAAGATCCCACATGCCGTGGAGCAGCTAAGCCCGTGCGCCACAACGACGGAGCCTGCGCTCTAGAGCCCACGAGCCACAATTACTGAGTTTGCGTGCCACAACTACTGAAGTCTGCGCCCCTAGAGCCCTGTGCTCCGCAACAAGAGAAGCCACCGCAGTGAGAAGCCCACGCAATGCAACGAAGAGCATCCCCCACTCACCACAACTAAAGAAAGCCCGCGCACAGCAACGAAGACACAACGCAGCCAAATTAATTAATTAAATTAAAAAAATAAAAATAAAATAAAATATGAGTAGATTAACATTTTCTTAATAATTGGGCAGAATATTACTAAATGAACTTTCCAAAATACCCTTTTTCACAAAGAAAAGAGATGAGTAGAAAGAGTACCTCCTTTCCACAACAGTTACATCGCTTTGCCTGCTCCTAACACATAGCTCAAACTGATGCTGGAACAAGAAAGCACAGAGTACTGGTTTAGGAGTCATAAGATATATGTTCTGGTCCTGGTTCTGCCACTCACTGATGGATGACCACGGGCAAGTCTCACTGATTCATGATTTCTACACCTGTAAAGTGGCCATACATAAGCTTGCCTTTATAGGACCGTTCTAAGGCTCAAATGAAGATTATCTATCTATCCATCTATCTATCCATCTATCTATCTATCTATCTATCTATCTACCTACCTACCTACCTACCTACCTACCTACCTACCTATCTATCTATCTATCGGGTCCTACATGTACAGAATATTCCATGGTATAGTGAAAAACAATATAGAATATTCAGGAAATCTGGGTACCGGTCTGGGTCAGCTCATCACTGTCTTTCCATGATACCTTGAACAAGTGACTTTTTTTTTTTTTTTTTAAATCTGCAAAATGCAAGGTTCAAATTAGATGGTGCTGCACAGGACCAATTTGGAAAAAGGGAAGTGAGGCAAAGTAGCCTTGCTTTGAACAATTTTCTTAGGTTTTCAAGTATTATACCATTTGAAGAATGGGTTTTGCCAAAAATATTTAAAAGCTTGACAATGTTATATCAGTTCTTTGCCATCTGTTTGCAACAGGAAATGAAATAATAGGTACATTTTCAGCAAATTATTTCAAAAAAGAAAAAATGTTTTTTTTACCTTGCATCCTTCACAAGCATGAACTCCATAGTGGAACCCTGAAGCTTTATCCCCACAGACACGGCATTCAATTGCCATGAGGGAGTTGGAAGGCTCTTCGTGAGGCTTATTGTACAGCTGAGTCTTTTCAGAATAGTAAGGTGGGGATGCAGGCTCCACTTTGATTGCACCTGTGTATAGAAAAACATGAGCAGGTAATTATCACGTGAAAAACAATGCTCGACAAGCAACAGGGAAGTCACTATAGTACACCTTGGTGCCATTATTTTATTATTTAAGTTAGATGCACTATGGAACGTGAAAAATACACAGGAAAAAGTAGGCTTTGTAATCACAGGCAAGTCGCAACACCTCTAGCCCCACCTGTGAAAAAAAATGGGGTTAACTTTGTGGTTAACTTTTAACTTTGTGGTTCTATGACCGTCCAATACCTCGTAATACTAAAGCTCTAACAGGCAACATATGGTATTTGAGATCATTAAGGTTACTTTGCTACATAATGTGCTGTATTTGGCATTCGTGACAATATTAAATTATACATTTTAATTTAAGTGTTGCATTTTAGAAGTGTTTTAAAACCACTCTTGCAAAGGAAACAGAAGGAACATTGCCATGAAAAGGTATGGTAAGCCCAGCTTGAAGGTACATGAAAAATAAGAGAGCAGGTTCCCATCAATGCTGAGTCAGAAAAGATGGTTTGTAAAATGATCTCTGATAGAGAGAGGCCCTATGGAAAGCAAGCACTATCTTTCCGTTGGTCAGGATCAGGCCTGTTAAATTTTCATATCAGGCTCCAACTGAAAGCCACACATATAAATATAACCAAGTATATCATTTATCTTAAAAAAAAAAAACTAGAACTACAGGAAGTTCTTACTTATTGTCAAGTAATGGCTGCAGTTACATGGCGGTGGCTCTGGAAAAACAGCATATCAGCAAAGAGATAAAAATCAAGGAAAGAGCATCATAGAAATTTAATCTTGAAAAGTGCAGCTTTAGTTTTTCTCGAGTCTGATGGCTTGATGTGAATTGCGTTAATGGCATGGAGATTTATCAATAGCCTACAACGTCAACATTTAAATTTGTGCTGAAAAATAGGTTTCACTGGAAGCTGTTCAAACTGCAGAATTAGTAAAGATGCAACAGTGATTTAGAGATAAGTTATAAAAAGTGACAAAATGTTCCTTATCTACTTACAAGTGGAAAAAAGAATTCAAAGTGTGGGGGGGATGGACTCTTAGCCTGAGATGCACCTGGCAAGGTAATCAGGCTGGAAAATGTCCCTGAGAAGGGAAGAAAAAAAAGAAAGAGAGAAGGGAAGCAGGCAGGAAGGGTGGGGGTGGGGGCGGAGAAAGATGATAGCGTGTTCACACACTACCTTCCTTTTTGGTCAATTATAAATGCCCACTATTTCATGGATCAATGGGTGAATAAATGAATGGTAAATGGCTTCACTATAGGCTTTAGTCTCTGGAGCATTTACCCCAGTGTGAGTGAGATATTAGTCCAACTCTAGTCTCAGTAGTCTGAAAAGTGAAATAAACCGCATACTTTGGTACTCTTGGAGTTTCAGGTCATACTTATAATCCGCAACCATTGGGTCAGCTCTTGGGAACGGAATGTCTTCATAGTGTGGAGCGGAAATGCTGGAGAAATCAACGGTGGTGAAGGGCTTGATGTCAAAGGAGTGGGAGTGGTCGTCCATCACAGAAAGATCCACGGAGCTGATCCCAAAGTTGGTGGGCCAAAACGGCATCTCTGTGTCCACCATGGTAATTTCTGAAATGGAGAAAAGAATAGCTATGATGTTAGTCCTGGAGGACGGTGCCATCCTGTAAAGATCCACAGAAAGGGAACAGAAAGAGTCTTGGGTCAAGTGATGTCACCTAGGTGATCATGGGGAGAGCAGGGAACACAGCCACCTTCTTAGTGCCGTCCAGGCTGTTGAACTAATGGAGGGAAGTCACCCCTTACCTGGACGTCACAGTTGAGGACCCTCTAACAGTGTCACGTGTACGGCATACCCACATCAATGTCCTAGAAACAGCCCTGCTCTCTTCAGAGCAGGATGGCTTTCCTAAGGGTATCTGGGAATGGGCCTCTTGTTTTTTCCCAGCAAGCAGAGAGCTAAAGAATGTAGCTCTCAAAGGCTGACTCTTGCAAGAGGTTAAAGATTCCAGCTGTGGTCTTCATAAGAAAAACAAAGCGCCTTGAAAACACAAATAAGGAGACTAGGGCTGTGAATGTGCTTCAGTGGTTCCAAGAGGACGCATCAGGCACGGTTTGGGTTCACATGTCTGAATATCTACATGAATAAGTACCCAAACAACTTGAAGTTATCTGTGTTACAGTACAAACACTACACTGGTGATAGCTTAAAGGTCATACGGGGTCTCAATGACATCCAGAAAAAAGTGTGTGCTCCTAATGACAGGGGCAGCCATTGAACAAATTTCATCTAAACCTACCTAACCCACGTCACTCCATTTACTTTGTCCATCTCCTCAGCATGCTTATTTTCTATTTCATTATCCATTTTTCTTAGTATATATTACTTTCCTATCAAAATACACCTCTCTTGTCTCAACTGCAATATCCACAAAAGTAGGTTCATCAACTATTTCTCATCATGCCTATTGCAAAGTTCTTCTGTAGACAAAGTAAAGGTTGACTGAGTTAAAGTTAGTGTATATGCTTCTGTATGAATACTGGGAAATGAAAATAAGGATGCAAAAAACGTCTGGGTTGCAAGAAAAATTGTCTGCTCATCATTTTACTGGTTTATTTTTGTTTCACTTTTAACATATGACTTCAGTGACTGCCTGCCAACCAATGTCAGGCTTCTCAACACAGGAATCATATCCCTAGGGGTCATGTATTTTATTGAAAAGTTTCAGGGAAAATTTTAATGAGAAAATAGTTATTTATGTGTAAATAAACAGAGCAAAAAATTCACGTGATTTTAAAGATATACTATGAAACTCCTAAAAAAACTTTATACTTGTAGTACATTTCATGGCTAAAAGAACGCTATTTTTAAAAAAGAATAGACTATTTTAAAAAGCAGCTTTAGGTTTACTTAAAAATTGAGCAGAGGGCTTCCCTGGTGGCGCAGTGGTTGGGCGTCCGTCTGCCGATTCAGGGGGCACGCGTTCGTGCCCCGGTCCGGGAAGATCCCACATGCCACGGAGCGACTAGGCGTGTGGGCCATGGGCACTGGGCCTGCGCGTCCGGAGCCTGTGCTCCGCAGCGGGAGAGGCCACAACGGTGAGAGGCCCGCGTACCGCAAAAAAAAAAAGAAAAAAAAACAAAAAAAAAACATTGAGCAGAAACCACAAAGTTCTCATATACCCTTTTCCCTTTCTCCCTCCCCCGCAAACCCTGAAACACACAGTTTCCCCTATTATTAACGTGCATTTCCCCTATTATTAACACTCGTATTAGTGTGGTATGCTTGTTGACAAAACTGATGAACCAACAGTGATACATTATGATGAACTAAAACGCACAGTTTACAGTAGAATCCACTCTTTGTGTTGTTCATTCTATGGTTTTGACAAATGCGTAATGTCAAGTATCCACCATCACAGTAGCCCACAGGATGGTTTCACTGCTCTAAACACCCGACGTGCTCTACCTATTCATCCCTCCCCTCCTCCCCCGAGAACGCTGACCTTGTTGTCCTCTTCTACTAAGGGCAATTTTTGGTGGAAAAGCAGGGGAAGCACTGACCTACATCATAAATTGAAAAGTCTCTGCGTGGCATTCAAGGCCCTCCCTGACAGTCTGCCTTACTTTTTCAGTGTCATTTTCCACTCGGGATCCCAGACCTCACCCGCATTCTCATCAGTGCTGTGCTTGGGCGCATCACACGGTGTGCCCAGGGCAGACACTCTGCACCGTCTAGTCCGCTCATGGCTGTTCATGCTGCTTCCTGAAGCTGTTCACCCTCCTCCTGTCCCTCAGCACCACCCGTCAAAACTCCCGTCTGTCTTTCCCACGGTAGTGGGGAATCCCACACTGGTCCAAAAGCTACTCTCTCCATGAAACCTTCCACGAATTCTCCAACTTAAAAACACTCTCCATTCTCCGTGTTCCCACAGCACTGAGTACCTCTCTTTCCCTCTGGTATAATTATTTGGATAAGTATCTCCGCTGTTAGATTTCCAGTTCTGGAGCAAAGGACAGGGTCTTATTATTCTGTTTTCCTTTTAGACCTTATGCATAGTTGTTGTTTACTAAACGCTTGCCAACTGAATGATCATATTTTATAGGGAAGGAAAGAACAAGTATTCATTTTTCTGTGAAAATGGAAAAAATAAAGATACTTTCTCAGTGGTTTAGTTTTGCTAAGACTTAAGCTCCCCAGAAAAGATGTAATCTTCAATATCATAAATAAAATACAGTTTAAGATGTAACTCCTCCTCTCAACAACGTATACTCAGTTTTTCCCTTCTGATAATTGCAGGAGGAAGATTAGGGTACTGTAAACTTTTTCTCTACATAGAAAGGACAAAGGAAGAAAGAAAAACCGTTTGCCTCTTCATCTCTATGAAAACAAATTATCCCAGTACACACTTTCCTTCCCCTCTTTCCCTTCTCCTTGTCCTCTTACTCTGGGGCATCTTGACCTAAACAATATTACTCCACAGGGGCCGTGGTTACTGGGAGGCACAGTGGTTCCCTAGACATTTTATTTTGACTTAAAGATGGGGTCCAGGGAGCCTGCTTCTAATTTTGTCTCCAGAAAACATAAGCTACTGTTTCTGCCAAGCTGTAAGTTGAGTAGGTGTTTTTCGTGACTCCATGCAATTACTCATGAAAGAACAAATGAACAAAACGCTTGCATGGACGACAGTCCTTCTCAGGGATAAGTAACAATGTCTTAACTTTCCAGCTGGGTGAGAGAAGTGCATTACATCAGGCACATCATTAATTTCACAGCCTTTGGTGTGTTTCAAGCAGGCAGGAGTCTTGAGGCAGACACTGTGGGGAAGGACGTAATCGTGTGCCATTTACCTCAGACCTTCACCTTGGCTTTAAACTCTACGATACTCAATGAGCAGACTTCACAACACGCCAAAGTATAATGTAGTTCAAACAAAAAGACATATCATGCAAAAACACAGCAACTTCTCTCATCTGAGAGGCATCATTATTCGGGAGTATGGAAGTGGGTCAGAAAAGATGTTAAATGATAAAAATCAAGCACTAGAACTCTACAGTTTACCTTCGGGGTTCTACGTTGTCCCTTATGAAATGAAAAGAAAAACTTCTACTAGAATGTCTAGGGAAATGCTGCACCTCCTTAATAATGACATTAGCTAATATTAATGGAACCCTAAATCTCTGCTAAGTATTATACCAAATACAACGCTTGGACTGTCTCACTGAATGCTCACAACGGCCCCATGAGGTAGGTACACTTATAAATCCCCTTAAAGGAGAGGAAACTGAGGCACAGTTATGGAAATAACTTGCCTAAAACCACCCAGCTACTAAGGAGTCCAGCTAGGTTATGAACCCAGATGGTCTAAAACTCCACAGCCCGCACACGTGACTTCCTAAACTTAATACTGATTAGAAAAACAAATCTCTTCCTGATCTTCTAGTTCTATATTAAATAACAATTAATGTCGACGAAGCTTCGCTGAACACCTATCATGTGCCAGGTACAGGGGGCTGGGGATGCACTATGAAGGGTAATTTTCAAATGGAAGCTTCATTGGAGAAACATGTTAAGCTGAACAAGAGTGGGTGCAGGAAAGAGCCTTTCCTACATGTCTAAAACTTAGTAGCCCTGTTGGAAGTGACCTTAGAAAGACACTTAATCACCAATCATTTTCAATCTCTTCTCATTTGTTTCAGTTCAAGGTCATGGTACTCATAAATATTATTCATCCAGCCCCTCCTTATTGATCTATTCAAATCACTTTGCAGTGTGAACTGACCTGTGAATTTCCTAATTCCTCTCCCGTTACAAGAGCCGATATCCAGAGACAAAAATCACTCTGAAATGTCAGAGCAGAAAGGGCGTTTTGGAGATAATCTAAGCTCCCCATCTGGCAGTTGAAGAAAACCAGGCAAAGTGATGTGCTCAGGAGCTCAGGGGAAGAGGCCGAGTCCACGAGAGTCCAGGTTCTCTGTCTCCTACCCCTAGCATCCTCCGCACTGCATTACGAAGTCGTTACCATGTGTAAATACGTTGAAAAGGGGACTTTTTAATCTATACCAATTTTCACAGATCCAGACTTTTCGGTCTTAACTAACACACAGGAATGACATCAAATTTATGAAGGAAAAATGTCTCATGCAAGGAGCCATTTACTGGTTGACAAATTAGAATAAAGAAATTGGTAGTAGAATTTGTTTCTAACAAAAGTAATAAACTCCGAATTCATCAAAAGGTTTAGGGAACAGTCTCATAAAGTGAGCATCGTATCCGTCCAGGTCTTTACATAATAAATACAGATGTATGTATTTTATTTGTTTGTTT
This sequence comes from Monodon monoceros, assembly GCF_005190385.1. NCBI lineage: Eukaryota > Metazoa > Chordata > Mammalia > Artiodactyla > Monodontidae > Monodon > Monodon monoceros. Next base: position 97,570,643 of record NW_021703780.1, on the reverse strand, counting down.
GTTCGTTGCAGGTTGCTGTTCTGAACATTAACAACTGAAGATGGAGAGCTAGTAGCGAGTTAGAAGCCCTGGGTTTGAATCCTGACCTCTTTCTTGTCAATTTTGTGATCTCTTTATCCCTAATTATCCCCATCTGTAAATAATCATACTGCCGACCTCACAGAGTTGCTGTGAAGATTCAGTTAAATGATACATGTAAAGCATCCAGCATAGGGCCAGAAAGTAAGTTCTCCATAAATGTAATTATTGGTAGTAGTGGTAACTTTTGTCACCAGAGTAACCAGAGTACTAGAATCATGTAAAAGGTAGGCTAAAAGCTCCCCAACGCTACCACTAGGGGACAGGAAAAGGAAGAAACAGCAGCAAAGTCCCATTGTTCAAAGAGGATTACGCCTAAAACAGATGTCCTGTTTTAAAGGCCTCTGCAAAAGGAGAGTCCACAGCCTCTCTGGGTTACTCATTCCAATGCTAAATTGCTCTTCTGTAGCCAGGAAAGTCTATGTTTTATCTGGCATTTCCCCAACTGTGTTATACATATGTTAATGATGTTCCTTTTAAAATAATTAAAAAGAAAAAAAATTCTCGTGGGCAAATAAACTTAGGAAATGCTAGGTGAAGCCAGTTTAAATGGGTCTATTGCAGGACTTCTTAGAATTATATGCTAATAATCCACGAGAAAATACAAGAGAGGGGAGGGTATCGCACACAACGTTTGAGGAGTTTACCATCTGATGGAACAGAGTTTGTGAAATGATGGCCTAACCTATGTTGTTGGAGTTTGTACATTTTTCTTTCATTTTCTAAACATACAGTTATCATCCTCTGCGTACTTGACCTTTACCACATGTACTTGAAAAGTTTTATTAAGTTATCCCTTAGGTTTTCTTTAACTTTAGAGTGACTAAGGGCAAGGGTTTATGTTGGTTAAAACAACGAGAGAAAGGATTTCTAACTTAAACCACAGAGAAAGGAATCACTGTAAAGACGAATGCTCTTTTTACAGAGACTATCCTAAAAGCCTCCAGGCAGGAAAAAAAAAAAAAGTCCCCTAAAAAGGGTCAGGAATCAGAATGACACTGAACTGCTCAAAAGCAGCGCGGGAAGCTAGAAAATCAACAGAGCAGTCTTTTCAAAATTCAAAGAAAAAAATTATTTCCAACTTAGAATTTTATATTCAGCCAAACCATCACTCAGGTGTAAGAGGAGAATAAAGACATTTTCAGAAATATGAGACCTCAAAAAAAAGTCACCTCCCGTGTGTTTTTCCCTAGAGTTCTACACCAGAACAAAAAGGAAACATGGGATCCAGGAAGCAAAGGATTGAGGTACAGGAGAGAGGTGGAAGGAAGACCCAGGACAACAGGTCCTGAGCAGAACCTGTTCGTTGAGAAAATGGATCAGAGGATGCCGGTGGCCTCATGAGATTCCCTGAGAAACCGCAATGCCTGAGACATGCAAATGCCCACTCTGAGGGAGAGTTTGAGAATGAACTAGTGGCAGGTATGGAGAAAAGGAACAACAGCAAAAGTGAGTAATTACTAATTAAAAAAAAAAAAGAATGATTAACTCCAGAAAAGCAAACAGCTATTCAGGGTCAGAAGTAAAACTGTAGGGCCTTCCCTGCTGGTCCAGTGGTAAAGAATCTGCCTTCCAATACAGGGGACGCGAGTTTGATCCCCCAAACGAAGCCCGCGCCCCAACACGAGAGCCCGTGAGCCACAAGCTACAGAGCCCACATTCTCTGGAGCCCACGCGCCACGACTAGACAGAAGCCTGTGTGCTGCAACGAAGACCCGATGCACCCCCCCAAAAAAGTAAAACTGCAGTATACTGTCCGGCTCAATTGTAAGCGCACTTCCAAAATTACTGCGATGTAAACACAGACAACTAATTTCACCTAAAATTACGAATAACCACACTGTGAGGGTGGGTTGCGGGAGAGGAGGAGTGTAGGTTTTGGGAAAGGGAGTGTGATGGCAAAGGGCTAAATTCTTATCTTCTGCAGCAGTCAGTCAGTGGGTAATCAACACAATTTAACAAATCGCAGTATAAGCATGTTAAACATACAGCAGTAAAAACCAGGAGACATGTGCTTTAAAAAGTTAAAAATCATTGCCTCTGAGAAGTGGGAACCAGGTGTAGGTTGAAGACTGCAGTTCTTCATTAAAAGCTTTGTACTACGATCTGACTTCTAAAACTGTGTACAAATATTACTTTGATGAAAGTAAAAATTAAGTTAAATATCTTTAAACTGCAGTATTTTCCCATGATTTCACCTAACAGAGGGAGTAAATATATTCCTTGTCTGTTTCCCAGTCCTCTTAAAAGGACTTATCATGCAATAACCTGGAAAAGTAGAGAGAATTTTAATGTAGTTTCAAGTAAAATAAAGGAGTATCAGAAAATATTTCTGATACTTGACCAACAGATGACTGTCCTTGTGACTCAAGCATTTAAAAAATAAATTCTATCAATTCATTTCTTTTCCTTCACTGGTATGATGAGTTTTAATTAGCAAAGGAAGAAAAAGACTCTGGACCCCATTAGCAGAAGTATAGTTTAATAGTAGCTAATTATTTTTAGGCACTTATCATATGACAGGCACTGTACCTTAGACCCATTACATATGTAATTTATAATTTGTTAATGTAAGTATAATTTAGAAATGTACATATAGTAATATAACTTACATATATAAATAGCCCTATGGGTTGTAAACAATTATAATTACTACCCAATAGACTGAAAACATTAGATAGAAAGAGGTAAGTGATTTGCCCAATACAACTAATAGGTATTGGAACTGGGGTTTGAATTCTGTTATGGTTTCTCTGAACAGAGAACCTCTTATTTTGGACAACAGGAATTAAGAAAAGGATAAAATTCCTTAGTGTGGAATTTTAGTGGATTCCTTAGTGTGTCATTTGTTTCTTTAATATAAGAAAATATGTTTTCATTGTGTTGTCTACTTAGACTATATTACAAACCAAAACCAGTGCTTCTGTCCTGGTGATACTCCCATCGATAGCCTTGGCAGAGGTTGAAAGCATTCTAATACGTATCTTTATATGCACATTTCTTTATAAAGAGCCAGAAGGTCTCATAGCAAATTCCCAAATTCAGACCAACAAAGGGCATATGATCAGCTTTGGAGAAGTCCATGTTAGTTTATGCTTTCTAAAAATTCATTTTCTCTTGCATGGGCCACATCTTGTATAGATAGCTTGCTTAATCCAGTCCTGAGGTATCAGGGGACAGGAAAGATGATAGGATCATGCCCTCATCCAGAATGATCGTTTCTTCTGCTACCTTAGCTGGAGATTCAAGTCCTCTTTCTCATCATGGTCAAACTAGTTCAAGGTTGGTTCTTCTGCTAAAACCACCTTCACATGTTTCTAAAAGGAGACTTACTAAAAACTAGTCAGGACTAAGGCTAAATCTGTTGAACAGTTAGTTACTCTGGTTTAGCTGAAACTCTAGCCTTGCCTAGCACACACCAGCAGCCAGCGAAGACTGGTACTTAGGTCAGAAAAAAGGAACTGGAATGTTTCCTCCTGGCCAGCTCCTTCTGCACAATTTGGTTTTGGTTTTGCAGTGACAGGGGAAGGAAAATGGGAGAGAGGAGACCGAATGGAAAGGAAAAAAATGCAAGGAATGCTCCACAAGTTTGTAGCTACTTAGAAAAGAGGGAACCACCAAAGATCTCCCAAAGGACTGTTTCTCCTTGCTTTGTCCACCCGTCAACCACTGTAAGGGACCTCCTGCAACCAGGAAGAGATAGAGTGGGTAGGTGTTTTTAAAGAAAACTTTACTACTGAAGCATCTCTAATAGCCTGAAATTATGCTAGAGGGGAAAGCTGGCCTTACTCAGAGTTGTTTAGTCTGGCAAAGTGAGTGATACACTACGCTTCTGTTTACTCTTTTGTTTTCAATTTACTGTGCCAAGCACTCTTAATGAGAAGACAATGGTCTTAAGCTATACAAACTCTGAGAACAAAAGTGTCAAAACAGATGTAGCCAGATCACTTGTGGTTATGGGATGAAGTGCAGATTTCCACTAGCTATACTGTATATTATCTTAAAACATATTGCCATGTGATATTAAAATAGCCTTAGTAAGCACTTTTCATTCTAAGTCCTCCTCCTGAGCCATTATAGCATTACCAAAAATATTCTACAAGTAAACATTTGATACAATACAACACTCATCCATGAGTTCAAAAAAACCTCTTCATTAGGAAGGGTGAGAAACTTCATTAATCTGATAAAGAACAGCTATTTAAAAAAGACAAAACAACTAAAGTAGCCATCATACTTGACAATGAAATACCTAAGCTTTCCTTCTGAGGTCAGGAATGAGATAAGGATACTGGCTATCATCAACACTGGAGATCCTATCCAATCCAACAACAACAAGACACAGAATTCGAAAAGTAGAAATAAAACTAACATTACTCACAGATGCCATGATTGTATAAAAAAAAAATAAAACCATTACAGTTAAAAGGAGAATTTAGCAAAGTTCCTGGATATAAGGTTGATGTTAAAAACTCAACTATATTTCTATAAGCCAGCAACAAACAGAAAATGACATTTTGAAATGATGTTTACAATCACATCAAAACCATCAAATACCTAGGGAAAAAAATCTAGCAAAATATGAGTACAATCTCTACGCTGAAAACTCAAAAGTATATTGAAAAAGTATCTAAATAAATGAAGGGACGTGTCATGTTCATGGACTGGAAGGCTCAGTATTATAAAGCTGTCAATCCTCCACATTTATCTATAGATTCAGAATAAATTCCAATCAAAATCCTAGCGTTTCTGCCTGGAAACTGACATGCTGAGCCTAAAATTTATGTAGAAATTTAAACGGCCAAGACTAGCCGAGGCAATCTTGAAGAGAAGAAAAATGCTGGAGGACTTATCCTACCAGATACCAGAACCAATGATAAAGCTACAGTCATTAAGACCAGGTGTTGGTTGGTGCAAAGAGAGAAAAATAGACCAATGCAAGCCCAGAATCAATGCCACGTGTAAACGGTCACCTAGTTCATGAAAAAGTGTCACTGTAGTAGGGCAAGGATAATATTTTCAATAAGCAGAGTAGGTAAACTGGGTATCCACATAGAGGAAGAAAAGGTTCAACCCCACCTTATACCACACACAAAAATCAATTTCACGTGAACTGCAGATCTCAGGGTGAAATATTAAACAAAAGAGCGTTAAAAAGAAAAACTAGGACAACGCCTTATCAACCTTGGAGTAGGCAAAGATTCATTCAACAGGATATAAAAAGCACTGACCATAAAAGAAAAATGTGATACGCTGGACTCTATTAGGATTAAAAACTGTGGTTATCAACCTTGGAGTAGGCAAAGATTCATTCAACAGGATATAAAAAGCACTGACCATAAAAGAAAAATGTGATACACTGGACTCTATTAGGATTAAAAACTGTTCATTAAGTGAATAGAAATGCAACAGAGTGGGAGAAGGTATCTGCAATACACATATTTGACAAAGGTCGCTTTAAAACCCATATCTAAAGTACCTGATATAAAAATAGGCAAAAGACTTGATCAGGTACTTTGCAAAAGAAGATAGCCAAATGGACAACAAATATTTTAAAAGGTGCTTAACTTTACAGGCATCAGAGAAAGGGAAATAAAAATTAGAAACAAAAATTACAAGATGATACCACCACTTACCCACCAGAGTGATAAAATGAAAAAGATAGAAAATGCCAAGAACCAGGAAAGATGTGGAGTGAATGAAACACTCAGACACTGCTGGTGGAGGTATACACTGGTACAGCCGCATTCAGAACCGTTTGGTAGTGACTCAAGGCTGAACACGCCCTACAGCCCAAGTATGTATCTAACAAAATGTGTATACTTGTTCACTGAAAGACCAATACGAGAGCGCTCACAGTTGTACTGTTTGCAATACTGAAAACCACCTGAATGCCCATCATCAGTAGGGTAGGAAGATATATTGTGATATATTCGCACAGTGAAATACCATATAGTAATGAGAATGAAGGGCAATTACACTCAATAACGTGATTAATCTAACAAACAAGTACTGAGCAAAAGAATCCAGATACAAAAGAGTAAACCATGTATGATTCTACTTACATAAAATTCAAAAACAGGCAAAGCTAATCTTTGGGTTAGAAATTAGAATAGTCAGAGAGCTTCTGGAATGCTGGTATTGTTCTCTTCTTTATCTGGGTGCAAATTACACAAGTATGTTCATTTGTGAAATGATTTACACATTTTCTCTAATAAAAAGGTTAAATAAGAGAGATGTTTCATACGGGTCCGGGAAGTCGGGGTTGATAGAAGGAAACGTTAAGACCAACTACATAGCCAGCAAAAACTCTTCCATTTGTATTACAAAGGATTGGTGTAGAATTTCCAGGGCACTCATTTGACAATTTTCCTAGTCAGAAGTTATAAAGCAGTATTGAAATGAATCTTAGTAAACTACCTATTTTTTAAACTGGCTTCCGTGTACAATAAAGGCTAGATACATATTTAACCAAGGTTCTCAAATCAGTGTAAACAAGGCAGGTAAAAATTCACAGGGTGCACACTTCATCCTAAGGAATGAGTATTAGAAGTTATGTTTTTGCTTTAGATATGCTTGGCCTATTCTGTCTTACGAGAACCCTGTATTTTTTTTTAAACAATGCAGGAAATCTTTTTCCAAAAACTAATGCCTACATTAGGAGTCCCGTGTTTGGGAAGTTAATGTGCTTGGAACAGTTGAGTTGTCTTTTGAGACATTCCATTTAAGTGAAATAAATCAACAGGTTAAATCCAAACTACCAATTTTATGCTAACTATTTAACTCTTCTCTGTATCAACAATCTATTTTACAAACCTTGTTTCTTACAAGAGTCATTATATTTTACTATGGTGTTTCTCTTCCCAAAACTTTTCCTTGTTTTACTTTTCTTGGGCATTTTTCTTTCTCAACATCTTAACCTCAGTACATGCTCAGTCAGCAATACAAAACCAAAACCACCTCAAGTCAAGATAACCAATGACCTAAAACTATGTACAAGGTATTTTTCAGGCCCCACAAGAAATACATTATAATGTAGTTCTTGAGCTCGAAAAGTTACCAAGATGAAAGATGTCTGATAACAGAAGAAAGTACAGAGAAAATAAGTGCTCTAAAAACATCGAGGAGACAGAGACTCACACATTCTGAAATAATCAGGGATATCGACTCGGTAGAGACGGGTTTTGAATTATGAGGGCCCAGTGGAGTGATTGGGATTTGGATTATTACTGATAAAGATATTCCAAGGAAAAGATACTTGTCTCCATCATCCAGCATGGCCCTTCTATGACCTGAGTTTATTTAAGCAATAGTAACAAAATGAATATAACACCAAAGAGGATTAGATTTCATATAGGACAGACACTTGCAAATTGGATTGGTTTCTCCTGGTCAGTTGTTTGTACCTTGTAATTGGCTAGAGGTGTGTTGTATCAACGGCAAAGAGATTTCTTCGTAAATGGGAAACATTTCTATGTGAACCTGGCCATAATTAACTCAAACTCACACCTTTGGATCTTTTTAGCATCATACTTTAATCAACTAAGCAAACTTGCCCGGTCTACATAATAGGTTTTTAATTTTTTTTTTGGCAGTGCGGCATGTGGGATCTTAGTTCCCCGATCAGGGACTGAACCTGGGCCCTCAGCAGTGAGAACACAGAATCCTAACCACTGGGACGCCAGGCAATTACCAATAGGTCTTTAATTTTTAAAACTAAACTAAAGGCAGGGTTTTAGGTAAAGTGTAAGACAATAGTAAAATAATATCCAATTACCTTACATTAAAAATATTTAATTGCTAACGCAAAGCAAAAAAAAAAAAAGAATAATGGATATTTTACATTCTCCAAAAAAGTAAGGGGAGCCATCGTGTTCATATGTCTGGAACATGTGAAGGATATCAGAACTTCTGTTCTGTTACTAAGTTTTGTCACTGGCTCTTTGCCAAAACAAGAAATTGAACCTTGGTTTCTTTCTTCTAGAACTATGATTAATAATAAGTATCTTTTAGATAATATCTAAATATTCCGAAAAAAATTCTAAGGAAAAGATTGGAAGAGAGTAAGAAGTAACTCTGACCTAATTAACTATGGAAATAGAAAACTTTTGATACTATGGATAATGAAAATCTGTATTATCCCAAAGTGTAACTTCCGTTTTAGAGGTGAGAAGACACAACATTTGTTGAATACTGATTACGTACCAGACACTGCTCTAAGTGCTTTATATATTGGATATTAGTTACTTAACCAAGTAAGGTACTCTTCTGCTAGCAAATAAGCCTCTTGAGGTTCAAACGAATACTGAAGTATCAAAAGGTAGGCAGACTTGAAAAGAAGCCAGGCATTTGGATAATTCACAAACTTATAACATTCAAATTAATATTCAACTAATGATATTCAAACCAATGGAGGGCCATGGTGCAAATAACTCTAAATAACAGGTAATTCAAAATATATTTGTACCTGGTTTTTAGCATATACTGAATACTGTTGCTTATATTAACATCAGTTTTAGAATATTATTCAGTGTACACTAAACTTTTGTTTTTATACACTAAACAGATTCCAGTGCCTGAACTCAGGAGAAGTACAGCAAGGGATCAGCATGGTCTTAATAAGTCAGCAAGAACTTATTAGTTACCTATTACGTGTTAGATACTGGTGGAATATAGGAGAGAATAAAACTTGGATCTTATCCTCAGTGACTATATAATTTGGCTTAGGTAATATATAAAACAGAAAACAATATCAGGCGGTCTCCAATTAAGGCCTAAATACTGTGATACAGACCAAAAATGATAGAGGATTTTATTCTTTCATTTAACAAGTATTACTGAGCCCCTCTATTCACCGAGCATGTTCTAGGCAGTTGGGATGTAGCAGTGGGTGAGCAAACTAGACAAAGATCTCTGTCCTCACGGCGTTAATGTGCTAGTGAGATAAAACGGACAACAAACAATAAATATGGGCTTCCCTGGTGGTACGGTGGTTAAGAATCCGCCTGCCAGTGCAGGGGACACAGGTTTGAGCCCTGGTCCGGGAGGATTGCCGCGGAGCAACTAAGCCCGTGCACCACAACTACTGAGCCTGCACTCTAGAGCCCGGGAGCCACAAGTACTGAGCCCACGTGCCACAACTACTGAAGCCCCTGCGCCTACAGCCTGTGCTCCGCAACAGGAGAAGCCAGCGCAGTAAGTCTGAGCACCGCAACAGAAGGTAGCCCCCGCTCGCCGCAACTAGAGAAAGCCCGCGTGCAGCAACGAAGACCCAACACAGCCAAAAATAAATAAGTAAATAAATTTTAAAAAAAATAAATAAAATAAACAATAAAAACGATGAACAAATAAATTATATGGCAGGCTAGAAGTTGAGGACTGCTTAGAAATAAGCAAATGTAGAGCGGGGGGAGCGGAAGGGCAGTGGGGAGGACAGATAATTCAACAGGGGATCAAGGCAGTTCTCACTCGAAGGTGAGAGCTGGGCAGTGATTAGAAGCAGCTGAAAGTCAGCCAAGATGTCAGAGGAAGAGGGTTCCCAGAAGGCGCAAGAACTCGAGTGAAAGCACTAAGGCAGGAGCAAGTATGAAACATGGGAGGAACGGCAAGGAGGCCAGTGTGTCTGGAGAGCGGGGAGGGGGGGACGCTGACGGCATGGGGTGTAGGGCTTATGTGTCAGGAGAAGTGGAGTGACTGCAGGGTTGTGAGCAGAGGGACAGACCTGACTTCCATTTTAACGTGATCCCTCTGGATGCTGGGTTGAGACTAGGTTGTTGGGGGCAGAGGCAGGAAAACCTGTCAAGAGACTGGGATAGCCCTCCAGGCAAGGGACAGTGGGTAGCCTGTATCAGATGCTGGCAGTGGAGTGGGGAGAAGACACATATTCCTGCAGGGGAGAGGGAGAGCGATTAACGGTAAGGTATTCAGAGGGCAGACATTACTTGAACCTGACCTTGAAGGACAGAGAGAATTGGAACAGGAGGAAGAATTAGGAGAGGCGTTCCAGGACATGTTAGTTTTGGAGGCAAGAGTGAGTGTGGCTTGTTCTTGGGACAATGATGTTAGTCTAATAAGAGCATGGCAGGCCAGTCTCTGGGGTGTGGAGGGAAATAAGGTACATGAGGTGGAACCAGAATACAAAGAGCTCTGAATGCCAGTGTTCACACTGGTGCCTTGTATATATTGCAGGTGCTCAACACGTATTAGAAAACGGGTAAGAAAGACAGGCTTTTAGGACCACTTATCTGGCAGATTGGATTGGCTGGCTGAGAGTTTCTCATTTAGCTCAGCTAGAAGGCCATACAGAAATCCTGGCATGAGGTAATGAGGCATAATTTACATGTAGGTGATTGACAGTTGGCTGTTTTAAATCTTTCTAATGCAAACCATTCGCCACTTGTGGGAACCTCAATCTTGTGTTGGCAATCCCTTACTCAAAAAAAAAAAATTACGTGGGTCTCAAAAACTGTGTTCTCAAGCAGCCACGTGATCTTAATTCCCAGGTTATAAAAGTTGAATAGCAGTTGCTATCAAATACATGTGCAATGTCTGTGTCTCTAAATTAGTTACAGGTGCAAAATTGTCTACCAAAAACGTGAATCTCGTAGAGCTTTATAGAAACTAACTCCCACTCAGACGAGTCTGATTCATTTTCCACCACATATCTTCACAAATACTCAACAGTGGTAGGTGGACACGAGGCATCTTCTGGACAACTTTCTAATGCCGAATTCAGGGTATCCGAAGGAAGCTAAAATAATAGGCACTTTGTGTCTGTTCTGTTGACTGAATATAACTAAGAAATCTACTGTGGTCAGATTTCCTCTGACACAAAGAATACATACCTTACTAAGAGCTATGATGATTTCAGAATTTCCTCCAGCTCATCTCATTCAAGGTGTAAGTGAGAATGCTGACAAAGGTCATAATCTATGACGACCTCTATCAGAGGTATAAAAACTGTTCTTCACTTAACGACCCCTGTTTTACACTGCAATTAACAGTTTATATGGATAATTGCTGTCGGGTAGCAATTCATCATACGGAGAACATGATGATCTAAGGCAATTTTCATTGTCAGAAGAAAACATAATCATCGCTCTCATTTAGGCACAAAGAATGACTTAACTTTTGGATATTCAATCTTTTCATGGATAAACGTTAATAAAAGTGGGAGGTAATTCCCCCGTTTAAAAACATCGGACATGATGCTTTCTCTACGTCTGATCATTTCCTTACCAAAACATTCACGGGAGCTCATGCAGAGGCCTCGTCTCACTCAAAACTGCCACTTGCTTTGATTCCTAAGGAATCCTGCTGATTTCCCCACCATGTTCCTTAAAATGCTTCACATTTAGGATATTATATGTCTTCCATTCTATCCACAAGTGATTAATACTACAAGGCCAGGCCAATAAACTCTATACAGGCTGTCCGGTGTGCTTTTGCAACTACTGTGTCATTTAATCCTCACAATAGCCCTGTGTTTTCTGTTAATATATGTGCAAACAGAGGGTAGAGAGGACAAGTGACTTGCTTAAATTCACACAGAAAGTATGTGGCCAAGACAAGTTCAGGAGTTACATTCCCTGATACTACATGGGTCCCCTCAAACTTCTGGAAAGGTAAAGACTTGGGTCAATTATCTAAACGCTTCCAAGTACATAGCTGCCTGGAGTCACACAGCCACAGTTTGTCTCCCTCAATAGAAATGGCGGCCAATCAATCACTCACTCCTCTCTCAGGAGAGACTCTCATTTCAAAGAATCCTCTATTGCAGCATTTGTCATGTCTCTAAGGCGCACTTCCATTGCTCAACCAGCTCCAAAGGACAAGCGTGTCATCATCTTTCAATGCTCTGGTGCAACAATTTAAAATTAGAGAATTCACACAGGACTGAGTCTGGCACTAAAAGTGGGAGGCATATTCAGCTTAAGTTTATGGAGCTTCCCTTCAACCTTGCCAATTTCTCTAGTGGAAATGGTTTCAGAGCCAGCATGGGGTTACTTGGGGTTCCTTGAAAAGCTCATGATGAAAACAGAAAGGGAAATAAGATAAAGAGAGTCACAGTGATGATGAAGCCCAGGAAAACGTATAGAAGTCCCCTTTGGGCACAGTGGCTGCACACAGTGGAGGTTTTAGTTTCATGAATGGGACCAATATGGCTGGACATCTGGATCATTCACACTCAACGAGCCACTCTGTCTTCAGTAGCAGCACTCAGCTCCTTGCAACATCCCTATTCCCCTTTGCCTGTGATACAGATGAATTCCTGTATTGAGGCCAAGTACCTAATCTCTGCAGTGTTTCACCTCTGCTGGCCTCAATTAGCTAACGATGACCAGATTCCCAATTTGTTTTCAAGTTTGTTTTGGCAACTGTGGAGTATTTAGTGGTCACCTACAAAATATAGACGCTTACAATCACAGGTCTTTGGCCTTAAGGAACTCATATTTTTAACAGAAAAACATTTACGAATAAGGAGTAATCAGAGACCATATAACGCAATGGTTAAACGACTGGCACAATATATAATTTCTTAACTGCTAATAATTCTATTCTGCACCATGTTAATGAAGAAGAAAAGTACTGGGTTATTCTTTTGAAGGGGATTTGAGAGTCAAACAAATTAAACCCAGGGAAAATTCAAGGCATAAAAATAATGAGATTAGCACAGGATGAAAACTAACTTGAAACCCATAACTATCCCTTACCATAAACAGCACTTGCCCCGGTTAACCTAAAACATTTGTTGTACTGCATTCTGGACATACCCTTTTCAAACAGACAAAACTATCAAATTTTGACTCAAGAATTATTCTACGGTATAGCTAGGACATTCTGCCCTGATGCAGCATAAACGAAAAACCGGAGAAAGATAGCAATACTTCTTATGGCTTATAGAAAAACAGAGTAACAGACTTTTATATAATATAATGAAACTAAACTCCTATTTAAGAGACTCAGATGATAGAAACATACATTGAGTCCAGTCATCATAAGAAAACGAAATGGTATTTCATGAAATATTTTCTCTTAATTTTTAAAAAGCTTGATGTTTTAAAAATTTGTGATCGATATGTTCAAAGTTCAGGCTTCCAGAAAAACTGAAAATCAAAATGTAAAGCCATGCATTTCAACAATTAAGCAACTTAATGCTTTAGCGCCTGTATTGTAAAACGTGAATCAGACTAGTTAACACAACCTATTTTTATGTGGCATCTGTGAGAAGAAAATGCCCAGAAATACATACAAAACAGTACAAAACAGAATCAGCTGTGCTAATACACTCCAGTAGAAGGAGCTACAGAAATAAGAACTTACATCTTGCAACGGCCAAGAAAGGAATACTGAAAATGAAGTATCGGAATCTTTCATAACCGAACAAAAGTAATAATCATTTACTTAGCATACGATAGGCATTAGGGGCATCATTTTCTTTATGTGTAAAATGCAACACTTAGACCTTCTCAAGGTCCCCGCACGATTCTACAAAGCCTTAGGCACTATGCTTCACACCCTAAGAAATATAAAGAAGAACACAACTTGGTCCTACACTCAGGAACCTTACAATTCTTTGGGACAGATAAAATGTACATGCAAGTATCTAGATTTCAAAATAGAGCAGAAACGTGCAAAGAGTACTTTAAGATGAATAAATGCTGTGAGAGGGATAAACACTGCTATGAGAGACAGGTAACACAGAAGGCTACAAGCAGGAAAGTGACTCTTCAGGTATTCTAAAAAGACCTTAGGTATTTGGGGGAAACATATATAAACTCAGGAAATAAAAATAAATAGGTGGATGGACCTAGAGACTGTCATACAGAGTGAAGTAAGTCAGCAAGAGAAAAACAAATATCGCATATTAGCGCATATATGTGGAATCTAGAAAAATCGTACAGGTGAACCTGTTTGCAAGGCAGAAATAAGAGACACAGACACAGAGAACAAACGTATGGACACCAAGGTGGGAAAGGGGAGGGTGGGATGAATTGGGAGATTGGGATTGACATATATACACTATTACGTATAAAATAACTAATGAGAACCTGTTGTATAGCATAGGGGACTCTACTCAGTGCTCTGTGGTGACCTAAATGGGAAGGAAATCCAAAAAAGAGGGGATATATGTATCCATATAGCTGGTTCACTGTACAGCAGAAACTAACACAACATTGTAAAACAACTATACCCCAATTTAAAAAAATGAATAGGATTTTTAAAAATATAAATATACCTTTAATGCTTAAAATTCAGGACATAGGAGTCATGCACAGAGATAAAATAAGGATTAATTTAGGTTTTCTAAGAAGTTCTAAATATGCTTATAAGTGAACACAGTAGTAGCAAACGAAGCATCAAAATACTGAACTATACACATCATTGTATTAGAACAAACATAACTTGGAAAACAAACTACAAGAACAATTTCACCCTTCCATGATGCCCGAAGTATCCCAACAGCCGTATCTGGAATTCACTTTACCTTGTGAAGTGCTTGCAGACAGTGTGTCCGCGAAGGAATCACTCTCTGGGTCAATAAGAGAATCTCCCAGAGTTTCACCCATCACAGCATGGAACAGGAGTTTGCTGTGATTCACACTGATATTTGTCTATTTCTTGCAAAAGTCCAATCCGTTAAAAGAAAAAGATTTGTGGTAGTAGAACTTGTGAACGCACCAATGAGTCAAGACATCAGTTTCCAAATATTTGGGGGAGGTGGGAATAAATTCACAAAGGACCAGGCCTGAATTGGCTGGCACCCTCCTGTTGGAGACCAGCTGTGACAGAATGTTGTGTCATAATCTTGTTCACTGCTTTGGCAAGACTTGGTACATTACAAGGAAAACATTGCCACACCGTCTCGCCAGTGACCCTCATGTTCCGTGTCTTGTGAGGGGCGCAAGCGAGCAGCAGTACAGTATTTAGAACTCTTGGAGCAAAGAGATTTTTCAATATTCAATTGCTTCTTAAACGGAAAGCTCTACATCTCTGGGTTATGAAATAAACTTACTTGGACAAAGCGTTTTTCTGTCTGCCAATCCCTGGTTGAATCTATAATCACATTATCTGATATCTGAAGAAAACATCTGAATTCAAGAATGTGATCATATTTTAAAATTTGCTATCAGCTACTAAAATGTTCTAAGGTATTTATTCTACTACTTTGTAAAGTATGTAAAAAATGATGCTGAAAGCTATCCAAATTCCATAAAATTAAAGAGTTAAGAGACTGGAGGCAGGTCCAGCTATGGCTTAGATTTTGTGTATCAGGGTCTGCTTTTTGAAAACTTAATTATTAAGTTTATCCCTCAATAGCAAATACCTCAGCTGATGTCTGAACATCGGTTAATGCTGAAACAATAAATTCCCTACCATAATGAAAAAAGTGGAGTTCTCCCTGAGAGGAATAATGCATTACCAGAAAAAAAAAAAAAAAAGCGGACTTACACTGATAGGTTGGCGAGGAATTGTGGTCAGTTTTGTAATCAGGAAAAAGCTGGCTTCTTGCTCAAGGCCTTTGCCCTTTTTGGCAAAGAGAAACACTAGCTGCGCCAAACCTCAATGTGGGAGCAGGCCTCCTCCTGTCACATAAGTGGCCTCATAGAACTGCAGTGACTTATGGATTTAAAAAGATGCCCCACATAGGGCAGTATATCAGGTGGCAACAAATCTCTGAACACACTCATCCCAATATTCCCCAAGTGGAAGAAATACATATCTGATTCATCTACATTGAGTAACTAGTCATCCTGCAAGGGACTTCCTTGTTAGTCATGGAGCAACAGCTCAGTGGGAAGAACACTTAACTGGGTCTCCACAGTGCAGAATAAAGTGTAGAGTTGGGCAATTACGTAGTGTATAAACCTTTAAAAACCAAAAAACCTTTATTAAGGTAATTCAAGTTAAAGCAAGGTTCTTTTTTTTTTAACATCTTTATTGGAGTATAATTGCTTTACACTGTTGTGTTAGTTGCTGCTGTATAACAAAGTGAATCAGCTGTATATATATATATATATATATATATATATATATATATATCCCCATATCCCCTCCCTCTTGCGTCTCCCTCCCACCCTCCCTACCCCACCCCTCTAGGTGGTCTCAAAGCACCGAGCTGATCTCCCTGTGCTATGCAGCTGCTTCCCACTAGTAAAGCAAGTTTCTTGACAGTCCAAATGACTGGGGGAATTATAGTTGCGTAGAACTAGTTTTTTCTATATTCACTTTGAATTCTCCATAAAGGAGTTTCTCTTTTCCTCTCAATGGGAAATTTCACACAATGACATATTTAAAGGTGTGTTAATCCAAGATTCTTGGTTGAATTTATGATAGATAAAAATAAATGATTAAAGTCAAGAACATTTTCCTTCTTGTTAATAAAACAGAACAAAATTTTAAGCCCCATTCTGCCTACAGATACTCCTACTCAATGTCCCAAGATGTGTTTGAGTCTGAAAGGCAAATTTCAGCTTTATTCCTATTAAGCGGCAGTATCTCACCCAATTCCCTATCATCACCTCATTCTTGCCTTCCGATTCCAAAGTCTCTCTAATTTTATTTATTTATTTATTGCGGTACGTGGGCCTCCCACCGCTGTGGCCTCTCCTGCTGCGGAGCACAGGCTCCGGAAGCACAAGCTCAGCGGCCATGGCTCACGGGCCCAGCCGCTCCGCGGCATGTGGGACCTTCCCAGACCGGGGCACGAACCCGTGTCCCCTGCATCGGCAGGCGGACTCTCAACCACTGCGCCACCAGGGAAGTCCCTCTCTAATTTTAAAAAAATGAACAAGTTTATTAAAATGTTCTTAAGATTATGATAGATTATAAGAATGATAAAGTTTGCAGAATGATAGCCATTTTTGAGTGAGAGAAGCCCTTTGTGGTCTAAGGCTCTATTAATACGATGAGAAAATGAGGCCCCTAAATGACAAGTGAATTCTCCAGGTTGAATAGCTAGGGAGGGGCACAGCCGGAACTTGAATCTAACTCTCAGGCCAGTTTACTATTGGCCTTCACCAACTCCCACTCTTACAAGTGTCTAAATCACTGCTTTTAATAAATCAGGTGCAACAGGGATAGAGTATAGGGTGACTTCAGGGGAAAATATGTTAACTCTTTCAAGGAACATCAATGAGTAACTGTGTTATTCACTTTTCAGTATCTATGGCTATGGAGGGGGTGTGGGGAGTTTCTCAATGCCCTTCTTTCTCTCATTCCCACATTTCCTCAGTGACCATGTAGCTCATTCATGCCACATAATTCTACCTGAGGATCGTCTTAGTTTTGTTTCTGAGGCTGACAGTATCATCTAGTTCTCGAGTTCTGTAGTATTCATTCTTTCCAGCGATCATCAAAGGGACTAATTTCTGGATTCTTCACCTACTGTTACTTCTATTCTTTTTTTTTTTTCTTCTCAGACACCATTCAACTTGGCCTATGTCCTGTGTCACTAGAACTTGTAAGCCTCTAATAGTTCTGACAGCGTGCTTCAACTATTCAAACATAAAATTATTTTTAACAGCTAATTATTCCATAGCACCTGAATCTAATACTACCGACTCTTACAGCACCACAATCTGTCAACCCTTCTCCCGTAGACGATATTACTTGAAAGCAAAAACCTGACCTATTCACTGTTTTCCATTCATTTATTTATTCAACAAATATTTATTGGCAATATATCACACTATATTGGCAGGCGTGGAGCTAGGTGCTGGCTTGATGAACAAGATGGATGTGTTCTTATATGGTGGAGTTTAAAAAGTCAGTAGACAAAAATTGCAGTTTTAATAGAGCCTGGCACATAGCAGGAGCAATAAGTGTTGCTTAAACTCTTGACAACATATCAAGCAATATAGAAAGTACCCCAAGTTACTAACAAAATACTTACATAATATAGATCGTTTAATCATATTTGTTATGTTAGTGATCATGTTCTGTCCTATCACACCGTAGCACTGGGTCACTTAAGAAACAACTTGCTCACAAATTAAAATGGACAAAAATAAACTGAGCCAATCTCATTTGTATCTAATTACACAGCTGTTTTGTGCTTAGATATTGAAAAGGCATTACATTTTATTTTACAGCTATGCACTCATGCATCCCTCAGATGTTCATGAAATACCTACTAAGTGCCAGGTATTATTCTAGGCATAGGAGACAATACATTCATAAGCCAAGGTTCCTATCCTCAGTGAGTTCACATTTAACTATATTTATCAAAATTATCCAAATATACCTAAAAGAGTGATAGTTTAGCTTACTTAACATTGAAGGTCAATTAGCATGTGCTGATACATAAATAATATATTTACTTACCGTTACCATCAGACAACACAGTATGTGATCACCAGAAAATTTATGAGAGTTTCGACATGCACGTGAATTTCTTTATCTTCAAGGTCTTAAGATTCCCCCAGTATCTTATTCTTTATAATATCAAAATTTGAAGGATATTATAATAAGATGCATAAAAGAGCATGCCGGTGAATGGGACTGTTATGTAAGGTCTTGGAGCTTTAGACCATGTCTAGGTGTTTTGTACACCAACTGGTTATCAGCACTTTGCATTGATACCTCTAGAGGTACTGAAGGGTACCTCTATATAGAAGTCTATTGCCTTCCATCCTATGGGGAACCCCCTTTGAAGGATAGTCCTTGGTAACTTTCCAGAGTCAGGAGGAGTGGGAGAAGGCCACCTTCCTTATGCAATTGCACAAAAGCTAACCCAGCTTCCTCTATTGAGGAATGTTGGGTTTTGTGCCATGTAGAGGTGAGAAGAAGATCGTCTCCCCTTGGACTTTGATGACATAGCGGTACGGATGTGATTGTGGGTACGGTACACACCATCAGCAGGAGGAAAAATGGGGATAATCAGGAATGATGATATAAGGGGAGGATGAAAAGCTTAATGCTATCCTAGTTTATGACATTAAAAAAAATGGACAATTTGGTATTTGAGAAGGCTACTCTTCAGTATTTGGTCTTCAATACTATTTATGAAACTGTCTTTGACCAAAAGAATCTGAATATTACTCAGCCAAAATACTCCCAAAATTTTAGTACATTTAGAGAAGGCAACTAGAGTAATAACAGCTATAAATGATTCCATGATAAAAAGTAAGAGAATGTCTAAAAATGTATAATTAACAAAATCATGGTATTATATCTATATGAAGTTTTATAAAAAGTATTATTCAGTGTTTAGAATGATTTACATCAAATATTCCCATACAATAGAATATTTTTCATGTCACATTACTCTCGAAAACTAATTAAAACCTTGCTCTTTTTTTATCGAGGTAACATTAGCTGATAACGTTATATAAGTTTCACGTGTACAACACTATGTTTCCACTTCTGTATACACTATAGCATGCTCACCGCCAAAAGTCTAGTTTTCTATCTGTCACCATACAGTTGACCCCCTTTACCCATTTTGCCCTCCCCTCAACCTCCTTTTCCCTCTGGTAACCACCAAACTGTTCTCTGAATCTATGTAAAACCCTGTTTTGGGGGGCTATAAGTTAAATTTAGATTAAATTTCATTAATGAAATTTCATTCTCTAGATTGAATTTGAATTTGAAAAACTGCTTTAATTGCTTTCTTTTCCTTTTCTGTAAAACAAGCTATGTTAGTACAAGTGAGAATGGTGCATATAGTATTCTTTTCTTTTGCTATAGCCCCATTTAAAAACTTGCTTCATTTCATGCTACAAGCGCCATGACCACTCACCTTAGGTCCTAAAAGGTCAGGAGCTCCCTCCCTAATACCTGTGAGCATCCCTCAGGCCCTGCACAGTGTCCCTAGTTGGCATAAAGCGTGTGTTTATTGCTTTTGTTGCTGATGAGAACGATGAGAGGACAGCTGCCTGACACATCTGTCTCACACGGATCATTCAAGGAGTTCAGACACCTCAGGAACTGACAACACCTTCAATTTTCTTCTTGTTCTGAAAAGACTGACATTTCCCGATGGTCCTCCAAAGAAAGCCACATAACTGTCAACAACCAGAATGGCTACTGAAAAGCTCACTTCCCCCTGCCCAGGACTGCTGTCTTTTCCCAGTGCAACTAAAGTTGGCTCAGAACCCCACCTTCTACTGGGGGGGTGCATAAATTCAGGGTTTCTCCATAGTCACAGGGAACACAACGTGGGAGAAATGGTGTTCCAGTGGGACACATCCTGAATCCTAACATGTAAATTCTACCACAAACAAACAATCCTGTAACCTAACATGTAAAGAACAAACAATCCTGTATCCTAACATGTAAATTCTACCACAACCATCCCAGCAAGCCCAGGATTCCCACGGAAAGAGACAAAGGAAGGCTGCCATTGATCACACCTGGGTCATTTTTTTTGAAGGTACAATCCATTCTTCTTTAATCAAAAACTGTAATTTGGTTCAGAATTGCAAACAGTAACATATTTTCTCTACAGGATTAATATTTTAAGCTAATAAACCATTTTGATTGAAAGAAAATTAACTTGAAATGATGTTAGCTTGTAGCCAATAACTCCAGCAGATGTGTATTTGGCATTTTAAAAGGTCTTCTTCACCCTGAAGCAATGTAATCTATGGAAAAACACACTGAAACTGGAGCCAGAAAACCTAGGTTTTAGGTTCTTATATGGGTTCAGACTTGTGTCAACTCTTTGGGTTCACACTTCTCATCTCTAGAATGAGAAAGTCTTTCTGCAAAACTGAATAATCCTTTAAGTCCTTTGGGTTCTAATGTGGAAATACTTACCAGTATGCCTGTAATTCATTTATTTAAAGTGTAATGGAAATTCTGTATACTGTATTCTTATTCATGTTCTAATCCCGAGTTACTTCTTCCTTTTCATACCCGGTGGCTAATTAGGTACAGCATGAAAGGCACTTTTATCTGGAAACTTCCTTTTTTTTTTTTCCCCCTTCAAAAGTTAACTTGCTTGTAATACCTGAAAAAAAACAAAAAACAAAAAAACAACCCTAACCTGTCTAACCACTTTCTAGGGATCAACTAGACACTTTTCAAGTCATTATACCTTTGAACCAAAGACATACCACCTAAACTATGTTAACCTGTGTTTGCAATGTAATATTTGAAATTCTCCAGCAATTTGGTTTCTAAGCATAATAAAATACCATGGGTGATATTATCAAATGACCCAAATCTAAGTTGTGGGAAATCCCAAACTTCTATAACATGTATCTTCTTCATTGTTCAGATTTTATCAATTAATTTTTCAACATCAGTTATATGGAGATTCCCTAGGTAAGATATCCCATCATGGGTGAACCACACTAAAACCCCACAATCCTAAAGCAAGCTTAGAGCCACAGAGCTACAGGCAAGTTTAGTTTATGTAGAATAAGCAATTTACCAGTTTTGTGACTGTCCTAAAGGAAATACAAGGACTTTTCAGATCACAGACTCATATAACTTAATACTAGGGAGATTAATATATTCAAACTCTTAATTTTTTACAAGGAAAATGGGTTCCAGAGAAATCAAATGATTTGCCCAAGGAATTACTCAGATAATTAGTAGCAGACTTTGAGCTAGAAATCAGGTTTCTTCATTCCCAGTCCAAAGCTCCAAACTGTGCTCTATCTCATTAAAATGATGCAATAAAACGTTCAAGTAAATTGTTCTAATCAATTTTTCTTAATGCCAACAATCATGTTAGAAGTCTATCAGCACGAAAGCATTTGTACTATGTGAGTCACTTAATTTGGAGGATTCACCCCTGGGAATGCCATAGTTGATCACAGAGTTTAGAGACAGTGCTTTTCACAAAGGAAGTGCTCAATAACAACTTGGTAATTAAAAATTGGTGATATCTGATCAATCAATTCAGGAATCCATTCTGCTGACAAATGTCCTTTTGCCTCATGCTTAGCCTTCATGAGTCATCCTAGCAGGCTGGGGTGCTTCTGGTACAAATAGTCGTGCTTTCTATTGACATAGTTCCTCTAACGAAAATAATAAAATTACTGTGTGAAAATTTCTACTGTGAGGTATTCATACTATAATTTTTTAAAAGTACCTTAAAGCTGTACTGTGTTTTCATCTATATTGAAATTCGCAATGATGCTGGGAGGTCCTTTAAAGCAAAACAAGAAAATAACAGCAGCTCTTGAATAGAGCTTCGATGTGGAACCTGGTAATGGTTTTTGGCTATAGAGTTAATCTTTATTTTTCTATCAATTCTCTAACGGCTATCATAAATAAAATGGTTCTATTATTGCTAAGTGAACTTTTAAAATTCCTACTTGTTTTTGAAGATTCCATACTCTACTTATATACCGTTTCTTTGTGAAACATACTTATGCTCGTAAAACATATTTAAGAGCAACAGGGGTGTCAGCTGATGACTTATTATTTTGTTAAACAAGTTGTCATGTGTAAGATTTAAATTTTTGATGATAAGAATTCATAATATTATAATTTTGAAAGCCCACTCTGCTCCAGGCACTGATTTATTTAAATCATCTTCAATTCTCACAACCTCTCTTTTAGATGAGAAAACAGAGGCTTGGAGAGATAAAGTGACATGCCGAAAGCAAAAACGCTTGTAAAGTGACAGAGTTTGAATTCAAACGCTCTGTTTGACTCTTTACAACATGTTGACTAAAGACAAATAGACAAAACTTTACAGACAAAACCCACTGTCAGATGTTTTTGAAAGATACTAAATTGTTTTCTAGTCTTTTCACCTTTCTTCCTCAATGGAAACACTTTATTTTAATTTTCCTTAAAGGACAGAAAACACTGTTGCTTGTCTATATGAAAACTTTTTTTATTTTTAAGTACGTTTTATTTTTACAGAACCAATCCACATTCATTGTTGAAAATTTAAAAATACAGACTGGTAAAAATAAAATCATTGTATTTCTACTACTCAGAGATTATCACTGTTGAACTGTTAGGGTTCATCTAACTGGATCTTTTTCTGGGCATATGTATGATCATAAGTAAATATATGTGTACACATATGTACCTATACACATAGTATTTGTGCTTTTTAGTAAAAATGAGATATGGCACTTACTGGTGGTAACCTGCTTTTTATAGTCTGTAATCTCCATCTTTCCATTTTAGTAAAGTTTCATTTCAAACAATACCCAGTCCATATTTAAGTTTCCCCAGTTGACCCCAAATGTTCTTTATAACTGGTTTGTTCCAAACCTGAATCTCACCCAAGACGTTGATATCCGTTTGGCTGTATGTCCCTTAAGTCTTTTAAAATCTAGTATAGCCATGCTCCCCCACCCCTGGCTTGCCTTAATTTTAAGGCCACTGACTAACTGAAAAGATCAGACCAGTTTATCACGTAGAATGTCTCACCCTGTGGATTTGTCTGACTGTTTTCTTGTAGGATCATTTAGCTTGCTTCTCTATCCCCATGTTTCCCACAAGCTGGATGTTATATCTAAGGGTGTGTGGATTCAGGTGAAACATTTTCTATTTTAATGTAACATAGGTGAGGTTCTATGCTTCCTATTCCATCACATCAGAGACATGGTATATGACTGACCGTTAGTGATGCTAAGATCAATTATTAATTTAGAATGATGATAATATTGTAGGGTTACTTTTTTCTCCTTGCACCTAGAAAGTAAGCTGTGTGCTGTTACTATGTAATTATAAGGATATTCAGTTTCACCAATCACTTACCTAAAGGTTATAACACACTTAATAATCTTTGCCTGAATCAATGCTTTGAGTTTATGAAAAGAAGTCTTTCTAATTCTATCACTCCTCCTACATTTATTAGCTGGCATTTTTCTATGAGGTAGAGCTTTTCATTGAGAACTAACGCAATGCGGATACCCTGAAATATAGTTCCTATTGCAAAGGAAGAATAAATGTTTAATTTGTTCTCTGTTATTAAAAAGGTAGATATCTTCAATACCAAAATTTCTTGGTTAGGCATACCTGTTTCTTCTGTTCACTGGATGCTCATATCATAAAATACTGACATATCTAAGTTTCTTTTCTTCAATTATTTTTAGAGAATTTTATTTTAGCTACACTTTTCTCTGTTATCTTTGGTCCTATGACAGTTACAACCAAGACATCCATCCCTTGGTTCTTCAGATCTCTAATCCGTTTTCTTTTTATTGCATATACAAAACCACTTATCAACCCCTAATAATATAACTAAGGCTTCAGTTTCACCTAACAATTTCCATTAATAGTGATTTTCAGTTTTTAGCAAGTGGTTGTTCCTAATGTATAGGGAATAAGTAGAATACAAAGTTAACTGGTTCCTCCATAGTTATGTTGTGTGTCAGCATAGCTTTAGGAAGGGAGTCTAAGATTCCTGACAGGTTTGTGGACTAATTAAACCACATTCCAACCACCTAGTTTGTTCTCTGCACTCCAAGGGTGGTTTTCTTCAGATACGCTAAGCTCTAGGAAGTAAGATGCTACGTTTTTTTTTTTGTTTTTTTTTTTTGCGGTACGCGGGCCTCTCACTGCTGTGGCCTCTCCCGTTGCGGAGCACAGGCTCCGGACGCGCAGGCTCAGCGGCCATGGTTCACGGGCCCAGCCGCTCCGCGGCATGTGGGATCTTCCCGGACCGGGGCACGAACCCGTGTCCCCTGCATTGGCAGGCGGACTCTCAGCCACTGCGCCACCAGGGAAGCCCAGATGCTACGTTTTTATATTTACAAACATGAGCTCCACTTTAATAAACTTTTCATTTTTAAACATTCAGAATCATCTTATTGAACACAGAGGGAAGGAGGGAAAGACTAAAATATGAAGACAGACAAGAAACCACTTTTTCAATTCTAAAATAAGTATGCCCTCCCCCAATCAAAATAAAACTGAGTCTTAACTCAGTCTTCCTTCTAATTATGTCTTTATTTATCTATTGCACACACTCAGATGAAGAGCACAAAATGCCTAAAGTCCTTCTGGGCAAGTTGACAAATATCTTACACACTGAAATGAGAAGTGGGAAGAAGGCCAGATTGCTTAATTGTTACTTGGGAATCCAAGGAGGTGGACAAGCCAAAATCTTTATGGGGATCCAAAGAGTACAACTTCTTCCTTAGGCAGCAGAAGAAAACAATGGGCCAGATTCTCATTCTCTGTAATTTAATAGGATGATTCCATGGTTTCTTTCATGTACTGCCTGAAGGGGATGTGGACTGCTATCTATGGGAGCGCTTCCATAAGAGAGTTATTACAGAGGATGAGGACATAGCCCCTGGGAGATTAATGAATGATAACCACATTCAGTCTCCTACAGAGCTTTCAGATAAACATTTTGGGAATTGTGCACCCGAAAGACCTATGCATTGAGGTCAGGAAGTTTTAGTGATCAAGAATTACTGAGAGAAGCAATATGCCAAGCTGATTAAAGGAGCTTTGAAAAGATCATTTGGAAGGGGGGATAAATAGGGGATTGAGAAACCGTATGGTATTCATAGATAACAGAAATGTGAACATGAGATTGTCATTTCTGCAGGAAGTCTTAAAGAACATTTAACCTAAACGCTTTTCATTTATGGTGGGAGAAACCAAGGTACAGACAGGTTAAGTGACTTGCCCCAGGCCTTGCCCAAGATAACAGAGAGTTAGTGACAAAGTCAAAGCTAGAATCCCTGATATCCTAATTACTGAACCCTCTCTCTAATTCCACTAAACCAATATATTTTCAACTGGTCTCCTTACTCTGGGGAGGGATATCCATAGATGTATAGTCTTAAGAAGTCCTAGAAGAAAAGCTTTATAAAAGCTTTTTAAAAACAACTTTATTGAGGTATATTTTATATATCATAAAGTTCATTTCAAGTGTACAATTCAATAAATTTTAGTAAATTTACTGAGTTTTGCAACAATCACCATAAATCAGTTTTAGAACATTTTCATCACCTAATAAGATCTCTCATGCTGATTTACAATCAATCCCAGTTCCCACCTCCCCCAGGCAGCCACTAATCTACTTTATACCTTTACAGATTTGCTTTCATTGGGTATTTTGTATAAATGGAATCATACAATACATGATCTCTTCTGTCTGGATTTTTCACTTAGCATAATGTTTTTGATCCATTTGTAGCATGTATCTGTAGTAAGTTCCTTCTTATTGCTGAATAATCGAGGCCAGGCTGTGTATGAGTATACCATATTTTGTCTATCCATTCAGTTAATGGACATTTAAATTGTTTCAATTTTTTGATTAAAAGTTTTTAATCCTACATTTTCAATTTTTCTTTCATTTTAATGACAGAAAATTTGTAAAAATTCATATTTTAGATTATCTGGATGCTTTTTTTTTAACTGAATACTTACTATCAGTTCAGTGCCACAGTTTGTATTTACGATTTTATTGGTTCCCAGTACTACTACTTTAGCTGTCCAGGATTAAGGACGGAAGGACAAAGGTAGACTTTTAATATGTAAGTGATTCACTGGAGTTAAGTGAAGGTCAAATGAGACCTATTAATACTGTAGGAAGGACTGTTTCACAGAAGAGTTCAACAAGAGAAAAGTAGAGGGAGAACTTAATCATATACACAGCATTGAGAAGCACAGGGTGTAGAACCCCCAAAAGCATGTGTTATAGCAGTCATTTCCATTTTGGACTGTTAATTTGAATGTTAAGGGGTTTTAAACATGTTATTATTTATTTCGGTTGCATATAAGAGCTATAGGCGTAAACAATTTATAATTAGTTTTGAGCAAATTTCAGTTACATTATAATAAAAATTATGTGAACACTGAGAATCATAAGAAATGTTTTTCCTTAAAAGAAGTCTGCGCTTTACTCAAGTAGTAATAAGATACAGCTATATAAAATAACTGAACCAAACTTTAAAGAGTTTCTAAGCCTCTCATTTTATAAATAAAGAAAAAAGAGGTGACAGGACTTACGCAAAATTATACAGCTAGTCAGTGACAGAGCTGGGTCTAAAATATAGGCTTTTCACTGCCATGGCTACAAAACATTTATTACAGGTTGTCTATTGTTAATCTCACTGAGCCTTTAGCCATTTTATAAATAAGACATCTACTGAGATTGAGACATGAAACAGATGCATTTTTTATATCATATTTTTCTACTGATGACTAATGATTACAATCCAAACCTTTAATTTAGGGTCTAAGATCTGGTACTCATACAGTTGGCATAAGGGAGAAGGAAAAGATGTTTAGCTAAATTCAAGAGTCAAGAGGCAGAACAGTGTGACTGGAAAAGAACGGAAGACCAGCGTCCAACCTTCAGTTCTGCCACTAACTCCATTTATGAACTTAGCAAGTCACAACGGCTCTGGTCTTAATTCCCCGTTTATAAAGCTGAGACAAGGAAAGGAGAGTAGATTAGATGACTTCTAATATTTTATGTTAACTCTTCCATTCAATGTATTTTAAGGGTTAAGAGCTCATCTATTGTAAACTCTTGTCCCTAATCAGAACCACGCCTAACCGATTATTAACAAGTTAATGGTATTATTGCTACCATCTGCCCATACACCCACCCACTCACTCACCTTATTGTTCACTATTTCCTAACACATATCTTAAGTTCTATTCAAAAGGATGTATCTACTCACTCCTATGTACCTGTGGTATACAGTAGGTGCTCCATAAATGTTGAGCGGCTTTATTAAAGTGCAAATGAATGTGTATATTCCTATTTTCTGTCATCCACCAGGACTTGTTTCTGGCTTCCTGATCTTATGTATGATACAACACTTAATGATATGTTTTTCTTGATAGGCGCAAAGTAAATGCTGTTTGAATGCCAATTCATTAGTTCTTACGCCTAATAACTCATTATACACAGAGTCAAGACCACATAACTTACAGCTAAGTTGTTTCACATGTTTGTTTTATTCCTCCAGGTATTCTGTTAAGTCCTTTGAAAACATTAAGAGGGTATGCCTTTTATTTCATTTATTGTTCTTAATATAGCATTAGAGGTTCAAGACTTGATTGACTGTTAATTCCGAACAGATAGTACACTGTCTTTTCAAAGGCCTTCAGGAAAGTTCCCTACCCCAAACTCATATGTCCCCAAGAAGCTCAGCCCCCTTGTTTTACTTTCAGAAGAGGTTCTAAGAAAGATGGTTATCATTCTTTGAATACTGCCCCTCTACAAACCTAAAGGCCATTCTTCAAACACAACACTCCTCTTCCTTACTTTCTTTTCCCAGCTGAAGAATCAGTTTCTCGTAATTAGTTCTTTGGACCTGATTCTGTTTTGGAGGACTTAAAAGTTCTAGTATAATTAATTTCTCAAGTTGTACATAGAAAGAGTCTTGGACTATGAAGGAGCCCAGGGTTCTAATCAAGGCTCTACTACTTACCAATGTCTTTGGGCAAATCACTGAGCACTTCTGAGCTTCAATTTCCCCATATGTAAAAGAGGAAGTAATATCTGCCTTGCCTTACGGGGATATTATTAGGATTAAATATGTTACTATATAAAAGAACTTTACACGTTTTAAAGCTCTATGTAAATGTAAGATATTATTTTCCTATTGTTACCAGAATACTAAAAGCATTTTCCGTAAGGTTATAATTTAAGACCCTCATTGAATAAACATTTAAAAATATATATGTGTAAGAAAGTTGAAAGGAACTATGCTATAGTGTTAACATTAGTTACTTCAGGGTGACAGGATTATGAGTACTTATTTTTTGCTTTATATTTTTCTGCATCTTTTTCAATAGTAGCTATTACTCTTAGAATTTAAAAAGTTATTTTAAGTCAAATAATGACACTGTGCAACAACTGAGTATTAAAAAAATAGCTGTCAAATCCTGAGGACTCTTTAAAAGAGAATATCAAAAGCAAGCCTTTTATAGTTGATACAATTACTTTTCTAAGTAGATTATTAAGGTAAATGGCAGAAATGTTTAGCTAAGCTTTTCAAAGAAGATGAAAGTTATCAAGAATAATGTGTTTCTATTTTTCTAAAGAACTATTATCTTCCATCTATTTTTTCCTTTGAAGTCTTCCTACTAGCTACCAGTATCACTACTCCTCAAAGAATGTCAAGAGATGAGAGACTCAACTTGGAAAACCTCAGACAGGAAGTCTAACGTTGTTGGTGTTGCATAAAAGATACCACAAGCTCCTGACCTGGTTCTTGTCCTCCGCCTTTCCACGCTCCCTAAGAGCAACCAGCATTAATCTGGTGGATCTTGTGATGTTCAGAATGTATTCACAAATCAATTCCTAGCTCAGCTTTCACCTTCTTTACTGAGCATGCTGATCAGCAACCTTTTGGTTTCAGCACTGCCTCAACCTGAAGATCACTGTCCCTTTAATTCGTCCTCATCATTCCCACTCCTTAGCCTTCCTGATTAGTGTCTCAGGGATTCAATAAAATGACCATATATTTAATTGCCCAACCTGGAGCACTTTGAAGAGTGAAACAGGGCAAAAGGCATAAACTGAGACTGTCACTATGACACTGTCACTAGGCCACTACGACATATAATCACTTTAAAATTAAGCAAAGTGAGGAGATTTAAAGAGAGGAGATAGGTTTCATGATGTCTTTGGTCCTGACAACTAAAAACTAGGTCGATGCTGCCATAGTTTTTTTTTTCACATTGTCTTCCACTTCCAATGGTTGCTAGCTCTTAAATGTAGGAATTATATTCACACTTCTATTGGAAATTTATAATTAAATGTGAAGTAAATTTTCTATGTTTCTTTATTCTTCTTTTTTTTCATGTTAAAGGTTCACACAGGGCAGTTGTTTTGCAAAGGAGGGTGGGAATTGCAAAGGTTTTGCCCCAGGCTGTCTTGCATTAAGAATTGTTGCATCTGGCCACTTTTCAAGGAACCAGATGTGAAGTGAGTAATGCCCATTTGGATTACAAATCTCATTTTAATATCTTTCAACATAAATAACAATAACAGTAGTCAATATATTTATTTCAAGTTTTCCAAGAGATGGACAGACATTACCCACGTAGGAACCACACTCTAGAAAAGCTAGAGGAAACAATGATCCTATTAAAAAATTTTTAAATGCTCAGAAAAGCTTACTTCAATGAAGAGAGTAAAATAAAGTTTGGTTTGATGGCTACAATTAACCAAAGCACCAAAAGTAGCAAAGACCAGAATAACTCAATTCAGTAAATTCTTAACACTTGGGAAATCTTAATCATAAGATTTAGCTATTGAAATTACTGTACTTGGAGGTTCTCACTAAGTTTGCCAAGGTTCCATAAACACGACCTAAGGCAACACAGGCTTGGATGGTACCAGTCCTAACATATATTTTGGAGAATATACAAAGTTCTAATATAGATTTAAAAAATCTCAATATCACGTTCCTAACAACAAATCCTTTATATCAATCTGAAACTGCAAGTGAATGGATTGAGCTACCTTGAAAGAAAATTAACGGTAATTTCTATTACTCCCAGTTTTTCAGTGTGAGGACCCATTAATCTGATGGACCTTGTGACCCATCAGATAAGGCAGTCTGAGGACAGTTCATTTACATCCACAGTCGTAAATAAGACTAAGATTTGGGAATACCCAAAATAAAGGAGAAAAAGTTTAGAACTACGCTTAGAGCAAATAAAGATGTTAAACTGTAAAGAGCAATATGGTAGGACAAGGGAGATAAAAGCAGATCAAGTGAACAGTTAAATGTTGGGACATGAAGGACCTATTGGAGGAGGCGACTTTCCACCACAAAGTATAATAAATATATAAGGTTTGTATAGTCTTTTAAAGTGCCCAAAGCGTTTTTCCATATATTATTTATTTAATCTTGAGAGGCAGGAATTATTTCCATTTTATTGAAAACTGAGGCTCAAGGAAGGTATGTGACTTGGCCAAGATCAGTTGACCAGGAAGTAAAATCTGAACTTAAAAAATTTCATACAAATCAACAAACATTTGTTGGGTGAACCCAGTCAAAAACTTTGCTATTTACAAGACACGGTGGGAAATACAGAGAAGTCTCAGCCTGCCCTTAAGGAATTCATATCTTGTTGGAGAAACAAGCTGCAAACAGGTGAAAAGTTAAGTAATGATTCATGATGTGAATAAGAATTCCAGCCAATGACAGACGAGGTGTCACAAGGTAGCACCTGGTGACTTGCCAAATACATGGGAAAATGACTCAATTTCACAGGGACTCAGAAGAGAGTATCAAGATGGGATGGTTCATGGAAGAAATGGGATTTCAGCTATGGTTTACACATGAGCAAGATGTAGATAAGACGAGAGCATGCCTCCTGAAAAACAGCGACCACGTATCTATAGCCTATAAAGCTATGGATATATCTATTCATAGCTATGTCAGAGAACCACAATTATTGTATGGATAAACACTGTTTTTGTCTGACCCACTGATGAATGGAATAATGATGCATGAATGAACACCTGGACAGGAAGTGAGGAGCATTCTAGACAAGGGGAAAGAGCAGAAGTCTGTCTGGGAGAGAGTGAATGCAAACATTATCGTGCTGTACAGGAGTATGTATGGTAAGTGGCTTATCCAAGGTTACATAGTTAGAGGATGTGGCAGGAGCTAGACTATGGGTCTCCTGACTTCCAGGGAGGAGTAGAGGTGTAAATGGAAAGAATACTCGCTTTAAAATGAGATAAACTTCAATTAGAATCGCAGTATCACCACGTACCGGGGTGTAACATTGGGCAAAGTACTTAACTTCTTTAAGTCTCAGTGGCCTCATTTGTAAAACAGAACTGTCGTGAGGATTGAAAGAAATAATAATGTATGCAAAGCACTTAGAACTGCTTGGCACAGAGTAACCACAGATATTAGTTTCCTTCTCCCCACACCACATTTTAAAGGGTATTTTAATTTATTAAAAGATTCACTTTGGTATTATTACCATTGGAAAGATCCCCTGGGCAGCTGCCTCATGACTTAGTTTACGCAAACCTGATATAGATGTAACTCTTCACATTGCTCTTTACTGCCCGCATATGCGTATCTGTAATGTCAGCAGAATGACTCTGAAATAGCTGCATTACATATGGGGCCAGTGATCAAAGAGTACACATGTTGATGAAATTAACAACGCTGAGGAATGTACTGATATACCTGGTTCTACTAGGTTAGAACTATATAATTAAACATCCACATAAAAATAAATGCAATATAATTTTCATCAACTATCAAAAGCTCTTGAGGTACTGAAAGTTGTTCCTACACCTTTAGAAAAAATGGACAAATGCTAAGAAAAAAAAAGACAGTTAAAAAGTGACTTGTTTTTAAAAGCAGCTTCCAGAGCATTTCTGGAGATAAGCTTCAATATTTTCTATATCTTCGGTAAAATATTATTTGCTATTCAAAATGAAACTAAGACATTAAGAGTTCCTGAATCATCAATTCAGAGTTACCTAAATTCTATTTAAATTTTATTTCATCCCACAATAATTACCAAGACAGAAAAACGGCTTACTGTGTTTAAGAAGGATTTTACATAAACAGAAATGAAAAGGGGTTTCTGGTTGACTGAGTTGACCAGAAACTCAATTTACCGAGAACAATGTACATCCCAGTTCATCAACATTTCACATGCCCACCTTCTGGAAAAAGAACTGGAAAAATGTTTAACTTGACAATTAGTAGCATAAAACTATCTCAGCACGTAAGGTAGGTAGATGCTCTGTGGAACTAATCATTTGACTTTTCTATCAGAGAGCAGACCCCTGGGTCCTGGCCCTTCTTCCACTGTTTCTCTTCTTTTTGGCTCCTGAGATACCAAAGGTCCTACCAAGAAAACTGGTTCTCCCTCAAGGCTCTTCATTCTTCCAATTCTCTACGCTCTCCCCTCAGCAATCTCATTACAGAAGGCTTCAAAGATCAAGGATATACTGAGACCAAATCTCTATCTCTGTCCTTGTGGCCTCTTGTGTGCCTCAGGCCTATGTACAAATATCTATTTGATATGTCCATTGAAATATGTCACAGGCAACTCAAACTCAACAGGTCCAAGACTGCATCTATCACCTATCCCCAGAACTGGTCTTCTTCAGTGAGCCTTACCTTCATAAATGGCCCCACCAGTCTCCCAGCTGATCATGCCAAGTCACGAAAGGGAGTCATGACAGCCTGTTCTTACACCCACATCCGGTCGGTCACCACGTCCTTCTGATTCTACCTGGTAAGTACATTCAGCCACTTCTCTCAGCCCTCTCTGCTATCAATCCCAGTCCAAACTACTCTCACCTCTTTCACACGTTACTTCCCACCTGGTCTCCCTAAATCGGCTCTTATCTCCTCTCCAATCAATTCTGCAACTTTAGCCAGAGTGACCTCTTAAAGTTCAAATCAGATTATGTCACTCCGCTGTTTAAAATCTGTATTGACTCCTGATTGTCTGAAATCCAAGCCGCTTTGAATAATCCCTGTTTACCTCTGAAGCCTCTTCCCAGTCCTTTTCTCGAGTTAAACTATGCTTTTCTCCACTCAGAGCCTTCACACATAATTTCCTCTGTAACATCGTTTTTTCTCTCAGCTGACTCCTTTCTTAAGCGGGCTCCTATTCTCTCTTTGATTATCAGCATAAAAATCACTTCCCCAAACCCTAAGATCAGGCGAAATCACCCTGGAATCATTCCAAACAACTCATTACCCTTTTCCTCCCTCGTAGCACTCATCGTTTTAGTTATTACTTGCTCATTGTCTGCCTTCCCCCTACATTATAAACCCAGTGAAGACATGATCCCTGCAGCATCCCCATATGAGCACAACGAACTGGACTAAAGACTCGAGTTTCGGTATTGGTTGGTCTTATTAACTTGCTGTGTTATTCTGGGAAGTCAGTTAACTTCTCTAGGCCTCCTTTGTAAAAGGCGCGGAGTTGAATTTGATCAGAGTTTCTTAAGCATCACTAATGTGTGGGTCCATTTTAAAGGCAGAAAAAAATTTTACAGACCTGCCAAGGTTGTGTCCTCAGACTCCCCAGAGGTCCTCTATCCCCAAGTTGAGAAAACTAATGTAAGAAACCAGGGAAATGTCCTTGAATTGTGAAATCTGGGCTTTTTTTTTATAAAGACCTTTTAGATTACTGTTGATATAACAATGAGATATTTCTTTTTTACTTTTTTTTTTAAAGCAATGGGATGCTTTGTGTGTCTGTGTGTGTTTAATAAATTTACTTATTTTTGGCCGTGTTGGGTCTTCGTAGCTGTGTGCAGGCTTTCTCTAGTTGCAGCGAGTGGGGATTACTCTTCGTTGCAATGCGTGGGCTTCTCATTGCAGTGGCTTCTCTTGCTGCGGAGCACGGGCTCTAGGTGCGCGAGCTTCAGTAGTTGTGGCACACGGGCTCAGCAGTTGTGGCTCTTGGGCTCTAGAGTGCAGGCTCAGTAGTTGTGGCGCATGGGCTTAGTTGCTCCGCGGCATGTGGGATATTCCGGGACCAGGGCTCGAACCCGTGTCCCCTGCATTGGCAGGCAGATTCATAACCACTGAGCCACCAGGGAAGCCCCCAATGCAATATTTTTAAATTCTGAAATTCTATAAGCCCAAGAATATATTTGTTGATCCCCAAAAATCTGTGGATCCCAGTTTGAGAAAGAGATGGTCTCTTCCAGGTCTAAAATTAAATCATTCTAGGAAAGTAGATGTTTATTTTCCTGAGTACTTCTTAGTGAATCATTCCCTACGTGTGGGCTCATTAAACTGCGATTTGGGAGAGAATACAAGGAATTCCGTAACATCAAATCATGTAGAAAAATTCTTTCATTTTAAGAGAGACAGATTCTCAGGTACTAATTCTGGCAGCAGGATGAGAAGCATTCAACCTTAATTCCACATATGTGGCAATGAAAGGCAGATATAAAGCATTTCTCTGAGCTCAAATGAAATGATCTTTTTGATTACATAAAGAAGTGTGTAAGAAAATAAAAAGTGAGAGAAGAACAATAAAAAGGCAAAAAGCTAACAGCTCAACTAAAAAATGGGCAAAGGACTTTAATAGACCTTTCTCCAAGGACATACCGATGTCCAGTAAGCACCTGAAAAGATGCTCGACATCATTAGTCATCTGGGAAACGCAAATCAAAACCACAATGAGCGATCACTTACACCTACTAGGATGGCGATAATAAAAAAAAGATGGAATGTAACAAGTGTTAGGGAGGATGTGGAAACTGGGACCCTTGTACATTGCTGGTGAGAATGTAAAAAAGTACAGTAGCTGTGGAAACAGTATGGCAGTTCTTCAAAAGGTTAAATGCAAAATTACCATATATGCCAGCAATTCTACACCTAGGTATATATACCCCAAATAATTGAAAACAGAGATTCAAAAAGATACTTGAACGGTCACTGCAGCATTATTCAAAATAGCCAAAAGGTGGAAACAACCCAAGTGTCCATTAACAGATTAATGGATAAACAAAATGTGTTATATACATGCAATGGAGTATTATTCAGCCATAAAACGGAGTTCTTGATACATGTTCTAACATGGATGAACTTTGAAAACACTGTGCTAAGTGAAAAAAGCCATATACCAAAGGATAAATATTGTATGACCCCACATAACTGGAATAGGCAAGTCCATAGGGACAGAAAGTAGAATAGAGAACCATGGGCTGAGGGATGGGTGATGAGGTGTTAATTGTTTAATGGGCAAAGAGTTTCTGTTTGAGGTGATGAAAAAGTTTTGGATACAGATAGGGCTGTTGGTCGCACAGCACTGTGAATGTAATTAATGTCGCTGAATTGTATACTTAAAATTGGTTAAAATGTCAAAATCTTGTTACATAGATATTTACCATGATAAATAAAAAGTGAAAGAAGATGGGCAGCTTGTCATTTACTGGGCGGACATCTAAATTGCTAAACTGTTCATGATCTAATAGAGATATGAAATACATAACATATTGTTTTAATAGGAAAACTTGTTCTACAGTCAAGGACCTCAAGAACTATGAGTAAGAAGTGTATGATTAATCCCCTATTCTACCTGCTTCTTTTGGAATTATGGAGGTCTCCGTAACTGGTTTATACCTATCAAGTAGTACAAACTTTAATTCTATGGCTCAAGTTAATTATTAATCATCCTTAGCAATGAATGTTAAAGGCTTCAAGGATAACTGAAAAACGCTGAACTATAAATCTAAATATTCTGATTTCCTATTACCCTTTTTATCCCCTTCTAGCAGAGGTGATAATAAATGATTAAGTGGCTATCAGAATCCAGGAGAGAAAGGTTAGAGCACAATTGTTCTCCCCTGTAGGTTCTAAGAGCAGAAAATAATACTATTTATTCTTATTTTTACCTTACAGTGTTTTGCAAGAAACAGCAGAGCTTTGCCAGGGCTATTTAGATGCTAAAGAATTATTTTTACTTGTTCAGTTTGTTTTGCTTTGTTTTTAAACTTGATGAGTGATTCTGACGGAAGCAAGTGCCATTCTTGGCTGAAAGACCCTGGGATTTTAACATCTCTTTTATGACATGAATATATGTTTCAAAGGACTTTGCCAAATGTAACTCAACTGTACTGTGAACAGTGACCTCTTACTACCTCTTCGGACTTCGGGTCTGAGACCTTTCTCGACAGAGCCAGAAAAGCATGCACGCCATCTTACGTGCTCTGCTGTGGTTCTTGTCCTTTGATTTGGGCTCCTCACTCTGTTAAAAAACTTGCCAAGTAAGTAGAAAGATAAGTATCTTTAGTTTTTCTCAGGCTGTTTGGAATCAAAGCCCTGAGTGCAGAAAGGTGACATCTATTCATAATAAATATTCTGTTCTTCGTGGCTTCCCTTCCCTGACTTCTTACTGAATGCCCAGAGGCCAGGTTCTTGAATTGCCTAAATATAAACAAAATGCTTGTTTCCTGACAGAGACCTCATCTGCCAAGATTCCACTCAGTCTACCGATTTATAGGTGGTTCTAACTCTCTAAGTCCAGAAGATTGTAGCAGGAGTGGTGACACTGCCTATGCTCAGGCAACCAGAATGGCTAAAATAAAATCAACAGCAGTCCAAAGAGGAAGAAGCAAATTGGGTTAAAACATCCAGTTTCCTTCTCTTTTACCACTTGATTCTTTTCACTCTACCGCTCATATTTCAAATTACAAGATAACCTCTTTCAACACAACTTGTTCGTATACCACAGTAAATTGGTCACTCAAAATAATAGGGTGAGAGTGCATATTTTGAAAAAAATAAGCAAATACTTAAAGCTGAACAAACTTTTAAGGGGAAATAAAAATCAATCTTCCTTCATGTTCATGTTTTCATAGGATGGCTGATTCTATAATCTATGCTACTTACTATCTTGACTCAAAACCCAAGATAACTGTAAAGCTTCCACTGATCATTCAATTTTTGGATACTTGGTTATCTTGCCCAATATTCCAGTTTCTATCCAAGAATCAAACAGCCATTTATTAAAGTCAGCATTTTCATGTATCCCATGTAAACAAATAGTCTTAATCTCTACCTCAGGGAAAGGGAAGAGCAACGACAATCTGCAGACTTGAAGCTTGGTAATGAAAGGGAGTCAGATATCTTCAGGTCACCAGATCGCTGAAGACAGAGTCGGCTAACAGTGAAATGTCAGCTCTGGTTTTAATTCCTACCAGAGAGATAAGAATCAGTAATTCCCAAAGTAGTACTAAGTAAAACTGATAATATTCTGGAAAGTAGTATAAAGTCTATAAAAGTATGCATTTGGAAAAAATATTGCTGCAGTCAATCTTCGCATTGAAGTACATTAGCCAGAGATATTTCTGTTGATTTTGTTACAGCTGCAACTTTTCCAATGTATGAAGCATTAAAGTTACAAACTGGCTTGCTGGTTGAGTGGTCTGGAAAAAGTATATTCTGTCTCACTGGACTGCTGTAAATTTAAATCCATTTCTTCTATTTCTCAGCTCATTTTGGCAGAATACTTCTAGCTAAAAGTGTAATAAACTATATTGTCATACTTCAGGGTTTTTACAACTCCATCTACCATATTTGGGAGTGTGTTGGGGGGAGCAAGAACTCATAAGGAAGTAAAGGGTATTATGGTGACATTTTGTAACCTTTAGCTAGCTAGGGACAACTGAAATCATGTGTTTAAGATGGGACACATTACTAACTTGGGATGATTTCTTGTGGCTTTTTTTTTTTTTTTCTTACACCAGCATCACTACATTTGTTCAGGAATAGATTTCTGTTTTTCTTTAAATCATTTTCCCTCCATAATATAAAACACAATTCCTTTTAATAAAGGCAATATTCTTGGTAAAATTTAAACTGAAAAAAGATGGGAAACTAGATTACTAATTAATTTGGAAGTTTCTACAAAAGATAATTTTGAAAAACGCTAAGACTTCCATTAACTGTCGGTCAAATCACCTAGTTCCCTTTCTACAAAAAACCAACATAGCAACCAAATGAAAAAAACAATTAAAATGATATAGATACATTGAAAAGTGACTATCTTGACATAATTAACACACCCCTGAATTGTCATGGAGGAGAAGGGAGACCAAAGGGGAGAAAAAGCATGGGAAGCCTATATAGTGGCAACACTTTATTTTGTAATTCAACTTTCATTCATTTAATATGTATTTATTGAGTTGTTATTATGTATCAAGCATTATGCTCAATGCTGAGGACATATCAGAGAATAGGATAGAGGTCCTTGCCTTCAAGAGTTTACAGTTGGTAACACACTGACATTCTAATAACTTTTAATAAGGGGGAAAAGGGATACAGGCAGAAATTTTGAATTGAGGACTTAAAATTCCAAGCATTTCCTTTGTATCTCTAATTTTAATTATTCCTACAAGTTCCTTTGATATATAAAGCTATATGATTGCCCTCTCTGTGAACAGATCAAGGCTGTCGCATTCCAAAACGCTTAGAAAATTAAGTATTGGAAGGGTCCTTAGAGACCCATTTGTCTTCTCTATCCTAATCTGTCAACGTATGGGAAAACTGAGGCCAGAAGAGGGGAAGTGATTGATTAAGGTCTCGTATCCACCATGTCTATTTTTATGTGCTTTTTTCCAAGTACGTTATAACTTTGGAGGTATCATTACAACTAGTGCTTTTAAAAAATCTATGTTTTAGAAAACAAACTTATGGTTACCAAAGAGGAAAGGCGAGGGTGGGAAGCGATAAATTAGGAGTTTGGGATTAACATATACACACTACTATATACAAAACAGATAACCAACAAGGACCCACTGTATAGCACAGGGAACTATACTCAGTATTTTGTAATAACCTATAAGGGAAAAGAATCTGAAAAGGAATATATATATGTATAATTGAATCACTTTGCTGTACACCTGAAACCAACACAACATTGTAAATCAACTACACTTCAATTAAAAATAAATAACTGGGTTTCCCTGGTGGCGCAGTAGTTAAGAATCCGCCTGCCAATGCAGGGGACACAGGTTCAAGCCCTGGTCCGGGAAGATCCCACGTGCCACGGAGCAACTAAGCCCGTGCACCACAACTACTGAGCCTGTGCTCTAGAGCCGGCGAGCCACAACTACTGAAGCTCATGTGCTTAGAGCCCGTGCTCCGCAACAAGAGAAGCCATGGCAATGAGAAGCCCGTAGGCAGCAACAAAGACCCAACGCGGCCAAAAATAAATAAATAAATTTAATTAAAAAAATATTCTTTAATAAATAAGTAACTAAATAGGGGACTTCCCTGGTGGTCCAGTGGTTAAGACTCCGCACTCCCAACACAGGGGGCCTGGGTTCGATCCCTGATCCCTGATGGGAGAACTAAGATCCCACATGCCGTGTGGCAGGGCCAAAAAATTAAATAAATAAATAGGAAAAAATAAGTAAATTAAAAAAAAAATCTTTGTCTGACACCTTTTTCCTTTACCCTTCTTCTGGTCTCCACTGTGACACTAACCTCCAAACTTGGTGGAAGCAGTCTTTTCTCACAGGGTCTGCCTCTTCTTAATGTCTTTTCTGAGGCCTCAGCCCTGTACTACCTCCTCCTTGATTTGCACTCTTCCCTCCCTTCCTTGATTCAGCTTTTCTACGAGAGCTGTCCTATTGGCTGCCCCAGTCCTCAGTGGCCTAAAATCACTCCCTCCATTCATACACCACCTATTACCTTCTAACCTCCCCAAATACCCATTCCTCCCACTGTACTTAACCTATAATCTTAAACAATGATCTCCTCCTTGCAGCTGTTAATGGAATTACTCCTTTTTTCATTCTTCTTGACAGTTCACTGTCATTTTACAATATTTCAGTAAAAAAAAATATGTGAGCTTGGGAGTCAGAAGGATCTCAGTTTAAATTATATTCCTCCTGGCACTGGCAGTATGCCCTTAGACACGTTATTTCACCTGCTAAACTTCACTTTATTCATCTGTAAAATGGGGGTAATCATAATTCTTATGCGACAGGGTTGCTTTGAGGATGAAATAAGATTGTATACCTGAAGTTGCTCACCCAATGCCCGGTCCATAGGAGGCACTAAGGGTTGTGTTCTATTTCCTCTCCTTCAAGCTCTCCTTGTTTGGCAGTGATGACCCGATCTACTCTTGCCACTCTCTCATCTTCCCCTTTTAAACTTGACCTGTGTGCTGCTTCCTGAGAAGTATTCTTCACTCTACGCTCATGACACCCAAAACCACGTGTCTCGTTCTGGCCTCCGAAACGAGGTTCAGTCCCGAATCTTCACCTCTCTCTAGGGCTTACTGAGATATTCCACCTTCACTTCAAATTTAGCAAGTCTGAAATCAACCTCATCTTTCTTCCCCCAAACAGAGTCCCTCTCCCATATTTCTTCCACCTCTCTATACATCAGCCTGGAGTTCATTTTTGACTCTTCTTTTTCTTTCATCCTCTTTATTTTTTATTCACTCACCAAATCTTACATTATCAAAATATCTCTTTCACTTGTCCCATCCAAACGGAGCTTCTGTCACACCACTTCCCTCTCCCCAAATCTTCAAGTTCCCCAATGCCTCCTAGACGAAGTCCAAGTTCCTCGCTCTAGCCTTTGTATCCTGCCAAGCTCAGCCCTTTTCCCCTCTTACGTGAACCTCCCACTGACTCTAGAGTACAGTGTGCCCCCGACATCCTGAGATTCCTGCCCCATGATGCTCCTCGTGTTTAAAATTTCCAGCTCTTCCTTCTCATGTTTCCGCATCCACACTTCCGGGGTTCAGCTCAGGTGCAAGCACTTCGTGAAACAACCACTGACTATTCCAGCTCTGCAGATGTGCTTTCTTCTATGAACTTGCACTATATGTTTTCCCTCAAACACACGTCACCCCAGCTCTGTGATTTAATTCTTTCATGTGGTCTGTGTTGGTATTGCCCTTGAAACGAGACTGTGAGGGAGGAATGGCCTAATTCCACTTTGTCTAGAACAGGGCTGGATATAGAAAAGCAGCTTGGAAATACTTGTTTAATAAACAACATATACAAATAGGAACCGCAACAACAGTAAAACCTCCGTACGAATAACGGTCGTAGCAGCCCCGCTTCAAATGCTATAGAAGATTGAAAGGCCATAACAAGTCTGTGAGCTGAATATTCCTCATCCCTGAATTACACAGGCAAAAAGTAGCTGATAAGGTATCTATGTGCCTTTATGGACTCATTTTCTACATCTGCAAAAAAATTAAAAAATGAAAGGCGGAGGAGGAGTTGAGGAAGAAGGAGGAGGAGGGGGAGGGGGGAGACGAGAGGAGAAGCAGCAGCGGCAGTCCCCACCTATGCAGAAGTTAAATCTACAGAATTGTAAAATACATATTATATCACAGAATTTTCTTACTTCAAGTTTCCATCATGTTTTGCATCTCTCATTGGTAAATTTAAAAATAACATTTAGGCAAGAATGCTAATAGCATTATGCTTAATTAGCAGACATAAAAGTACATCTGAATCATTTAATGCTAATTACATTATAATTGTAACACTTGCATAATCCTTGCTAGGAACTGTTTTAAGTGCTAGGGACACCCAGAAGATAGTCTCTGTCTTCAAGAAGCTCACTCCAGGGACTTCCCTGGTCGTGCAGTGGTTAGGAATCCGCCTGCCAATGCAGGGGACACGGGTTCGAGCCCTGGTCTGGGAAGATCCCACACGCCGCAGAGCAACTAAGCCCGTGCACCACAACTACTGAGCCTGCGAGCCACAACGACTGAGCCCGTGTGCCACAATTAATGAAGCCCGCGTGCCTAGAGCCTGTGCTCCGCGACAAGAGAAGCCACCGCAATGAGAAGCCCATGCACCACAAAGAGTAGCCCCCGCTCACCAGAACTAGAGAAATGCCGCACGCAGCAACGAAGACCCAACACAGCCAAAAATAAATAAATAAAATAAATACGTTTATATAAAAAAAAACAAAATAAGACTAAATTAAGAGAAAGATTAAAAAAAAAAAGAAGAAGCTCACTCCATAAAACTAACTACAAAACCAACAATAATCCAATACGATAATTGGTACATTCCAGGCATGAACCCAATGCTGTGAGAGGAACACTGATGAGCCATCTGGAGTGGCCAAGCCCTAATATCCATGATGCAAATGGAGGCAGTGAGACCGAGAGGGTAGGTCGAGGTAGACCACGAAGTCTGTAATGCTCCCAGGAAGGGGGGTGAAATGCAAACACAGTGTTTGAGAAAGAACTCTGTCTTCTTGGAGGATGAAACGGAAATGGTGCATTGAGTCGGACAGACAATTTGCAA
Source organism: Monodon monoceros (assembly GCF_005190385.1). NCBI lineage: Eukaryota > Metazoa > Chordata > Mammalia > Artiodactyla > Monodontidae > Monodon > Monodon monoceros. The sequence continues at coordinate 97,527,913 of NW_021703780.1, read as the reverse complement.
TAACTCAGGTGAGGAATAAGGAAAACCTGAACTAAGACAACATCGATGGAAACTAAAAAGTTGGAAAAACAAGCTTATAATAGCAGCAATCAGTAGGTTCACACATAAAGATTTTTTCCCCAATACAGCAGGGAGCAGAAGTGTTCAAAGAATTTATTCTCCTTAGACTCTTACTTGCTGTTGCTATCACTATTATTCCAAAGTCTGATGGATGAAAGGATGAGAATAGTCACTCCACATACTGAGGACACAAGTTGGCAACATTGTTAACTTTCACTCATGACTTAGGGTGAAAGTCAAGTCACCTCATCACATTCCAGCCACCACTCATCCCAGTTCTTAAAAGGATGTGAACTTAAAGGAAGTTAGTCTCCTTTGTGGGACTGCTTCCAATAAGCACTTTTTCTGGTGAATGTGGGATAGGGTGCAGATCTGTTACATTTCACCCTTTTCATGTAGGTGCATAAAATAAAATTTTAAAAATGAATTAGCACAATGAAAGAGCTTAATGCCTTTCCTGAACAAAGATATTACAGAGATATTGAATAGTTGCAGAGATTCTTTGAACATATGCCATATCACACAGATAAGCATTTTATTTCCTCATTTGGAAAAGATGAAAACTCAAGGCAATGATTATAGTAATATCTTAAAGATATACAGTACTATAAAAATTTTCTAAGCACTGTATATATTTAATCTTACTTGGTCCTCACAATCAATATCTTAACAGGTAAGGAAATTGAGGTCCAGAATATTTAAGCGATTGCTAATTAACAGAAAAGGACAGACTACAACCCAGGTGTCCTGATGTTCAGGTGTCAACTTTCAGGTGTCCTGGAAGCAGCAACTCTCTCTAGAATTAGGGTTCTTCCAAAGTATAACGGGAGGTCAGGGCTGGTAAAATCACTTTCTCTGTTTGTATATAATTATTATAATACTTCCTAAATAATACTCCTTATAGTTTCAGTGAAAGTAACAAAAAGCATTTTGTGGTTTATTATTCATGCTAGATTTCTCTGGATATTCAAAATGGATTACTAAAAAAAATTAGGTCTTGTCAATTGTACTCATTCTTCAGTGGTTATTTCTGTACACAAAAGTGCTCTCAATTTTATGATGCTATCTGGAAGAAGTTCAGCAACACATTGTTAATACTCTACTGCTACAAAATAATTTTAAAGCTCCATGGGAATTTAGATTTGCACAAGTTATTAGGATGTGACCTTTCCCTTAGATTTCTTATTTTAGGATCAACTTAACATGGTATTTCCCCAGTGGGAACTGTTGTACTTCCTTCGCAGATAAGAAAAATAGCAATCACAAATTATAGTGAGTAAACTTAGGGAAACATATATTTCTGTGATGCAGATGAAACTGGAATCATAAAAGGGGGCCACACGACGTATTCCTTGGGTTTGAGAGGAAAGCCAAGTGGCTTGCTAACAAAAGAAAACAAGTCATGACATTATGGTATTTCCCTGAAATTTATACCTAATTGTTTGTCCCAGCTACCAAGTCTTATGACTTTTAAAGATTATTGAAGATGTTTACGTCACTAAATTTCCTATGTCCTGTCTACTGGGAGTATAAAAGGTTAAAAATATCAAGCTTTTAATAATTTAAATGATTTCAGATCACAGGATCTGGACTGAAGGACAAGGAGTTCATAAGTGTGAAGAAAAAAAAATCAAAACAACAACTAGAATAACACAGAGATCACAGTTGCTTCACATTATGGTCCATGGAATAATAGTGGCCTCCAATGTTTGAGCTCTTACTATACGATACTGTGGCAGAATTTATGCACATTATTGGTAACATATGAGTTACTGGGAGTATCCAAAGAATCTAGCATACTACAGCTAGGACTGCAGAGCTCATTATTGGCAATTTTTTTAAAAAAGGTAAACAAAATCATCGAAGGAGAGATTAGGAAGATGTACACTTTTCCTGCCAAAATCAATAATTTTACACACCACACTGTTAGTTCATGAAAACATTAAAATTAAGAAATTACAAAAAGACTAAAATTTTTTTTTCTCTTATGAGAATGAAAGTGCGGTTATAAATGAAAATCAAGTAATCGCCAAAAGTAATTTTTTGTATCCTCTTCTATCAGACATTTGTACAGTAGGTTTTAATAAAATTACTACTTGAGAACAAACACTGCTTTATTGAAATGATTACTCAAGAGTCTCAAATAATCAAACCCCTCCCCCACCATGCATTCTTCAGTGTAACAAACTGTTAATATCACAGAAGTTCTTTTAAGCTTAATTTTTAGGAATTAACCCTCTACATTTTATAACAGTGACTCATGTTTTTAAGTAAAGATAGTACTCATTGTGATCGACTTACATGTTTTTCCAGAAGATATTTATTATACAGTTTAGACACAGCTAGGTTTTAAAATATTGCTTTTGAATGAAAAGATACTTTAGAAATCATTTATCACAATCCCTTAGTTTTATAGACAGTGAGGGTCAGGGATAGCTGTGTATTTACTTTCTCAAATACCACATACACATATTTAAAAATCTATGCATATGTATTAAGAACTGGAAGGCAACTTGTAGAAATTAAAATAGTTTCAATAAGGATGTTAAGATTATAGATAATTTTTTTGTTTAAAATGCTTACTGTTGTTATTACGTTGCTTATTTGATAGCAAAAAATACAATACACTGCATTGTAGTTAAAAGCTGTAATCTCTATTTCATGTCATTAACTGTAACACTTGACCCCCAAATGAAAGTTCAGAATAAAAAGGAAAAACAAACACCCATAATCTTTTTTCTATTCATTGTACATTTTAACCATATGATTTTGCATTTTAAAATTTTCTCTTATCATTGTATCTTTATTCTAAAATTACTATTCACCTCAAATATTTAAACCACAAATTATAAATATTTGATTGAAATAAATCCTTTAACAAAATTGATTTGTATCCTTCTCTCTGGATGTGCTACTTTGCTAAACCTTCATTTTTGCAAGTAATCATTCCTTTATAACAACTAGCAACATGCAGACTTAAAGGCCATAGGGACCTGCAGCACAGGTTTTAAATTTGATTTAAATTTGCTATAGCCTCAAGAAATAATCTGCAATTTCATTGCAACCAAGTTGTTTTTTTCCTAACCCAAAACATAAACAACACCCCCATCACAATCCAAAAAACCAAAAACTACCCAAAACCCCATATTATGCTAATATCTAAACAACTGGTGAAAACTCCTCACTCTCCACCCTCATTCCGCTGTCAAACACACACAGCCAGAGCTAAATGATAATAGATTTAAATGAACAGAAATCATTTAAACATACGCTTTGGAAATATGTTTTTGTTCATTTTGCTACTAATATATCCTCAAAGCAATGTGAAATGCCATAAAAATGAATAATGCAGGAGTAATATAGTTGCTCAAACCCTTTAACATAGAAACTCCTCTTAAAGCAATTTATCTGAAGAAAATGATTTTTTAAAAAGTGAAATACGTGCATGAAGATATTCACTATATGTAACTGTGTAAGAATAAACAGTAATTGTATAATAATAAAAAATTAGAAGCCACCTGAAAACTGGCTTAGTAAATTCTGTGATATCACTAATATGGACTACTGTGTTGCCAATATGACATCTGAAAGCCAGGTAAAAAGGAACAAAACATGTAATCTAACAGTGAAAGAAGCAGAAATGCTACATATACTGTAACTGTTAGTAACTAAAACATGTATACAGGTCAACCAGAACTGAAACTATACAGAAGTTTAGAATAGTAGTTTATGTGTGATTAAGTGTGGGCTTTTTATTTTAAAAGATATTTTCACAGCTTTTCAGTAACAAAAACGTCTTAAAAGAATTTAATGTAAAATGAAAGAAACCCAAGGGCCCAAATTCAAAGTCATTTATCTGTCCTAGTTCCTAATCTTATTTCTGTTTGTACCACCTCCCCACCTTTAATATTTTAGAACCCTATCTATGTTCCAGTCCTGCAGCCCTGAATTCATACATAGCAGCATAGCTAAGCAGAGAGTTTATTTACAGAGGGCAGGCCTGAACTCTGCGTGTGAGCACATACAGAAAACGATAAAGATCGTCGTGTCCTATTAGTAATTTACAGAATTGTGATTTGCTCCACCCAGTACACCTATAATTGAATTCCTCAGCCATAAAATCATTGGGACCAAACAAGTTCCGATATCTTTTATCTAAGCCCTTTTTTTCTCCCTTACCATCAGTTAACATATTTCTTATGGGGCTTTTCTTCTTTTTATAGATTCATTTGTCTTAGTTATAAATTAACCCACAAGCGACTCTCCCAGCCACCCAGCTCTACTGTTTCCTGTGTACCAGGTTCCTTTCTACTTGCACTATTTATGATATAGGGGCCATTTAAACTGCCGGTTGGTAAATGATGTCCAGGAAATCATCTCTAGATTTTTAAAAAAGATTCCTCCTAAGGAGAAATGCCCCCAAGCAGAGATTCTCCTCAGAGCTGGGCACCCTGGAAAGAAATGGAATGGAACTGCTGAAGACTTCTATTTCTTTTTCACTTCTTAAAATTGTGGTAAAAGATACATTACATAAAAATTGACCATTTTAAGCATTTAAAAATGTACAGTTCTGTGGCATTAAGTACCTTCAGACTGCTGTGCATCCATCACTACCATCCAGAACTTTTTCATCTTCCCAAACTGAAACTACGTTCCCTTGAAACACTAACTCCCCATCCCCCACTCCTCCCAGCTCCTGGTCACCACCACCCTACTTGCTGTCTCTACGAATCTGACTATTTTAGATGCCACTTCTGTTTTTTCTTGTTTCGCCTAAAGTGTGTGAACTAGTGTAGTTTCCAAAATTGGTTGAACACATAAGAGAGTTGCCGGCAAAAACCCTTAAGACTTAGCATTTTGTTTCTCATGCCCAAACGCTTGAATTCAGACCAAACACTCATTTCCAGACGCCAGAGTACATACTTGCCCCTTACTTGGTCTTTCAAGAGTTTGGTCTTTTGATATATATATATATTTTAAATTTAAACTGATTTTTCAAAGCAAACTTAATACAGATATTGATTTCCTTTAAGAATCAAAGTTCCCTTAGTACTGCTTATATTCACAGAATTCCCAGACATTTTACCTAAAAACAGCATGACCTTCTCTCATCTTCACCATTCAAATACTAAGGCTACTAATTCTAAGTGCCTGTTCAAATGTTGTCCTGGTGGACCAAGAGATCATTAATGAAATCTAAAGACTTGCTTTGAACACTGAAATCACACCCTGACCGTCACCAACTAAAAATTTTGCTCAGAGGTGCTCTGTGAGGACTCAGAGCCTAGTGGGTTTTTTTTCCCACTCACAGGTTTTCTGGGGGCTGCAAGTGAGTGGCTGCAGAACTAAGTGGAGAGCAAACCTGTGGAGGTGGGGATGGCTCTGTGTATGGACAGGATTAAGAAACAGCTCAAGGAGTATCCTTCATGAGAAGGATGTTCTAAGGTTGGCAAACAAACAGAAACTCACTCTAAAAATCAGTAAAAGTCTAACGAGAATGATTACTGAGTGACTCCAATGTAACTTTTAAAGAACTCTTCATCTTGAAGTAATTTGAGGTTTACAGAAAAGTTGCAAAGATACTCCAGACAATTCCCACGTCACTTTCACCGGGCTTCCTACTGTTAACATTTTACAACCACAGCCCAATGAGGAAAACTAATAAATGAAAACTGGCACACTACTATAAACGGCTTTATCTGGATTTCACCAGTTTTTCCACTCATGCCCTTTCTCAGTTCCAGGACCCAATCCAGGATCCCACATTGCATTTTGTTGCCATTGTTCCTTATCTCCTCCAGTTCCGCAGTCTTTTCTTTTCCTTTTGTTTTTGTTTTTTTAAAGTGGCTCTATTGAGGTATAGTTGACATACAGAAAAGTGCACGTATTTAATGTATAGTTCCCCAGATTTTTCTTGTCTTCCATGCCCTTGACGCTGTTGAAGAATGCTGGTGAGGTATTTTGTAGAATGTCTCTCTATTTAGATTGGCCTAACATTTTCTCATGATGCAACTGTCGTTATGAATGTTTGGGAAGAATACTGAAGACCTGATGTGCCCTTTTTGGGGGTATATAAGCTCAATATGTCTTAGTACTGTAGATACTAACCTATTAACCTGGATCACTTGGTTAAAGTGGTGTCTGCCAGGATTCTTCTGCTTAAACTTACTACTTTTCTCTTTGTAACTAATAAATATTTAAAGGGAGATACTTGGAGGTTCTGTCCATATTCTGCTCCTCCTTTCACCTTCTAATCTGAGTATTCATCAGTGGGTCCTGCCTGTAGCAGTAACTGCTGCTGAGGTTCTCTGATGGCAATTTTCCATTTCCCTTATTCCTTTAACATTTACTAATTTAAATTCTTCTGTAAGGAAAAGTTCTCCTCCTTCAATTTATTCATTCAGTCATTTATTTATATCAGTATGGAATCATGTATATATATTTTTTATTTTGGGGGTTGTAATCCAGTGCTATAGTTTTAAAAAAATTTTTTATATTTATCAAATATATTTGATATTATATATATTTATATTTATCAAATTATTTATATTTATCAAATTATTCCAGCTTTGGCCATTGGGAGCTGGAATAATTTGAACAATAAAATAAATAACTATAGTACTGGATTTTAATTCCCCAAATAAAGTATATAGGCATGGGCATTGGATAAATTAAGCTACTTTCTCCTTTGTGACCTGGGATCATAGTTGCATGGCCTACAGAGAATCAGGAAAGATATTTTAATTTTTCTCTCAATTCAATTACAAGTAACACATGAACCTAATATAATGTACTTGTACTGGGACTTATTTCTAAGGATTTGTGTTATTTCTCAACCCCTAGGTTTGTTTTGTTTTGTCTATCTTCGTTTTGTCTTAGACAAACACGTTACTGTGCTTTTCTTCCACTGACTGGTAAATTATACAGTAGAAAGTATTCTCATAGTCAAAGTAAAAGCTCTCTAAGAAATGTTACAATAAAATACTATGAAGCATTTGCATGTTCTTTAAAAAAGACCTTTCTAAATACAAATTTAGTACAATAAATTCTGAGTTTACCTACCGTTAAAGGGCAACTCTTGTTTAAGGAAATGGCCTTCTTGTATGTCTGTGGCTTAGAGTTGGCTTCTTTCAAGTCTGAACAATTAAAAAGAAAAAAGATTTTTAATATACACACATATTCAAAATTCTCAGACAACCTAGGATACCAAAATGTACAAGCACAGATGAATGTATTTTCTCTGTTGGACTTCATCATGACTGTTTGCTTTCCCTGAGCTAGAATGCTTTGTATTCTCTAGAAGCAACCAAGAGACTGACGTGTAAACCATTCAGGGCTGGAGAATCTTCCTAAAGAGACATGGATTAGATTCATTTTGCCTACTCTCCTGTTCTGTCACTGATCATGAGTCAGGGTCCTTTGTCTCATCCATCTTTTATGTCAAATTAATGAAGACACCTACGTTGGGCAGACTTAAGAAAAACTAGATTTTAAAAGGGTTAGTAACGTCAAGAGATAGAGGACTGATAAAATTTATACACAGCAAAGATTACATTTATGAAAATATAAGCTCATTCTAGAGGGCACATGGCTGTTAAGCCTAAGGTAAAAGCGTCACAACCATTTAGGGACAGTAGATACAGCACATTTCACGGGGACCAGATTTTTAAAGGAAGATGCAGAGAGCAGATTATCTGAGTAACTATGTCAAAGGTCTAGGGATGTGTATCCTTGGCTCTTACGAAGGGCTCAGGGATCCTAGAATAGCTGTACATTTCGTAAAGACAAAACAGTACCCAGGGCCAAAGGCTTATCATCAGGGCCTTCAAAGTCCCAACATCCAGACCCAACATTCTGCACAGTCTAACCTACCCAAAATTCTAATTTTTTTTCTTTTTTAATGCTGCACCTTTCCACTTGGAATTTGCAAAACCTATTCTATTACCCAATGCATGGGTAACGTAGTGGATCATGAATATAAAATGTTTTCCCCTTTTCTTATTTCTACTTTGAAAGAATGTAAACTACAGCCAATGTATTTTGTTTGATCCTTTGTTTCACTCACACTGTTTAGTACTGCTGTTTGGAAACTGAAAACCTCCTAATGAACTCAACAATACGGTAACAATTTTGTTTTCATAATGGGGCATATTCTTCTATAGAAAGAGCTAGCTTGTCAGGGTTTTAGACCTGTCTGCTTTGCTTTTTGACTGCTCATCTGTATCACAGCAGTTTACTCTCCATGTGAAACAAACACTCTTTCATTTGTTAGTCAAAAATGAAATGAGTACCCACATCAAACCTGTCCATTACATATAACATGCATAGCGCATGAGAAACAACTTTATAATGGATTACTATTTAGACTTTTTTCACCTTTAAGTCAACAAAAAAGTGCTTAAATATGTGAAAACAAAAGGAAAGAGTATTAATAAAGAAAAATGTGAGCAAAATCTCTATCTGAAAAATTAAGTAATGTTGACTACAGGGTAAGATTAAGTCATACTAGCTTTTCTTGACACTCATTCCAATTTCTCTTTGAAATACATATGAATTCACTAAGAAATAGACAGCAAGAAAGAGACAAGATAAAGTTAAGATTTCTGGAAACTGCTATGTATTCCTAGCCTGTAGCCCTAAGAGTTGGATCAAACAGAAAACTGGACCAGTTTCTGTGATTTTCAAAGGCAGACAGAATCTATAACCTTTCCTAAAACCCCCTCCCCCAGTAACATCAGTAATCTTTCTGTACCCATTCAGAACTGCACTGTACCATAGAAGGTACAGTTTGCAGGCATAAAATATAATAAGTAGGGCAGAAACAAGATCCATTCTGGGGGCAGTATATATCAAGTATTACAGTTCTTTCATGTTCCCCATCTGGTCAGTTAAATATAGACTGGTTTATATTCATTAGTTTATAAATCCTTCTACTCATTAATATAAGCCAGAGAACCAGGCTGTGAAGAGAGCAGACAAGCCCCTCACATTTCAACAAAACCCACACTAGACAGGGTCTGTTCTACTCATCCAGCTTTTTAATATCTGAGATAGGCTTTTTACCAGAATCTAAGTAGATAATAATGCAAGCCAAAGGGAAACTTACTATATTTGTCTGAAATGGTATAAATGGTAAAAGCTGACTTAAGAAATAGGAAAATAATTAAAAATGAAAACGACTGAAAACTTATCAAAGACTTGCTTCCCCAAGAAGTTCTGGGGCTAGATAATTTTATAGATACATTTTTTTCAAATGTTCAAGGAAGAAATAAGTTTCTTGCCACATAAACTGTTTCTGAGTAGGAAAAAGAAAGAGTGACCAAATTAATTTTTCAAAACCTAACAAGACAAAATAGTTAACAAGGTAACCTAACAAGAAAGATACCTAACAAGAAACAAAAAACCTCACAAGAAAAATACCAACCTCGCTTATTCATATTGACTTACAAGTAAAAATAAAATGTTAATGAACAAATGCAATAGTATACTAAAAGAATAAACCACCATAATAAAGTTGGATTTATCTCAGAAAAACAAAGAAGATTTAATATTGGAATATGTATTAAAATAATGTGTTCCAGCACTAGGTTGAATTTTAAAAGAAACCACATGACTATTTCAAAAAATACAAAAGAAAATACTCAATAAAATTCAACATTCATTCTTGAAAATATTTCCTTAAAGAACTAAGAAACTTTAATAACAAGAATATTAATCTCAAACTTACAACCAATATCATCTTAATTGTGAAATATTATAGCAGCATCTCCCCAAATATGTTCTATAGATAACTAGATTCTTTAAGATTTTCCAATGGAAAAGCTTCCACCACAAGATGAATTTGCACATGTTGTTCACATTTGGAGGTTAGTGACGTACATTAGCATTGTATATGCTCAGTAAGCCCCACAATTAGAAAAGAAACAGTATCAACAATAACAATCTGCTTAGCTGTCTAACTCATTAGTTCTCAAACTTATTTGAGCATTTCTTTTCTCACTTTCCGTTATTTCACTCCTTAACCCACTTCACGGTGGCTTTTGCCACCCACCTTTCTACTGAAACTCAAGCAAAAGTGACAAGTGGTCTCCTTCTTGCTAAATCCATTAGACTTTTCTTGATTTTCGTTCTATTTGCCCAGTTGTGTGCTGGTAAGTGTTTAACAACTGGCTCTCCTTGCAGGAAAAATGCTCTGGTTTGTAGTGTTTGCTAATTTCTGAGGTGTAAATACTCCCACGGTGACTGACTTAGGGCCATCAACATGACAGCAGAGTCGGGCAGAGCCGGGGCAGCAGCAGCATATTACATGGTATCCCCACCTCACAGATGCAATCCACACCAACACCTCATCGATGTAAAATAATCAGGAAGCAATGCAGTTGGTGTGGTTACTACCTCTGTTTTTATCATAACTTGTTTCACTGCTCGTATATACAATCTAACTTTTAACAATGGCTGCGGATAACAGTCGGCTCACAAAAATCCTAAAAATTTAACAATTGACTTTCACAAGCCAGTCTGAGCTGGCTCCAGCACCGCGCCGTCTCTTCCTCAGCATCATTTGATATTCTGTGTATCCTCTACTCTTGAAACTGTCTCCTCCCTTTGCTGCCTAGTGACCAGTTACTTTGAATTCTTATCCTAACCCTATGACTAGTATGTTAGTCCTTTTCCTTGGTACCTCTTCCTCCTGAGTTTTTCGATCCTATGTGTTCTCCAAGTTCCTTCTTGGCCTCACTCTTACCCATAAACATATCTACTTGCTTACAGCTTCCAAATCTTCATCTCTAACCATGTCTTCTCTCAAGACTTCTAAATCTGTATTTCCAATTTTTTGGGAACACCTCTCCCTGAGTTTCTTCAGGAACCTCAAACTCAACAATTCCTAAGCTGGCTACCCATCTCCTCCCTCTGAAGAATTAAAGACACACACTCCAACACATATTGGACCACTCCTCGCTCCCTGCTAGATGAAAAGGTGTTCGATCCTCTACTCCAGCCTTGCAAAGTACATTCAAGGAAGCTCAGTTCATAACCATAGGCAACACTTCTCACATCCCTTTCCCCCTTCCCTTAGACTTTTTCACACCCCACACTTTCCAAAGTGTCACCTTCAGCAAAAGCCCTCCCAACTCAACACTTTCTCCATTCTCAGCCCAGTAATGTCATAATCTCTCCTTCATCTCTTTCCCAGCACTTTATGACATAGGGCAACTTAAATCTCCTCCAGCTTTTCATGTCCAGACCCTTTCTTATTCTCCAATACTTCAGCACAAAAATCTAGGAACTGACCTTGTAAAATCAACTTTTCTAAGGGTAGGGGAAACGGGTTTTGTGCTGTCAAATGAAAATTCTCTTTGGTGCACTGGGGGAAGGTGAAAGTATATGAACACTCCCAAACGACTGATTTTTATCCCATTGAACTAAATACATGGGTCTCCCACTAACCCCGCAAATTGCTGATTGATTCCCTTAGAAGCCAGAGTCAAGATGAGCCAATCACATCCTTCCCTAGATTTTTACAACATGCATACAAAATTGGCTATTAAATTGACGTCTACATCCTGAGGTGGCAAAATAAAATGGCTTTATTTGAATTAAGAGGAATTTAAGAGAAAGAGAAAAATGAAAATAAAGAATCTCCCAAGGGTGGTCGGTTTTAAGTGACAGCGGAGTTACTGAATTGAATATAAGGTAAAGATCTGGTGATCTAACTTACCTCGTCACAAATAACAAGAGTAAGTACTTGCAAGTTGCTTACCACTTACATGACACATAAACGGATTTGCAGTGAACCAGAACAACTAAAAGCTTGGATCTAATCCATGGTTACATCTGAATACGGTTACACTTGTGTAGATATAATTGTTAAGTGTGGAATGGTGCTGGTAGTATGGGGTAGAGTGGAATGGTGCTGGTAGTATGGGGTATAGTTATCTCATTCTCTGGCAAGTTACATACTGGAAAATTAGACTCTTGCTAAAGTGTGCAAGACAGGGTGGCTGGATTCAGGCTGCTTGAGTTCAAATCTTAGTTTTATCACCTGGCAGGTTATTTTTACCTCTCTGTGTTTGTTTCTTCATCTGCAAAACAGAGATAATAATGTATACCTTTTACAGTTTGTTGGAAGAATAAAACGAGATAATGTACATAATGTGCTTAAAATAGAGCCTGATACAGAATAAGTGCTCAGTAAATATTAACTATGACTATCAATTGCTAGGCTACTTTTTTGGTGCTTAATTAAGAAAGAGTCGTTTAGAAGGATGGGTAAATGACAGCTTAGCTGAGGATTTAAACTGTGGAGTAGACTGAAGTGTAAACTGAACTGGAATAAAGCATTCTCTAAGCATGAAATCCTATGGTTACATTTATAAATCAATCATAAACTAAGTTATCCTAATGAGTACTATTACTCCAAAAAGTCATGATACCTATTTAGGGTTAGGAAGTCGAATGAAACGGTAGATTTGAAATTAAAAAGAAACAATTATGGGGCTTCCCTGGTGGTGAAGTGGTTAAGAATCCGCCTGCCAATGCAGGGAACACGGGTTCGAGCCCTGGTCCAGAAAGATCCCACATGCCGCGGAGCAACTAAACCCGTGCACCACAACTACTAAGCCTGCGCTCTAGAGCCCGTGAGCCACAACTACTAAGCCCGCGTGCCACAGCTACTGAAGCCCGCATGCCTAGAGCCCGTGCTCCGCAATGAGAGAAGCCACCGCAATAAGAAGCTCGCTCACTGCAACGAAGTAGCCCCTGCTCGCCGCAATTAGAGAAAGCCTGTGTGCAGCAACGAAGATCCAACGAAGCCAAAAATAAATAAATCCCTGGTGGCGCAGTGGTTGAGGGTCTGCCTGCCGGTGCGGGGGACGCGGGTTCGTGCCCCGGTCCGGGAAGATCCCACATGCCGCGGAGCGGCTGGGCCCGTGAGCCATGGCCGCTGAGCCTGCGCGTCCAGAGCCTGTGCTCTGCAGCGGGAGAGGCCACGGCGGTGAGAGGCCCGCGTACCGCAAAAATAAATAAATAAAATAAATTTATTTTTTAAAAAAGGCAACAATTATTTGTTGAGCTTCTGATATTTGTTAGCAGTGTTCTAAGCACTGGGGATAATGAACAAAACAGACTAATATTCCAGCTCTTGTGTAACTGTGTAAATAAAGATGTAATAAAAAATATTAGATGGTGTTAAAGGATCCATATGCTATATCTGATATATCTACCATGTGGAAAAAAAGAGGAACTAAGGTTGTTAAAGACAATTAGGAATTATTTCAACAAGCTACTGTGCTTTACTAAAGTTTATGAATTAAGGTCTATTGATCCCCTTCTCCAAATCTGAGGATTAGTGATTCACTAATTTCTTAAAAAATCAGTTGAAATCCAGTTATAAGTGATAATCAATTTTATTTTGTCTCTGAGATAGCAACATAAGCATTTTGCTCATGTTACATTCACAGTAAAAAATCGCTAATGTACAACATGGTGACTATAGTTGATAACACTGTATTGTATAATCAAAATTTGCTAAGGGAGCAGAACTTAAATGTTCTCACCAAAAAAAAAGAGGGAGACAGAGAGAGAGATTTGCAAGGTGATGAATGTTAATTAGCAAATGGAGGGAAGCCTTTCACATTGCATATGTATTTCAAGCCACCACAATGTATATTTTAAATACTTTACAATTTTACGTCAATTATACCTCAATAAAGAAAACAATCCCTACTTCCTTATTTGATTAGTAGATTAAAATACATTTCATTTCCATACTATAGTTAGAGACCAAACCAAAAAAAGAGATATCAGGAATTGGGAAACTGGAAAAGGAAGAGGGCAATCGGAGGGAGAGAAACAGAGGCAAAAAAGGAAGGAAAACAAAGAGACAGAATATGGGAAACACCAAGAATGAAAAAGGGGAAAAAAAGGTGGGAACAAGAGGGAATAAAAACAGAGCTAGAGCAAGAATTGAGGGGCAGAGGGAGGCAGGAGGCAGCAAGGAGGAAGAAGACGGGAGAGGAGAGGCTCCGAAACCAGAGTCAGAGGAAATGACGTTTCCTGTTTTAGCTCAGCGGCTCACTGTGGATACAAGCGTCAGAAAGTCATCACTGGTGTTTTAAATACTGTGCAGAAATTAAGAAGCCACCATAATTATTGAGCCAAAAAGTGTTCACATCGGTAATTACATAAGGATGTTGACTTCAGCAAACTGTTTTTCTCTAAACTCACATTTTCCCTACTTCTGTGCCTGTGCTAATAGTAGTTTCCCATGTGAAATGCTTTGTCTACCATCACCCCACGTTCGATGAACAATATTCAATAAATATTTATTGGGAGTTACCTGGTGGCGCAGTGGTTAAGAATCCGCCTGCCAACGCAGAGGATACGGGTTCGAGCCCTGGTCCGGGAAGATCCCACATGCAGCGGAGCAACTAAGCCTGTGCACCGCAACTACTGAGCCTGTGCTCTAGAGCCCGCGAGCCACAACTACTGAGCCCACGTGCCACAACTACTGAAGCCTGCGCTCCTAGAGCCTGTGCTCCACAACGAGAAGCCACCGCGGTGAGAAGCCCGCACACCACAACGAAGAGTAGCCCCCACTCACTGCAACTAGAGAAAGCCCGCATGCAGCAACGAAGACCCAATGCAGCCAAAAATTAAATTAATTAATTTAAAAATATATATTTATTAAGTACCTACTATATGCCAGAGGCACTGTTCTAGGAACAGTTTGAAATGTTACATAGATTATAATGAAAAATATCAGCTCTTTCAATAATACACAACGAAAATGAGCTATTTTAACAAAACTGTCTACTAGGCTTGAGGTGAAATGAATTTTTTCTTCTGCAGCTAACGTTTTTCTCCACCAGATACCACTGGCACTAAACCAATCCTTATGAAAATCATGTCCCTTACTGAAGTTAAAAGCATTCCAGCATTTCCCCCCAAATATGGTAAGGCTATCACTCCTATAGGAGTCTAGTTCTCTGGATCTTCCCAAGTACAATTAATCTGTGATGATTTTAGCTGCTAAAATGTTGAAGCCTGTAATAACTAAGTGAAATAAGTTGAATAATAAAAGTTATTTGAACTTTCACCCACATCAAAATGGAATCCCAAAGACATTCCCCAAGTGGGTAGCCATGCCTGGTCTTGTTCAACCTTGGCGTTACATTGAACAAATGATTTAGAATCACGTCAGCAGCCTGTGATTTACGTAACTCACTTCTGCAGAAATTCACGTTGCTTGTGAAAAACATCATATGGAAGAGGAACTTACTCCAAATATGACAATTAGAAATAAATGAACGCTGAGAAGGCATTAGGGAACAGTACTTTCTTTAAAAAGAACTGTGGAACTAACTGCACAGATATGTTTAAAAATCAAATTTGCATTCAAATTTAGGGAAATGTAGTTACCCGTATGATGAAAATGGTAGTACACATTGGTGTTCCAATATGGTCAATTAAGAAAGAAATAGGAATGTAATCTGCAAAAATGCTGAATCACTGCTCTGTACACCTGAAACACACAATACTGTAAATCAACTACACTTTCATTTAAAAAAAGAGAAAGAAATATGTTCTCTAAGTTAATGTTGTAGAACAGGAAATCAGCTTAAAGTTGGAAGGGACTTTATAAGCTCCCTAATTCATTTCTTCTATCAAACAAGACTTCTTAACAGATGGCCGTTCAGATTCTGCATGAATCTCTACTGACAAAAGCACGCACTGCCTCACAAGGCAGCCTTCCCCACCGTTGGACAACTGTAGTCATTAGAATTCTCTCCTTATCCATTCACCTGTCGATAGACACTTAGGTTGCTTCCATGTCCTGGCTATTGTAAATAGCGCTGGAATGAACACTGTGGTACATGTCTCTTTTTTTCTTTACACTGAGCTCATGTACGCCTCCCTTTAATTTCTAGCAATCCTTCGACAACGGCCATCGACCCTATGACGTCGACCCTATGACCCAGGAGCTCCATAAGGGAAGGGACCAGTCTGCCTTGTCACTGCTCTTGTCCGGAGCCAGCACGACACATGACACAGAGTAAAGTACCATAAAAATGAGCCATAAAAATGAGTAAACGGCTGATGACTGCCCTTACAGGACCCAGTCAGTAAGTCCAGTCCATTCGTCCTTTAGGGGAGTGGAGCTCTACTGGCATGAAGGCATTTGTTTTTTTCAATCTGTTGTGGATACTTTTATAAAATGTAAAACCATGTGCCTAAACGTCATGAGAATATAAACTTTTTTTTCCATTAATGATGTTTTTCATTTCTTTTTTTTTTTAATTGAAGTATAGTTGATTTACAGTGCTGTGTTAGTTTCAGGTGTGTACACCTGAAAAGTGATTCAGTTATACATAAATATATTCTTTTTCAGATCCTTTTCCATTATAGGTTATTACAAGATACTGAATATAGTTCCCTGTGCTATACAGTCGATCCTCGTTGGTTATCTATTTTATATACAGTAGTTTGTATCTAGTAATCCCAAAGTCCTAATTTATCCCCCCCTTTCCCCTTTGGTAACTGTAAGTTTGTTTTCTAATATAAACATTTATAAATGCTTATCCTCAAATCTGCACTTACCTCGTGCCAAGTCAGTAACTAGGAGTGTGTGTGGAGCACATCAGTGCCTAAACTGTCCTCAGGGGCCACTCACTGCTTCGCAACATCCCTCTCACTTTCTCTCTCTCTGTTCCGACAGGCCCTCTTCATGTTATGTCCAGATTTTGCGATAGCCTCCTAGCTGCTTGCCTTGCACACTACTGCCAAATTAATCTTCTGATTAAATCATCTCACTCTTCTCCTCAAGACCTGGAATCTCAACACTCCTTACAAGATAAAACCCACACTCCTTTGCCTACATTCCAGACCCATTCTCATCTGACCTAAAATCTACATCTCCAATCACGTTTCTCACTCCTCACACTGACATACTACCCACTTCCAAGGGGACGATCTCTGCAAAATGACCCCCCAACACACGCTTATTCACTAGTCCAGGCTCCGTTTTCTTACACTGGAAATTCTTTCCCCCTCCTCTTAGGCCATCACAAGCCCTGAACTTTTTTTGCCTTTAGGTAAAATTCACATTCTTAAAATTAACTATTTTAAAGTGTGTGATTCAATGATATTTAGTACATTCTTAAAGCTGTGCAACCGTCAACTCTATCAAGTTCAAAAACATTTCTTCACCTCAAAAGGAAATCCTGTACCCATCAAGCAGTCACTCCCCCTGCCCCCTGTCCCCCACACCCTGGCAACCACCAATTTGCTTTCTATCTCTACGGATCTGCCTAGTCTGGGTATTTCATATTAACAGAATTGTACTTGGATTCCTTTCTGTTTCTTTCCCTGTATATATATATATATATATATATATATATATATATATTTTTTTTTTTTTTTTTTTTTTTTTTTGTCTGTAGCCTTTTGCGGTATGCGGGCCTCTCACTGTTGTGGCCTCTCCCGTTGTGGAGCACAGGCTCCAGACACGCAGGCTCAGCGGCCATGGCTCACAGGCCTAGCCGCTCCGTGGCATGTGGGATCTTCCCGGACCGGGGCACGAACCCGTGTCCCCTGCATCAGCAGGCGGACTCTCAACCACTGCGCCACCAGGGAAGCCCTCCCTGTATATTTTTAAAGCCATTTTTCTTAAGGTTACCCTGTCAATCCCTCAGCTTTTGACGTCTAGTCCAACCCCCATATCCTCTACAGGCTTTCCCTGGATTTACCCTCCACTCCACACTGATCTCGCCATTTTCTGAATTTTCGTAGTGCTTGTTTTCTGCCTTCTTTAGTTTAGTCTTTAATCACATAGTGTTTTGAATTTTTGGTTAACTGCTTCAACGTTACCCCTTTTTGATTCATGTAGATTATAAACTCCTAGTTCTAGGAGCTGTGCTGTCTCCCTTTGTGCCCAGAACCTACTGAAACTGTATGCAACTCACTGTGTCCGGATGTTTATGAATGAGGAGCAAGTTAAGGAAAGTGAAGTCTTGACCATCAGTGAGAGAGAGCTTCAAACCCATGTCAGTTCTTATCCCTCCTTCTATCATGCTCTCCTCCCCGCCATTGTGCTTCTCAGTGTTGTACGTATGGGTACGGGTCACCTCTTTGCTCTGGTAGGAGATGAACAGGTGTGGCTGCAGGAAGATGATGGCAGGGTGCCCAAGGGTGGAGAGGGTGCAAATTCCCTGCGTTGATCTCTTGCTAAGAGACTCCTACCTTCATTCTACAAGCACAGATGAAGGTCTACTGAGAAAAGTGGGCATGCAGAGATGTCACAAGGCCACATAAAAAAAGGTTCATCTATTTGCTTTGCTTTTATATGTACATCAGTTCCTTTGTCTGGTATTTTTGATTTGAAGTGGCTCATAAATGTGTATCTATCTTGTAAAAGGAGATTAACTGTGAAACAATTACGGTAATAATACTTGTGATTCATACATGAAATCGCTAAGCGTATAATTATTTTATATATTAAAAACAAATGAAAAGGTTAAAACTATGTAGTGTTTTATCTAACAATTGCCAAAAAGTTTGAAAGGGAACTGGTTTTATTTTGTGCATGAGTAATAAGTCTAAGTAACATCTTGTATCACACATCCTTATGAACTTTTCTCCAGCTGTAGTACTAAACAGAATTTGTTACAGTTGCCACTGGAAGCCTCCAAGCAAGAAAATAAAACAGTGCTCTGGCCCTTAGGCCATTTAAAACCTGTTCTTCTGACCAGAACAAGTAAAAGATCCAACCTAGAAGGCTGAAGGCTATAATTAACATTTTTTTCCCTTTCATATCCCATTTTGCCCGCTTTAGGAGAGCAAAATGGAAATTTCTTCTGGCATTAATTTCATATCATTATGAGTTACGAAAAATGTTAAATAAAATAGAAATAAACATTTTAGAGAGTAATTTAGGCAATTCCCTAAACATGTAGAAAACAGTAGCACTGAGAATCCCACATTGAAAAAGCACAAAGTTGTCCTCAATATCCAACCAAGTTTAAAGTACTTATAAAGTACTGATAATGTGCCCAAGTCCCCTGTACTGTAGGCTGTGAATTAGGGAAGGTATGCAGGCCATATATATGTAAGTGGAATAAGAAGAATTACAACATTCATTCCTACTCTCTAGGAATTCACAATTTTGTTTACACAGAACTTGCACATAAAACTTATAAGACCTGACAGCAAACAGGCAGCAAATACAACGTGTGATACAGAATCTGGAGCGCATAAAATTACATTTCAGAGTAGATCTGCCTTCTAATTATGTTTTACTTCAGCTAAGATTAAAGTTAGTTTGCATTTTCTGAGTTCAAAAGCTGGTGGCCAGGGTAAATATTTCACACACATGTTGTATGACAAAGGAAATCAACCTGAAGTTTAAAGCTTAACATGCATAATAAGAACAAAATAATTGTGTATATGCGCTGTATTTTGTGAGGATTGGAGGTCATTCTAGCAGGCATGGGCAAATACACATGAATTGGAACTTCCCTGGTGGTCCAGTGGTAAAGAATCTGCCTTCCAACGCAGGGGACGTGGGTTTGACCCCGGTCAGGGAACTAAGATCCCACATGCCGCGGGGCAACTAAGCCCATGTGCCACAAACTACAGAGCCCACGCGCCCTGGAGCCTGTGCGTCACAACTATAGAGAGAAAACCTGCACGCCACAACTAGAGAGAAGCCTGCGCACCACAGCAAAGAGCCTGCGCTGCAATGAAAGATCCCGCACACCTTAGCGAAGAGCTTGCGGACCGTAACTAAGACCTGACACAGCCGAAAAAGAAAAAGAAAAAGAAAAGAAATAAATATTTTTTAAAAAGGCATCACCATCTGTTGGGGATGGGCAGAATGGCTGCACTTTATTAAAAAACAAAAAACAAAAAAACAAATACACAGGAATCGTGATATGGCCTAAAGACACAATGATGTCAATACGCTGTGTTCCCATCACTTAATTATTTTCTCAGCTTTCACTGTGTGGTTATTTGCCTGCCTAGTGCTAGCTGCTGGTCCTCCTACCCGGTCTGAAAGGCACCTGTCCCACCATCTATAAGGCCATGTCACCAGGTGGGCAGATTTTGTTTCCTATATAAGGATATTTGGTGCTGAAAAGCAAGCAGTCATTTGATAAATGTTTATGGATTTTGAATAAACCATGGTCAAATCTGTAAAATCTGAAGGTTTTGGTTACATCTGCATTGAGATGCACTTTAATATTCCATGTCTATATATGAAAAAATTAATTCTTTTTAACTTCATATAAATTCCTTCAAAATCTATTTTCCTTATCATTTTTTCCCAAAAGTTTCATGCTGTTCAGGATTTCTAAGTGGTCAGTAATATATTTTCTGCAAATTTAAAAACAACTGAAATGGTAGTCAGACAACTGGATTGTGAATATAGAAGTTGGAAATAGCTATAATACTTAAATTGACCAAAGGATGGTCATTTGAAATAAGATCTGGGTCTCCCTTTACTCAAATATTATATTCCAAATATGTAAAAGTTCTAAATATGCTTTTAAAGGTAACTAGCTAACTTTATTTCCCAGGGAAAAAAAGTTGTGTGTTTTTTCTTTTTCACTTTAATGGGATAGTCCCAGTGAAATTTGTTTTACATTTTTGTTAGGCGTAAATAACTTTTTTTTGTAAATAAAGTTAGGAACTATATTCACTTGGATAGTTAACCATTTAAATATATCCATTTTGAGAATATTATAAAATAAATAACCCTTCTGCAAAGTAAGTACCCTATCATTTGGATTTTCAAGAATAGTTAATAGCTTATTAACAAAAGATGCATTCCTACATCTTTTGCTAATAAACTTTACTACTGAGAGAGAAATAAAGTAATATAGTAAATACATTATACATTATGTGTGATACATACTACATACATATAACCTAAAATACATAATAATAAGAGATTTAGGAAAAATATTCAAGGACACAGGTTTTTCCCTACTTCACACATAACTGAAAGACAGCCACCTGGCTCCACGCTGGCCTGGCAATGCTGCCGGGTCACAAGGCAGGGATTAGGCTATTGCCTACTCTTAGTCACCATCTCGCCCATTAACATCCTTGTTAAATCTGGATAACAATACTCATGAACGTCAGGAGGGATGTACTTGTCTGTCTTGTTCATTGCTTTATCCTCCTTCTCTGAAACAGCTCTCGGCACAAAGTAGGAGCTCAATAGATTTTTGTTGAAGAAGTTAAGTCTTCATTAAAAAGGAGCTTCTTCTCAGTAGATTTGCTCTGGGGGAGTATCATCACCAAGTTTGTGTTACCCACAAATTCTGAGAGCCATAAACTGAGTTTTGTTAGCTGAGGTTTGCCTTGGGCTGTATTGAGAATTAAATCATCAGAAATGGTAGGGGCAGGGCGGGGTGGGGGGGAGGCCAAAGAAGAGAGAAATATTACTTAGTATCCCTGATATAAAGTTTCTAAAAAGCTTTTAAAACTTTGTTTTCATTTAGATAAAGACTATTTCAAAGACATCAGACTGATATAAATTTCTCAAAAGAAGTTCCAAAGAAAGTGACAAGAAAAATGTAACCTGTAATCTGGGTCAAAGGCAAAACTACTTAATATTCCCTTTGGGATTTCTAGAACAATGCAACAGAAAAAAGGAAAAATTAATTAATTCAAAGGATATTGCTCTGTGTATATGTATTGTATACACACACACACATATATATTGCTGTGTATGTGTGTGTTTGTGTGTGTATATATATATATATATACATACATACATACATATATATATCTTTTACAGTGTTCACTCAGAGGTCTGACAAGATTTTGGGAAACCTCTACTCATTTGCTATTTTAAAGCTCTTGTTATTTTAAAAATTATTATCACAATTACATCAAGGTCTCATAATGACCATTTGTAGTAGAAGTTTACCTTCATGTGCTTCTCCATCAGCTATTTATGGTTATAAGTTCAGTATTCTGTCAAGAATTAGAAGACAAATAACTCTATCCTGAGGTTATTTAATTTTAGGGGAAAAAACCCATAATAGATATACATATTTTTTAAAAAAAGACTTAAAAGGGGGGGCTTGAAAATAAAATAGCTCTGGAAACCACTGTAAAAAAAAGCTTGGTTGTTGGTGTATGCTAAAGATCAAAGAGTGCACAGGCCCAAAGAAATCAACAAAATCAAACCTTATGTATGGCTGAGAAAATTAAGAGGCTGTGACAAAGATAGGATATTTTTTCCACCCAAATACAGGCTAGTCCAGCGGAGTACAGAGAAGTCCAATATATGAAGTAAAATTATGTATGAAATAAAACTGGGTATAACAGCAATGAATTCATGTAATGTCTCACATTATCGTCGATGGCTTTAAAGGAATAAAAAAGCTAGAGGCGTTCTCAATGTTTAATTTACTTTTTGCTTGATCTTTACTGATGAGCGTCATAGACATACTAAAAAAAAGCAATAAATGTAGGCTTTTAATTACAGACGTAATTTTATATTACTGGCTAAACTCTGGAAAAGAGAAAAATATAAAAACAAAAAGCCCTCCATACCTATTTTTTTTTTTTTTTGCGGTACGCGGGCCTCTCACTGCTGTGGCCTCTCCCGTTGCGGAGCACAGGCTCCGGACGTGCAGGCTCCGCGGCATGTGGGATCTTCCCGGACTGGGGCACGAACCCGTGTCCCCTGCATCGGCAGGCGGACTCTCAAACACTGCGCCACCAGGGAAGCCCCAATACCTCACTATTTTAATATAACTGTCATAATTTTTGTATAGTCCCTTCCAGGCTTTATATATACATGTTTATATAAGGTGGCAATCAGTGGTGCACATACATTCTTTATGTTACTTTTTAAAAAATATTTTTCAGGTTTGCTCTAGTTTTCTAATTTGTCATTGATAATTACATAACATTCCACCTAGTGATTACAACATAATCTACTTAACCATTCCCCTGCTGTTGAATAGTTATTTCCAAATATTGGTTCCTATAACAATGTTCGCATGAAGGTCTTTGTGTATGTGGCTTGTCCTATGTCCTACATTTCCTTGGAAAAAAATCTCAGAAGTGAGGGTATAGCAGCAGAGGGTGTAATATATTGCCCAATTGCTTTTTTAGCAGGCAGAACTAAGTGACAGTGACATCAGCTACACATAAGAGTACAAGTTTCTTCAATTCCTGAATTATAAAATTTTAGGATTTAAAAAAAACTGTCAACAATCGCTAGGACTGACACATTTTCTACCGTTATTAAACTGGAACTGAAGTTTACAAATCCATATCTTGTAAGTCTGTTTAATGTGGGTCCTCTAGGGCCATATCATCCTCAGAGATTTTATAAAATCCAGTCTTTGAACTTGGAGACTCAGGATTCATGGCAACCATTCTAAGGTAAGAGGAACCAGTGATGCTTGGACTAAGACGGGAGCCGGGGAGCCTCTACTGACGCAAGCTTATTGAAAACAAGACTGAGCTTCTCTAAGTGATAAAATGCCAAACCAACAGAGGTAATTTTACAGGATGACCTCAAGAGATTCTACCAATAGGATAATATGGCAAGGGACTTAACTATAGGCAAAAGTAAGGCGTACTAAAAATAATCCAAATTAACTGCGCAGAGCATTGGGCTCTAGGCTCTCAGATGGGATGCAGGGATCACCTGGAGTGAGAAGTTTCCAAACACTACATGTGAGAATCCCCTGAAGGGCTTGTTAAGGGACAGATTACCGGGCCCCATCCCCAGAGTCTCTGATTCAGTAGGTCTGGGGTGGGGCCCGAGAATTTGCACTTCTACCAAGTTCCCAGATGATGCTGATGCTGCTGGGCCAAGGACCACACTTTAGATTATTTCTTTATTCTTTTAAAATCATGTATTAAGTACCTAATAAGTACCATGCTATGTGCTGGAGATACAAAAAGGAATAAAACCAGTTAGTACTTGCTTCAAGAAATTAATACTCTATGTTTTTGTAGACATTGCACTGCTCTAGTCCTAAAAGTCAACAAACTTGGACCTTGTTGAAAACAAAGTTTAAAAATATATTATATTGCCTTTAAATAAAGCCAGGGTATTTCTAATTAGTTCCAAATGCTTTAGGAAAACATGTAGTAATCCTACAATGGCAAATGCCTGAGTGTTTTCTTCACTCTTCTGGATTTCACTAACATATGCAAATAATTTGTTACAGTATCTTCTTCATTTATATATATACCATTCATGTGTTGGTTCTCTTTCAAAACTCCATCCACCATATAAAAAAGAGAAAGATTTTCTATAAGTACTTGTCCGTACACAATCTAAACATTGTTTACAAAACCCAGGTAATTATCAACTGACAGAAAAGAACAACATTGAGTACAGTAAGACTTGGGGATTCTCTGATTTAGATTCAGACTTCAGTAACACCGTGGAAAAGTGAATGACAAGTAAGCAATATGCTTAGTCATACCCGTGAGGGTGGCCTATACTTGTTAAACACTGCCTATCAGCTGATTCACAGAATTAATGAACTTGCTTTTGAGGTGACTGCTAAGCTTCTATTTCTATCAGATACATGTTGGCTTCCCATAACTATTTTTGGCAAAAAAATAAAAGGCAAAATAAACTAGGTATAAAATTTTGTGATCTGTGGATCTGCCAAAGTATTAGGCATTATTTGTATGTCTCTGGCATATTGTTTATGACATGATTGAAAGACTCCTCTCATTTCAATCTATTAGAAAGCTACTTTAAAAGTCTGGAAGAACTCATGAAGAGATTACATAATTTGTTTAACGTCACAGAGAAAAGACATAGCGAGAGGTAATATTCAGATATCTAATTACATTAACCAACAACTAACTCCTGGCCTTAAATCTGATAAGATTTCTTGGATAAACTGACATTTAGGAATGACAATTTGTTTTTCTGAAGGAAAAAAATGGTTCAAGGAAGAATTACAATGCATGTTGATTCCCCCCCCCCCCGCACCACACAGCTTGTGGGATTTTAGTTCCCCAGCCAGGGATCAAACCTGGGCCCACTGGCAGCGAGAGCACAGAGTGCTAGCCACTGGACCGCCAGGGAATTCTCGTGTGTTGATTTTTAAGAGTAAACCAAATGCATGTGTGGGAGAACATATCCCTTCCTATCACGGCTATTTCAAGTGGCTATTTTCATATTTGGTTTCATGAAGGTTGGTTTATGGAAAACTGGGGACATGAATCACTTTAATTTTATTTTTCCTTCTCCTGATCCCCTCTTTCAAATTCCAAGTGTGTTTACTATTCCTTAAAAGCCTTGTTTGCAGGTAGCAAGCAAACCAGGAGCTAACCTTTCAAATTTTTGCTGAGGATGTCTTAAAGAATTAACCCTGCTGGAAATATTGGCATTTTGCAAGTGGACTCCAAACTTTCAAAGGACACAGATGGTGTTGGCGGCAAAATGAAGGCCAGTGGGGTGGGGTCAAGGTTAAGGAGCTCTTTCCAGCCCCTCATCGTTGCCCCTGGCAGTCTGATAGGTATGTTTCCCCATCGCCTTCACTGTAAAGGAATAGTTGTTACTCCTTAAACACACAGGATAAAAATATCCTCTTTGCGTTCACTTTCCCAGATCCTCTCCTGAAGCAACTTATAGAGCCCAAGAGAGAAACAGTACTAAGTGGCAACTTTAGAATTTAAAGCTGTCCTAAAAGTCTATGATGTCACCGAGGGGCAGGGTAAATTCTTAGAAACCAACCCTTTCATCCAGGTGTCTGTACAGTTACTGTGCAACCCACACGCAGATCTCTTACACTCCCACTCAGGGTATTTCCCTACTTTTCTCCCTCCTATCTACCTTCTCCTTATCTGCGGTAAACTGTGCAGACTTCTCACCCCAGGTCTGCGCTAATCTGAACTCTTCCCAGAGGGTCAGGAAATCTGTCTCAGAGAGGCTTATCCACACATCACAATTCTCCTAGATGAGTCCACAAATTAACGTGCTCCTTAAAAAATCAGTTAAAACTGGCAATGAATTTATTTTCTAAAAACCAGTGAAGTGGAAGAAAAATGTTTCTTAAACAAGACACTGAAGCAAACTGAACTAAACTATTACAGGATTGAGTGTAAATTCTCCCTGTAAGGTTTTAAATCTCTATTGCAAATGATTCATGGTACATGAATTGATGACTTCATTTCTTTCCTTTACATCTGAGAAATCACAGTAGAGCAAACAATCTCATTGCAGCCCGTCCCTCCAAAGATTTTCAAGTTGAGAATGGCCTGGTCGCTGGAATAGCTGAAGGTATAGCAATGGCTGTGAGAAAGCCAAACTAGAATGTGAAGAGAGTGGAAATGAGGGCTGCTCCCCACTCCCCACCCGCACAGGGGAAGCCACTGAAAACATGGAACACTCATCTACAAGCACTGGCCTAAGCCTTTCTTTGACCTCTGCTCCCCCATCCTTTGAGTTAGGTCCCCATTTGGGCTCTGTAGCTGCATACTCAGGGAACAGGGTGAGGGGTTCAGGCCTGGAACCAAGGCCCTTACTTGCTTGCAAAGGAGACAATAAAATGGATTATATAACAATCCATAAGGAGAATTTAAAATTTATTATTTGGATGATGCACAGTTAATTATATGCTTTTCCAGTGAGTCCCTACTAGTAAACTGTTGGGTTCCTAGGAGGCAGATTCACTTTTCAAGCCACTAAAAGTCTATTTTTTGGCTGCAGTTTCTTAGAGAGAGCCCCAAGTTTTATGACGAGCACAGCCACTATGTAGTCTTTAAGCTGTGATACTAAAATGTCTTTTGATCTGAAGGATCATAGGCCTCACTAAAAAACAAACACACATTAAGTAT
The DNA here is from genome assembly GCF_005190385.1 of Monodon monoceros. Classification (NCBI taxonomy): domain Eukaryota; kingdom Metazoa; phylum Chordata; class Mammalia; order Artiodactyla; family Monodontidae; genus Monodon; species Monodon monoceros. The sequence goes on along the minus strand of NW_021703780.1, from coordinate 97,501,015 downwards.
TTACAGGGTGCACCATAAAAATATGTAAAGAATAGAACTTTATCACATAAAAGCACAGCCTGCACCTTCTAAATGCATTAGACATAGAATCTGACACGAAAGGATATACACTGTGTCTACACAGGACTCACAGAGATATTATCAGTAAAACAAAAATGATTCCTAGGCTGATTTTTGTCTGAAGTCACCAGAGAATAGGAAATACAGTTTTAAGCTGAATAATGATGAAATTTCTCATTTCAGAAACGTTTTATAAATCGATCACCACATGGCAAGCATTACCTTCAGTTTATTCTTAACAATAATCTCACAATTAATACTAGGGTGAACTAAATAGTTGGAAAAGTATTAGCTCAATTAAATTCAGGGCCAAGGTCATATCATTTAAGATACACAGGTTTGCTGATAAAGTCTTAAAGTCATACAAAAAAAGAGCACAGAACAATAATTGCAATACTTTTCCCATTTCATTGATTAGGAAATGGAGATTTAGAATGGATAAGTGACTTGCCTCACCATAATAATTAAAATGGTTAAAAATGTAAACATTCACATTCTGAATTAAATATGTTATTAAAACATAGGTGTGCATTGACTGTTGAAGAAAAATATGAAGAATACATAAACCTGTTTTTTAAAATAAAAAAATGTAAGTATATACTATTATCGGGGATATCTGTTGTCTTAACATCTCCAAAAGTTTTCCCCAAAATACGGTCTATTTTATTTGAGCTGATTTCCTTTCAAGAACCTACTTAAGTACTGTAGGTAAATAAAAATTAAAACATGACATTTTTATTAAATAAGCTTCAAAAGATATGCCATATAACTCCCCCAAGCCTACCTCTGTATTGTGATACAATGCAAATAGTAAACGACAAAGCCGAGGAAGGTTACAAATAATCTTCAATTTGAAAATTGTTATCTAGAAGGCTATGAAGCTAACTGAATGTTGATATACTGGGGCTATCTATGCTAGCAAGGTGGTTATTTACAGATCTTACTGTACTTTTGTGGAGTCAAATTAGATCGGTTTCAAAGGACCTTTGGAATAAGCGTTTTAAATCGCTGCCCTTTTCGTTGCTTTTAGGCCTTAAGAGAGAAAGGGACAGGGCCTTAAGAGAGGTCAGCTACCCTCATGAGGAGATCTGTTAGGAAAAATAAGAAAAGCAACTTAGAAATTCACTTTAACAATTTTGAAGGTGTCAGGGGGCATATGTTTACGCCTATAGACTGGTGACATAACAAGTTGTCTCGATTAGTGATTAAAAAAAAATCCTCTACAGCTGATATTTATTTAGTGGAATCCTACGAGACCAAAAAGTTCTTCCAGTATATTTGCCACACCTTATGGCATTATTATATTTCTAAGTTCGAGTGACAGTGAATTCAGCAGAACACCCACAAGTTAGAATGACCAACATTTTCTGTCCTACCCATTGGACATATATAAATCCTATGAAAGAAGAGAAAGTAATAGACCAGGATATATAAAACATTTGTAAAGTATTATTTTAATATTGTTTTCATGAAAGTCTCCCGTTATTAAAAACCATTTCACAATTTGAAAACTAAATGAAATGTATTATTAATACCTGTGTATGCTTCCACAGCTGTGCCACTCACACAGCTTTCGAATACAAAATGATCTTGATAATTAGGGTTAGTGGCAAACATCCTTATTTTCAGAGAATTACAGAAGAGAAAAATAAGCATTTGTTTATAGTCATATAACTTACTAAGAGCAATTAGCTGTGATCAGTAATGTATTATTTCTAATGCATAATCCTAAAGTCATACATTTTTTCTCTGTATAAATTTTAATACACAGGAACAATACAACTTTAATGTCACAGGGATTTTGGAATTAATATTGTGATTTTTTTAAAAACTACAATTTAATGGTTTTTAAAATGTAGTTCTGAAAAATATACAAAGAAACGAACAGTAAGGAAACTAGTCCCTTCAAAGAAAATAGTGTATTTAATTATTAAAAATGCCAATTGCAAAACTATTTTCAAGGTATTCTAAGTTTAATAAAGAATATGACGCTGGTGGATATTTTAGTTTTAATTAAAAAAAGAAATTATATCCTTTTAAATTTAAAAGAATGAAAAAAAAGTGCCCAAAAAACTTAGCCTGGAATTCTCCAAAACTTTATACTTCACTGATGCCATGTTTTCATAGCAGTTATCATAAAAGCAAGAAACAAACTTTTAAACATGAAAAAGTTCTGATTTAAAAATTAAATCACCAGGTTTCTCCCCCCTTCCACTGACTTGCAAAAGATTGAGCAGTCGGTCACTAATTGATTCTAAGATCATCGGCAAGTGAAGTGTCAGATATCATTATAATTTAAATAAAGGAGAATGATGAGAAGTACACATTAAGACAAAAATGGATGCTTTTGTAACCAACCTCACTTTTTAGCTAACAGCATTCATTTTACAATTTTGTATATTAAAGAATACTATGGTGCCGTACTAACTTCAGAGTGAATCTGATTGAAAACAGACAACACAAAAATTGTTTTCAAACCTGAAAAAGATCTTTGGAAATATCACTGCAAAAGCTAACTGGTAGCATCTCTGAGTATTTTCTACAGAACTTCCATAGGAGTGGAAGGTATTTCTTTAGAAAGAAGCTGCAATGAGTGTCTATGTCAGTCTCTATTCCAAAAGGGTTTTCTAAATCATCTAGACCATCAGGAGGTCCTGTTTTCAGTCAGCGATTGATCACTTAGCTATGAACAAGAAGACTGCCACCGAATACCTGGGATCTGTCCAAGAACTGCCCAGCTCCTTCTAAAGGGTGTCAGTCACTGCTCTCTCAATAACTCCAGTTACAATTTGTTTCATGAATGATAAAAAGTTAACATGAAAATAATGTACTTTAAAATCAAGTTTTTCATACAACTCAGTCATCTTGCCTGGTTTTGTTTTCAGACGATGATCTATACAAATTAATTTTACATTTGACCCCAATTTTGAAAGGAAAAGAAGAAAACTTCAGCTTCTTCATGACAGACTAGTTTTTTTTTTAACTTTATGCTTCTTAAAATAATTGACACTATTTTCCCAACCATTATTCTCAGACCCAAGTGAATTAAATTCTCGCGGTAAAACAAGAACACAACAAAATAGTAACGATATAATATCATCACCACGATCATCATGATCATCATCTTGCAAATTTGGGACGCATCACCAACACATTTCAACAAAGTGCAGTTACAGAAGCCGACTCACCTAAGCAACGGGAGTTAAGAATTTAGAAACGCAGCCTTCTGATCACCAGCAGAGGTAAAGGCCCCTTCTTTACCTAACAAGTGACCTTATATAAAACCAGCAGATAGGTTACTCCCAGTTTCTGCCTCCTTACCTCAGGCTCCTCCCCAAATACCGAGACAGAAAGTACCACAAATACACACCCACTTTCCACCCCTTACACGGAGGGACCAGAGACTTCGGTTAAGCTGCCCTACCTCTACCTACCCCAGTCAGGCTCCGAAGAGCAGGAGTCGAGCCTGGCACGTGGAGGAACCAAGGCGCCGGCAGGCCATCTTCCCGACCACTGCGGGGCTGGGAGGGGGCCGCGCTCTCCATCCCCTGCCCTCCGGCAAGCCAGCCCCCATCCCCGGCCCTTCCACTCGGCTCACCGCCAGCAAAGTGCTTAAGGGCACCTAGGCTGGGTGACTCCCAAGTGCGCCCCTAACTTAACTGTCACCACGACCCCGCAATGGTCACTGTCTGGGTGCTGGAGCCGGACTCCGTCGCCGCGGGACGCACCCGCACGGGATCCCGTGCCCGGCCCCGAAGTACCCCGGGAGCAGCTCTCGGACCCTGCGCACTTTCGCCGGGGCTCGGAGACCCAGGTTCTCTCAGACCCCCGGTCAGGCGCGCGCCGAAGGGCCCGTCACGGCCGCGCGGAGCGCACGGGCTAGCGTCGCCGGTGCGGACCGCCGCTCTCCCCCGCGCGCCCCGCGCGCAGCCCGTGCCCTCCGCCGCCTGTGTATTAGCCCTGCGCCGGGACGTCTCCTCAGGGCGCGACCCTCGGCCGGGACCTGTCAGCCCCGGTGCCCTCGGACCACGACCCGTCCGCCCGGGGCCCCTCCGTCCGAGAGCCCGTCGGCCCCTGCTCCCCGGAGCGCGCCTCAGCGCGGGTCCCTCCGGGGCCCCGCGCCCCTCGGCGAACCCCTCCGTCCACGGGCCCTCGCCCGGCGCCGCTGCCCCGACCGCCCCTGGCAGCCCGACCCTGACCTGCGGCGGTGGCCTGGCGGTCCGCTGCGGTGTCCCGGTGGCCGACCCAGCGCCCTAGGCGGCGGCGGCTCCGGCTCGGGCTCCGAGTGCGGTCGGCCCCGCCTGCAGCCGCTGAGCCAGGCCGGGCCGGGGGCGGGCGGGGGCGGGGGCGCGGGGCGGGCGGCGGGGGGGCGTTCGAGGGGGAGGGGAGCGGCCGGGGCGCCGCCGCCCCGCGCACAGTAGGACTCCTGCTCGCCGCGCCCACCTTCCCTGGAGCCCCTACTCTGCGCCCGGCCTTGCTTGTTCCTCACAGCCGCCGCTGGGAGGCGACCCAGAAATGGTCCCATTTTCCCTGAGGAGGGACCGGCCGGAGCCCAGGAAGATGCCCACGGTCACGTCGGGGAGAGCCGAGGTGTGGAGTTCCGGAGCTGCCCTCCCTCTCCAGGCCCGCGGGTCTCGCCTTCGCAGTGGTCTGCGGGTGTTTTGTTTTGTCTTGTTCTTTTCCTCAAGTTCTTTTCGATGACATTCTTAAAAAAAAAAAAGAAAGAAAGAAAAGGAAGAAGAGCATATTTAGGAGCACCTGGTTTTTATCCCATACGCAATGGCGCTGCACACTTTCTGCTCCCCCCGCTTTCGCATTTGTACTTCCCACTGGTATTATTCACTTAGAGCGACAAAGTTTTAATTGCAAAAATTTGAAGTATTCATTAACCTCTGACAATTTTTAAACTTCTTCAGCAGTGTTTTTTACGCTGAGGGACCCGGACACATGGTGCGGGGCTGGGGCGGGACGCGGGGCATGGGAATCTTAAGTTTGCAGTTTGAGGAGCAGTTTGGGGTCGAGCTTCCTCGTGCATGGACCAGATGGACTCTGGGCAGCTTCGTTTCCTGCCGCTCCCTTTATCGTGACCCGTCCAAAGGGGGTTGATAGATGCCCAGCCAGAAAGCCCCCTAGTCTTCTGGACTTGAGGCCTGACTTTCCTTACCTTTTTCCAATCCCATTTACTGAACATCCTGTTCTGGGCCTGGCCGTCCTTGGGGAGCAAAGGTGCATAAAAGCTGTGATTTTAAGAAGCTTATCAATTACTTGCCCAGGATTACTTGCTCCAGTCCTTTAGCGTCTTAATTGGTTGGGGATGGCTTGTTCTTTTTCCTCTAGGGTCCTTGTTTGCAGTTTAAAGTAAAACATTATGAGGATGGTTATCACCTCGGAGAAGGTTCAGAGCTTAATTCAATAGATTCATGCCCTCCACCTGTCCCATAAAATAGGAAGTTAAGAGCCACAGCTGAATAGGGACTTCAAAGAGGACCATTTTATTTATCACTGAAAAACACCATTTCCTTGCCTGCCGTTTAGGTAGTCAGATTGACACCGCTCAGCATTCTACACTCCAGCATAGAAGTGCTGCATGCATCCCACTTCTTCTTTTTTTAAAAAAAAAATTTTATTTATTTATTTATTTATTTTTGGCCACGTTGGGTCTTCATTGCTGCGCGTGGGCTTTCTCTAGTTGCGGTGAGCAGGTGCCACTCTTCCTTGCAATGCGTGAGACTCTCATCGCGGTGGCTTCTCGTTGCGGAGCTCGCGCTCCAGGTGCGTGGGCTCAGTAGCTGTGGCTTGCGGGCTCTAGAGCGCAGGCTCAGTAGTTGTGGCGCACGGCTTTAGCTGCTCCACGGCATGTGGTATTTTCCCAGACCAGGGCTCAAACCCATGTCCCCTGCATTGGCAGCCAGGGAAGTCCCTAAATACCGTACACTTTAAATGTACAATCCAATGATTTTTAGTTTGACAGAGTTTTCTCCTCCACTTTTATTGAGAAATAATTGACATATATCACTGTATAAGTTTAAAGTGTACAGCATGATGGTTTGATTTACATAAATTGTGAAATGATTACCACAATACGTTTAAGTTAACATTCATCATCTCTTATAGATACAATAAAAAGAAAAGAAAAACATTTTTTCTCCTTGTGATGAGAACTCTTAGGCTTTAATCCTTAACGCCTTTCCTATATATCATACAGCAGTGTTAACCATAGTTATCATGTTGTTTATTACATCTCTAGTACTAAGTTATTTTTCTTCCAGTTTTATTGAGATATAATTGACATACAGCACTGTATAACTTTAAGGTGTACCGTATAAATGATCTGACTTACATGCATCATGAAATGATTATCACAATAAGTTTAGTGAATATCTATCATCTCTAGTACTAAATTATTTTATAACTGGAAGTTTGTACCTTTTGACCACCCTCCTTTAATTCTCCCTCCTCCCACCTCTGGTGGCCACAAATTTATAGGTCTAGCTCTTACATTTAGGTCTATGATCTACTTTGAGTTAAATTTTGTGTATGGTGTGAGGTAAGGCCAATCTGCTTTTCGTGGAGAAATACTCATAATTCAACAATATTGACTAAGTGGAATCTCACCACAGTGAGCTTATAACTGGTACAACATTTTAGAGTTGATCTGAATAGTTTCTAAACTTTCTTCCAGATTAAAGAAAAAGCGATTTTCGACTATATATAAAATAGGTAAACAACAAGGACCTACTATATAGCACAGGGAACTATACTCAATATCTTGTAATAACCTATAATGGAAAAGAATCTGAAAAAGAACATATAAATGTATAACCGAGTCACTTTGCTATCCACTTGAAACTAACACAACAGTGTAAACTAACAATAAAAATTGTCATTTTAAAAAGTTATCTATAGTTAGTAAAGCCTAAAAATGTAAGAAGTTAAGCAGTAGAAATAGAAATAGCATAAATCTATTTTTTAAACTACTGGTCTCGATTTATTAGTGGATTATGAAATCAGTTTACTGGGTCATAACCAATTTTTTTTATAAGTCAAATAATACAGAACACAAGAGAACAGAAACTATCAGAATTCTTCCCCTAACGTGTTGCTTCATAACTTTTGTGTTATGTGTGTGCGTGTGTATGTATTTGTATGTACCAGGAGTTGGTGTAAAATGTATTTCTTACTGTGGGGCCGCATTTTCAAAAGCTGGAGAAACACTGTATAAACTATAATGCAGAATTCTTTCATTCCACAAACATTTACTGAGTGCTTATTTTGTGCCAGGCCCTCTGCTAAGTCCTGGGGACAATATGATAAATAGCACATGGTCTCCACCCTGCAACAGTGCACACATGCAGTTCCATCCACATTTAGCTTCTAGAGATGAAAGATTGTGCCTTGGTTCACTTTTCCCCAACCACAAGGGCTTCTTCCAAATATTGAGGTTTGGTCCTGAGGCACTTATTTTTCTGCAGTTAATGCTCAGCTGTTAATCTCATTTGAGATTTGCAGACATATTTGCTTTTCTTCCAACTAGGGGAACTTTGTTCCCAGGTTCATAATTGCATACTCTGTTTATTATACTGGGAAGGAAGTACAGGTCTAGTAGTGGGAGTTGGCCTTAACTGAATTGATTCCCAGTTTACTCCAACTATACTTAAACTAGCCCTACTGATGGACCTCAGGTATTTTTAAACACTGGTATATTACTTTTAAAGGGAAACATTTTAAATCATGACAAAAATTTTATTTTCAAGGCATTCGGCAAAACAGCATTGGTATCAATAGTGAATGACATGTAACCATTTACCAGATTGAGTTTAGGAAAATTAATGTGCTGTATTTCCAGTCATCCAGTGGGGGCTGGGGGAGGGTCACTTATTTACAGCAGCTGTGCGCAGTCATGGCTCTGACATTTGCTCCTCTAACTGAGATACCATTTCTCAGTCTCTAGACACCATAAATTCTCAGGAGATTTAGATGCTCTTAATTTAAAATTAAAAAAAAAATGATAGCCAGTTCAACATGTTGGACAGGTTAAGTGTGTGCGCGCGCACACACACACACACACATCTACTTTGTGAATGACTCTGTTGTGTTCCCACATACGATTTTTAAGTCTAGTTATGAAATTTTACCTGCAATCTCCCAATTGTACTTTGAATTTTACTAAGGTCCTTTTCTCCTACTCTTGCTTTTCTGTCTTATCTTGCCCTTCACCAAATGACTTGCCCATTTTTATAAGGTCTTAAGTACCAAAGCCAGACTTGTAACCCATTTCTTCTGATTTCCAATTGCCTGATCCTTTCACTATACATCTCTGCTTAACTTACATTCTCTTTCTGTTTTGAGTGGCTGCCTATAAAAAAAAAAATTTTGCTGGAATATTTTAATAAATACTTGATTATATACAAATCATTAGGTTATGATATGATACAGCTATGTATTGGTTCAAAATAAAAAACATGGAAGATATACGCCAATTCATATTTTATTTTCTCTTAATACCCCAATTTAGAGCTTTCTTTTAGATAATTTGAAAGAACTGAAAGAGACATAATTTTAAGGCCATTTCTTCAGTAATATGCTTTTCTTTAATATTGAATAAGATGACTCCTATTTTCAAAATATTTTATTTCTCATAATCTGTAAGCACCTATGAAATTAATAATAATATCTAATTCCAAGGAAATTCCATTTGGTAATTTCAATAGTTTTGAATTAGACTATTTAAAGTTTTAATGGTTTGAAAATATCTTTTAAAGGTTCAAAAATACTTTTGATATTCAGGAAATTTAAAAAAGAGGTTTTTGCCCTGCTTTATCAGTTTTTCTTCACTTTTTCCCTCAGAAATTTTGCATATCAGATTGGCTTGTAAGTATCAAGAGGTAGGAGGTAGCTATTAGGAAGAAGAGAATGCCTGCCAGAGTTTTCAGTTCAGGAAAATTGTCCTACCTTCTATCTGTCTTTTCTTTTCAAGAGTTTGGTTTTAATTAAGCACTGATAGAATGGAAAGAGCCCTGATTTTTATCTCTGCTTATTGTGACCTTGAGCAGGAGACTCACCCTCTCTTAGGCTTAGTTCTCTCATCTATAAAATGGAAATATATTCTCATAATCTCATCAGTGAGATAACATGAGAAAATGCCAAGTCAGGCTCCTAGTAGGAACTCAATAAATGTTGTTTATCAACTATGTGAAAGCAATGAGAATATTTTTTTTTCTGAAAGTTACTCACTAATGTATTAAAACACAGTTTGGATGCTATATTGAGGGGTTTTTTTCATATATGTGTCATATTTAGTCATCAATCTACATGGATATGCTACTCTCTTTCTTGTAAGTGAAAAGTCACTAGTCAAATAAGTAGATTTTGAAATAGCTATGAACCCCAGATATCTGTATGAGAATGGTTTTCTCATGGTATGCATGTGAACTTATGGGTCCTAGGCTTTGTCACATAAAACTAAAACAAAAACAAAAAACAAAACAAAACCTTTGTGTGATGGAAAACATTAGACAAATATAGAAGTAGAGAGAATAGTGTAATGAATACCCCCTGTACCCATAACCCGGTTTCAGCCTATGGCTATGGCTATGGCTTCAGTCTATGGCTAATACTGTTTCATCTATACCTTCACCTGTCTCCCTCTTCTGTATAATTCTGTAAATCCCCCAAATGAATTTCATCATAAAAAATTCAAACTGGTTTAAAATGTTGTCCTTAAGTCTTCTGTTTAAAAGTTGGTTCAAGCAATTTGCCCTAGATTTTGGATTTATCAGAAAAGTCTCTGCTGAAATTTTCTCAACTCTTAACGTCTATCGTGGGCGAGTTGTAAAACGCGTTCACTGCTCAGAGGACCGCCGTCTGCACACTCCGGAGTTTAGCGACATAAGGACATAAATGCCGTGTCCAGGCTGAGTAATGGGCAAGGAGCTTGGACCCGGGGAAAGGCAGTTATGGTACTTCAGTTGCTAACAGCAACAAAACCTCCAAAACAAAAAACAAAAAACCCCAACGCTTGTGTGCCCATGAAGTGTCTATCTTCCCTTACTAAGATGTAAGCACCTTGACAGCAGAAGCCATGGCTTATTGATCTTTTTACACCCACGACCTGTTGCCCTACAAGGCCTGAAACCAAATAAGTGGACAATAAATGTTTGTTGAATGATTGATTGCCAAGTGTTTAACTTGCAACCCAAGCCTACTATTAAGTAAATAATTCAAATGTCAGTTCATCAAGAGGTCCTCCATCACTATTGTTCTTTATTCTCTTAACAGTTTTATTTTTCTTCCTACCACTTATCACTACCTGAAATTATATTTTTAAACTTTTATTTATTTACTGTTTCTCTCCCCACACTAGAATGTGAACTCCATGAAGGCAGCATTTTTTTTTAAAAGTCTTTATAATTTTAGAACAGCCTTAGGTTCACAGCAAAATTAAGAGGAAGGTACAGAGATTTCCCATACGGCCCGTAAGGCAGAGATTTTTTTACTTGCTGTTGTAGCCCTGGCTGATGGTATGCCTAACATATGGCGTACATTTTTATTATTGAAAAAATAGTAATGCCATAAATTCAGTCACCTTTAGAGGTTGTATTTTCATCCTTCATGATGTCTACAAAGTTGACAAATATCGTTTATGTAAATTCTCAGGCTCAGCTACTGACCTGAGCCTTACTTACATAGCCACAAGCCTTTCTGTTTTTATGAACATAATTTTATTTTGAATATTTGGACCCATGTGCCAACTTTGCTCTTGATACAAGGAACTGCTACTATTGATACACAATTTCTCTTTTGAGCAGACTGAGGACAGGGAAGTTTGAGCAGAAGACTGAGGAACTGGGCTTTCTATTAGAATGATTTCAGCTATTCTGTTTCCACGGTGATATTCCAGTAATATAATTTCCTTTATTGCTTTTTACAGAAGAGGTCTTCAGGAACGCAGGTGCCTACTTCTGAAATGCCTTAAGGTATAAGGATGCGAACTAAGATAGCAACAGACTTCTTGCTGCCCTGGCCATCCCCACAGCTCTCTCACCAGTCTCTAGCTGGCCAGCCCTGGCACTGACACCTAAAGGAGCATTTTTCTGGGGATGACACTTTGGCCCGGCGTAGACTTCTTCCTTCTGTTTTGCGTTTTTACTGCGTTTTAAATAAGTAACGGGTAGGTTGATCATGAATTGTATTTATATGTTTAGAAACTTTTGTACACTAGTGGGAGGAGGTACGGAGAGAGTTGGGAGATGTGTATGCTTTACCGAAGGGCTTTGCTTATTGACATTATGTCTGGCAGCCACTCTTCCTACCACTGTAACATGATACATGGATATTTTTTCCTCCCCAAAGTATTTTTCTGATTTTGATCTCCTATAATTATCCATTTATTCGCACAGTAAAATTTCAGTAGATCAATTCTTTTAGGTCAATTTCTGCATTCCTTCACCTAGGATGCAGAATTTTTAAAAAATTATTTTATTCCTGTGGTAGTAAGAAGTTGATTCTTCCATGTACAGGGCTTTAAAAAGATAAATTTAGTTGACGTCTTTAACTGTTTTCCTGCCAAACGGAATTGCAGTGACCTAGATGATTTGCATAATTTATTAATGACAGAAATCAAATTATTAGCATTTAGGGCAAAGTTTAGTCTGGTTCTACAGAACAAAAGTCTCACTATAATTTTTCAATTATTATATTTAATCCTAAAATATCACTAGACATTCCCCCCACCCCCAATTTTTAAATCTATGTATCATGTATCATGTTTAAAGAGGCAATGTTGTATAAAACAAATAAAACATTTACAAACCACAAAATTAATAACAATTGTAATATAGGGGCAACAAAAGTCAGTACAACCAAATAATGGAAGGATACTTAAATTTAAGAGGAAAAACAAAATAGAAAATAAAAAGAAATCACAGGGACTTCCCTGGTGGCGCAGTGGTTGAGAGTCCGCCTGCTGATGCAGGGGACACGGGTTCGTGCCCCGGTCCGGGAAGATCCCACATGCCGCAGAGCCTCTGGTCCCGTGAGCCATGGCCGCTGAGCCTGCGCATCCGGAGCCTGTGCTCCGCAACACAGTGAGAGGCCCGCATACAGCAAAAAAAAAAAAGAAATCACAGCCTTGGACTTTTATGTAAATTGTGACTTTTTTCTTTTTAATTATTTAAAAAGTTATAGAAGTGATATAAGCTTCTTGTAAAAAGTCAAGCCACTTGTGTACCAATGTTCGTAGGAGTACTGTTCATAGTAGCCAAAAGGTGGAAACCATCCAAACGTCTATCCATTGATGAATGCATAAACAGAATGTGGTCTGTCTATACAATGGAATATTATTAAGCCAGTAAAAGGAATGATGTGCTGATAATACTACAACAAGTATAAGCCTCAAAAGCATTACGCTAAGTGAAAAGTCAGTCACAGAAGACCTCATATTGTATGGTTCCATTTATATGAAACGTCCAGAATAGGCAAATCCATAGTGACAGAAAGATGATTAGAAGTTGCCAGGGGATTGGGGTTGTGGGGAGAAAATCGGGAATGATTATTAATGAGTACAGTTTCTTTGGGGGGTGATGAAATGTTCCTGTTAGACAGTGCTGACAGTTGCACAACTTTGTTAAATATACTAAAACCTACTGAATTGTACATTTAAAAGGGTGAATTTTTACAGTATGTGGATTATATCTCAACTAAAAAATGGAGAAAACGATAATTATTTATATCCTTCCCTTACCAAATAACAACCAGCATGTTTTTTTCTTTTCTCCAGCCACCTACCTCATTTTGTCATTCTCTCATTCCAGGGCTGAAGCAGACTGCTGTGCAGGTTATAACTCTGCCCCGAAGGGCTAGCCAAGTGGACAAAGAGGGTCTGAAGTCCTAGCCATGCACTCATTCTACCTGAAAGAAGAGGTGTCTTTCTTCTAATTCACACAAAGGTGACTTATAGACTAACAGTGGCCTTAACCATTTGCCTGGGCTTTTGGAGTAGGGACAGTTGGTAAATATATGTGCTTAGTTTGCTATCTTGGGTTAAAAGTCAAGCACTTCATAAGTCAGAAAAAGAAAGACAAATACCATATGATATCACTTATATGTGGAATCTAAAATATGGCACAAATGAACCTATCTATGAAACAGAAACAGACTCTCAGACATAGAGAACAGACCTGTGGTTGCCAAGGGGGAGGGGGTTGGGGGAGGGTTGCAGTGGGAGGTTGGGATTAGCAGATGTAAGCTTTTATATATAAAATGGATAAACAACAATGTCCTACTGTATAGCACAGAAATCTATATTCAATATCCTATGATAAATCATAATGGAAAAGAGTATTTTTAAAAAAATGTATATATATGTGTGTAACCAAATCACTTTGCTGTACAGCAGAAATTGATACAACATTGTAAATCAACTATACTTCAATAAAAAAATTGATAAAATTAAAAAAAAAAAAGTCAAGCACTTCATTTTACTCTAATACTATAGTGGATTATTTTCCAGACGAGAACACTCTTTGGCCCTCTCTTTGCACATTGGGTTGAAACTTATCTGATTAAGCTTAAGAAGTACATTTCTAGTTTAAATGTTGTCATACAGTTCCTTTAAACTTGCCTTTTTTGTTTAAAAAGGAATTGGTGTATTGTTCAACTTTACATTATGGTCCTCCAATACAGTTTTTATGTTTGACACCACCACTACTAAGAGGATTTCCTGATACTTACTTGTTCTAACAATGCAACTTTTCTGACGGCATTCTTGTATAGATTTCAAAAGAGCTCAAATAATAGTATTTTCTACACTAAATTTAATCAGTGAGTCAACACACATTTATTGAATTATTATTATGTTCAAAATAACGTTCTATTCCAAACAGGAAGAACCCCCAAATCCTGGTACTTTACATGCAAAGTACTTATGTGCTTGGCATATAGTAGGTACTCAATAAATATCAGTAAATGAATCAATGAATAAGAGCAATTTTGTTTATTTGTGATACCTAAAGATTAGACACTCTGACAAATAACCATAGAATTTAATAGGTCCTTAATTCTACCATTAGAGAAAGAAGAGAAGCTGATGTAAAAAATGTGATATAATTAGTGACTACTTCTAAAATAAATCCCACAACTCTGGCAAACTAACAATTATTTTAGTGTTAAGTATTTGTAGCTGCTAATTTTCATCAGCAATTTTTTATCTACTTTGCCAGTTTGTTTGTTTATGAAAGAGTATTTACTGCTAACTTCCATGATTACTCAAAGTGTTTCCATATAGAAAATAGATAACCAGTGGTTCTCAAATCTGGCTGCGCATCAAACACTTAATGTTTCTGTTTTGTGCTTCTTTGTTTGTTTCCAATCCTAAAAAGGTGGAATCCAAGATTTCACCTGGTTGAGCTCGTGGATGATATTTTAAGTTTTATTTTTATCTACACAAATTGTACGTGAACAAAATTTTCTTAAAAAAAAGTGTAAAGACTTCAGGACTTGCCTGGTGGTGCAGTGGTTAAGAAGCTGCCTGACAATGCAGGGGACACGGGTTCAAGCCCTGGTCCGGGAAGATCCCATATGCGGCGGAGCAACTAAGCCTGTGCACCACAACTACTGAGCCTGCGCTCTAGAGCCCGCGAGCCACAACTACTGAGCCCGCGTGCCACAACTACTGAAGCCCGCGCGCCCAGAACTCGTGCTCCGCAACAAGAGAAGCCACTGCAATAAGAAGCCTGCACACCACAACTAAGAGTAGCCCCTGCTCACTGCAAGTGGAGAAAGCCCACAGGCAGCAATGAAGACCCAACGCAGCCAAAAATAAATAAATTAATTAATTTTTTTAAAAGTGGAAAGATTTCAAATAATGCCAAATTCTCATCATCATTCCAGGTCTTGGTTCTTTCTCTCCTTCCCTGACACAGGTGTACTTCTTATGCACATTAAAATTTGGGAACCATTGCTATAATGAACAGGTCAGTAGTAATAAACTGAAAATCGTGTTAGAACTCAAATATGAGGCCAGATTTTTAATGTTTTCTCTGTCATGTGAATTACAGAGTCCAAGTCCCAATCAAGATAGAATTACCTCTTCAAGTATTTGAGGGCCATCATTTAAGATGATTTCTTACCGAAAGAATCTCTTCCATCTTACGAAAATAAAAAAAGAAAATTTCAATTACCCTCAGTAAGAAATGTAAGCAATGGAAATAGTAAACATATTCAGTATATGGGGAAAACAGTTGGTATTCAGTTAACACCAAGTAATTTATTGACTTGGCAAGGCTCCCTTGAACTTTAGTATATAGTTAACTCTTACTTATGTAGGAACAGATTTACTATTTTGTAAGCTGTAATGTCATCGAGCTTCTCCCCATCATTTTGCTAAATTCTAGGCTGTTTTACAGTGTGCCTGAGATAGCAGAAGAATTAACCAAGCTGAACGGGGGCAGGGGGAGGGGAGGCTGGTGTAGGTTCACTGTCAAATACACTGTGTTAGCTGAAAGACAAAAATTCTGCTTTTAGGGAGCTCACCCTCCTGTAGAGGAGGCAGACAAGCTAAAGAAAATTAGAACACAACGGGTAAGTGCAATAAAAGAGGTGTTATATAGTGCTGGGGGTTACATAGAGAGGGGAGGAATCTAACTCAGGTTGGAGAGGGGAGTAGTAAATGGGAAGGCTCCCCATAGATATAATACCTGACCTTAATCTTGAAGGATGAGTATGATGCAGCTGTACAAAAACATTTAGGAGGTAGAGTACAAGACCTTTTAAAAAAAAGATTTGCTCCAACTTGAGCAATTGATGGGGTGCGCTTGGGACATGCTGAGTTTTCGGTGTTTGTTGGTGGGGGCGGGTATCCAAGTGAAGATGTCCATGGACGATAGGCTCCCCACTCCTGTAACTTTGGAAGGGAATCTCAAATGGAAATACAATGTGGAGTTGTCATCGTACACTAGCCAATGAAGCCTTTGATGTGAAAGGACTGCCAGGGAGGACAAGAAGAAGAGGAGGCTGAGGAGAAATCTCTGCAGAACATGAGCTTGTAAGGGATAGAGGGAATCTGAGAAGGAGCAGCTGGTGAGGTGGAAAAAAGAAAAATGAGAACTGCCTGGTACAATGAAGATCAAAGGAAGGAGCAGACAGTACTCAGAGGGCACAGAGATGTCAGTTAAGATGGGCCTGGTGACTTGGGTGAAAGAGGAGAGGGAGGTAGAAGCCCGTGTCGGTCAGGAACATTTACTGAGCAACTACTATGTGCCTGGCATTGTAAGGTATCGTGCTGTTTAACCTTCACCACAGCTCTCTGAGGTATTAATGCATCATCCTCATATTACAGATGAGTAAATGGAGGCACTGAAAGGCCTTGACCAGAGTCATACAACTAGCCTGCAACAGATGAAAGATAGCTCTACCTAACTCCGGGGTCTAGCCTCTCAGCTACTGCTGGTTACCAGTGGTGGTGAAAAAGTGGAGATAATGAATGTAGACAGCTCTTTTGAGATGTCTGTGAAGGGAAGAGGGTTGATTTTACAAAGGAGAAGCTGAGTCTAAACAAGGTGGTTTTTATTTCTGTTTTTTAAGATGACAGAGGTTTGCACATGATGAGAAGCTGAGGAGAAAGAGCTAGTGAAAAGAAAGACATGGAAGTCTCCAGAATGAAGGGGTTGATGCATTTCTAGCCAGACTTCTATTTCTGTGGCTAGATCAGAACAGATCTGGGGAAAACAAACAAACAAACAAACATATCTGGAAAGAGGCTCTCAGCTTGAATAACTGAAGCTATTTGGTACTATATCAGTATGTTTTATGAAAGAAATCACCTGCAGTAAGTGTCCATCCAGATTTTTCTCACTTTGGAATCCATTAATATAATTAATATAATTCATGATGAAGTAGACTGAATTTCTTATTTCACTACAATTCGCAACTGTAGTCACTATATCAAACTCGGCCCTATCTATCTAGGTTTAAGATCAATACTAACAGTCAGGGATAGGCCCCATTTACACCTTCCTTCCTATGTTCACACTATAAAATCTAGCATCTTATTTCCTGCCATCAGCTCCTGTGCTCCTGTGGAATGCCCAGAGTTCTTTCTTTCGTAACAGAAAAATTTGTGCCCGTTGTAGAGCTCCTAGGTGATCCTGCTGTGGTACTAGAATTCACTACTTTCATTTCTCCCAGATCTTATTTTCAAAAAAAATATGCCATGTGTGGTTAAACTTTATTTAAACTGAGCTTCTAGTAATTATACTAGAAAGGGCAATAAAATTCAATGTGTTCAGTTTACAAAGGACTTACAGTGAATTGCCTACCGAGACCCACCAGAGCTCTTGGTAGACTCCTCTCCAAAAGATCCTAGTTTTGCTGCGCTGGTGGCTTCTAAATCTTAGAGAATGAACTTATGGTTACCAGGCGGGAATGGTGGTGGGGGAAGGATAGATTGGGAGTTTGCGATTTACATGTACGCACTGCTGTATTTAAAATAGATAACCCACAAGGGCCTACTGCTTAGCACAGGGAACTCTGTTCAATACTCTGTAATCACCTAAACGGGAAAAGAATTTGAAAGAGAACAGATACATGTATATGTATAACTGAATCACTCTGCTGTACACCTGAAACCAACACAACATTTTTAATCAACTATACTCCAATATAAAATAAAAATTTTAAAAACCATAGTCTAGGTCATTATTTTATACATTCAAGACAGGCACACTAGGACTTCCTGTGCAAGGCGCTAGTGCCAGGGCTGTGGGGAAAATGCAAAGTACCATGCATGTATCTCCTCTAGGAGCTTTCAACTTTCTTAGGAGAGATTAGCTGGTTACGGAAGTGACTAGAATTCAGAGCACTGAAGGGCCAGTATAAATGGTGAAAGGATGTTAGGTCACTCTAATTTCTTCCATTTAAAAATAATCACAGCAGTAATGCAGGATTTTTGTTGAAGGGAATACAGAAATATCTAGAATAAACTGTAAAAGTTCCCTCTTACTTCCTCCCCACTTCCACTTCCCTTCCCAGATTGAGGCATTTTTTGCATTTTCATAAATATAGAAGTACATATGGACTTTAGCACACACACTTTTACAGTTGTTTAGCGAAAATTATTTGAAATGCATTGTTCTGTGAATTTTTTACTCAATAAGGCCTTTCGTGTCAGAACATACGGATCTATTCTGTTTAAATTCAATGTAGAATACATTTTAAAATGTATCTTAAGTGAGTGAAACAAAATGCCTAAGTTCTAAAACTTTTGATTGGCAAACATTAGTGATTATATTCAATTACTTCCATGTTTAATTTCATGTTTGAGAAAACTAAACCTCATAGGAATTTCCTCTTAACTTTTCCATCTTTTAAGAACATAGATTTAATGCATTATTTTGATATATAAGACCACACATAAGTATTTTGTTCAAAACAAAGTATTCTTGAAAGGAATACTTAAGTAGAATATACTAGAATACTACATAACAAGCCATAATAAGCTATAATTGAATGCTGTGGATCCCACGATGCAGAAACAGAATGAAATAAAAGAAAAAAATTCTTAAATATCTAATAATAATGGTAATTCTAATGGTACCTAAGGACAATGGGGGTTCTTTTTAAAATTTTCAGTTCTTTTCTCATCATTGTTAAACTGATAACTAAAATCTTTAAAATAAAAACCCAAAATGCTACATACATCTTGTTTAAAAAAATATTTACATACACATGTATAGAAAAATGCCTAGAGAAAAATAAGTGTATGTTTTAACAGTGGTTATGGCTGGGTAGTGGGATGCGTTCAAGGTGATTGTTATTCTTTATCTCTTTCTGAACTTTCCAATTAAAAAAATAATGAATACATATTCATTTCCTTAATTAGAAAAACTATTGAAGCAAAATAAAATGAATTAATAATAAATGAACTGAATGACTATATCTCTAAATTTAAGAAAAAGAACTGTGCCCTCCTTGTATTTCCCCACATTACTTTTACTCAAGTAGATGTTAAACTTTAAAAATTTATAAAGACAAAAGTAGCATTGGACCATTAAGTATAGTGTATAAAATTATAACCTCACGTCAAATAAACTCAGAAATAGACTTGTATAAATAAGCACAGCATCTAAAGTAGCTTATTCTAGTACTGTTAGGCCAGCTCACAAAATACATTTTTATTGACTAATATGTTAAATCTCTTTTGTTAAATAATTACTATTTTTAATTTATAATTTAGCAAAATTCAGTTTTTCAAAAAGCTTATTCTTGTCATTTCCAAAAAAAGACAAGGGGAAAGGAGAGAGGAAGCTGTGTTTACTGGGAAAGTTGCAACATTCAGTTCGTAAGTGCTTTTTGCTTTAGATATTTTTTTCAACTACTTCTCTTACATAAGAGTCCTGTAATATCTCCATAGGGAGAAATAACACTGGGCTACATTATGTCTTTTTAATTTTTCCTCCAGATAGTGTTTACAAATCAACATGTAGCAGTGACTCCATATTCAAAGTTAGCCAATTTGGGTGTCCATTTGCCATTAAGGACAATTGGTAATTTTAACAATCAATGAGAGTTTATTTTAGGAGAAAACTTACTGAAATTTGCAGGAAATAACCTTTTTGTTCCCAAACAGCTGTCATTGAACACCATTATATCTACAACAATTAAAATTATCTCTGGTGACTTTTAGCATTTGGCATTGCTCCATTATTGTTCAGTTAAATATTTTTCAAGTTTGCTAGGACTTTTGCCCACTGTGTGCTTACGGCCCTTTATTGTCAATATGTATCTTAGAATTCACCTTTGTGACATTAGTTTTTTGCATTGTGGGAGAGAATGTAATTTCTGAAGCTAATTGCCTGAGAAATCAAGTAATATGTATTAGGAAATTGCAGTACAGATTTATAAGTTACTTATGAAAATATGATTACAATGTATCCCATCATATTTGGCAACAGATAGTCCCCTTGTCTGTGTTTCTGGATCTTTGCAAAAAATTTCCAGTTTAAAGGATTAGCTAATGTTTAGTGAACAAAAAGAGCAAGGGTGACACGTGCTGTCATTTTAATAACTCGAATTTTGAAAATTGTGATGAAAAATTCTAAGACCAGACCATCAGTGCAGGGAATTGATTGTCAAAAACCAAACTAAACAAACCCCCAAACATTCTATTTTGCATGCCAATGGAAGTCATAAACAAGTTAGCTCAGCACCCACCCTAAATGTACTGTCTTAGAAAGAAATAACAAGCTTCAGGTCACCCAATTTAAATCTTAAACAAGACTTCATGTTTGTTCATTCAAGTTTGAAAGGAAGTAAATGTTTGTCTTCAGAAATGATTAGTTAAATATTGAAACATAATAAATAGCTTATGAACCCTAAACACATCATAGGATAAAATATCTTGGACTTTGATCACTATTACTTGGTTACTATATTTTGAGGGAAAGAATTTATTTGCCATGATTTATTCAAACTAAAAAGTTATTTGGAAAATATTTAATAATTATCACTCATTATTTAAACCCAGGATACTGATACCAAAGAACATTTCTTATAACCTAATACTTTACTGAACACTTCCAAGCTCATAAGTAACTGTTCAGACAAAAACAAAAACAAACCCCAAACTGGAAAGGATTAGAAGGGCTCACAGAGTGAAATTTATTTAAGCAACTTCCATCTGCAGGGATTCAAAGCACTGTAAGCTCTGTGTTTATGTATTTAGGGCTCATCAATTTGCATATGTTGTCTTTAGGCTAACTCCCTTTGGTGGTCTTCCCTCTGTTAGGTCACAACAGATATTTTTATTTCTGAACCCTCCTCCCCATTTCACATAATTAAATCCAGGACTTTTATTTATTTTTTTTTCTTTCGGTACGCGGGCCTCTCACTGTTGTGGCCTCTCCCGTTGCGGAGCACAGGCTCCGGACACGCAGGCTCAGCGGCCATGGCTCACGGGCCCAGCCGCTCCGCGGCATGTGGGAATCTTCCCGGATCGGGGCACGAACCCGTGTCCCCTGCATCGGCAGGCGGACTCTCAACCACTGCGCCACAGGGGAAGTCCTCCAGGACTTTTTTGAGGAGAAATAGTAGCTAATAAAACTGTTTTCCCATCTTAGAAAGTTGTAAATAAAGGGCATGCAATATATTATTTAAAAAGCAGATGCAAAACTTTCATAAAATTTAAAATCGACTAATAACCTGAAGACAAATACCCCAAATTGTTAAATGGTCTTATCTCTGGGGTATGGAATACTGGTGATTTTTCTTTTCCTGACATTTTCTGAACTTTTCAGAAATTCATGTATTACTTTTATATTTAGCCCAGTATGGAGAAAGAGGTGGAAGAGTATCCCATTGATCATGAAAATGTGAATAAAATATGTAAAACACTGAGTTTTCTAAAGTAAATCACTTTTTACAAATTACAAAATTACTTTTGTAAAAATAATCCAGGCCCCCAAGCTCTTCCTCTCATTTGTGGAACATAAAGTATATTTTGGATCAAGACATGGAACATTCCAGACAATGTGAAATCTAGAAAGGAACTGCACCTGTATCCCCATGCAGCGCCAAAAAAATGTAGCTACTGAATAAATAGTCTTCCTAAATTAGAGAAAAGAATTAAAGCCCACTTTTCCACTTACTGCTATACACAAAAGTGAAAGTTTTATTCTTGGCATGAATATGATAGAATTTGTGGGATAGTAATTATTAGTAATAAGGTATTTGTTCAGAGTTTTATTATACTGAACAGTTTTTACATGGAAGAATAGATATTGCAGAATATAACTCAGTGCTTAACTGAAAACTTGATGATTTTGAATTAAACTATAGCTATTTACAAGTTTTAAAAGTTACTTGATTAATTATTTTCCTCAAAATTGCTAATTGTACCAAACAGAAAACATTGTGTATTTGAGGATTTGTTTACCTAAACAGATGCTCTTGGTGGGGGTGAACTTAGCTTCGGCAGAATTTTTTGTAAGAAAAATAACATTTATAGAATGGCAATTCTAAAAAAAATGATCTTTTTCATAGGAAAATGTGAAGCAATGTATGTGGAAAGCTGCAGACTGGAGTTACAGGCAGATTAAGCAAGGGACATTTGGTAGTAAAATAAAAAGAATTAAATGATGGCTAAAGGGTTTTCTTTGACAGAAGTAACTAATATATGGAACAAACTATTAATAAAACTTCGGGGGATGAACTATTAGTACAAATGTTTAAAAATAATCAGAAGTTGTAAAAGAATTCCAGTGCAGGAGAGGCATGAGATAAAGAGGGAAGTTGAGAAAGAAGAATAACTATGTGACTAGACATGTGACTTTGTCATATTTTTATTATCTTTGCAGAAAACCTCAGACTAATGAGGAAAGAGGATTGAGGAGAAGACAAGCTAAAACTGAGGTCTCTAGATGAGATCTTTTGCTTGGATTTTATATTCTTCCTTTTTTAAAAAACACATTTTTTGGAGTATATTTCATGGTAGAAAAATCTCTCAAATAGTCTGTAGTTTACAACAAAAATTGAAAAGCAAATGAAATATGTGGAATTCTTCTCAGATATAGATAGAGGAGAGACCCAAAATAAATCTTCACCTTTGCATTTCAAAGTTCAACAGAAGTGTTGTGGTTAGAGTCTGACGTTTCTGCTGCTCTTATTTTTGCAGTCCTTTTTGCCATAATCTTGGCAAATGTTTAAGGAACCTAAATTGCTAAAATCATTTCCAATCCAGTAAAATGATCTGTATTTCTTTCTTCATTGAACCTTTTTATTAATCTTCCATTTATCAGAATTTGAAGCTGCTCTTGAATTTGCACTCTTCCATTTGAAGGTTTGATCAGGCAATCCATTGTTTTATTATATATAAAATATATATACGTGTGTGTGTGTATATATATATATATATATATATATATATATATGCCAAGCATTGTGCTAGGCACTTGAGACAAAATGCTGAACAATTCAGAAAAGTTTCCCATTCTCACTGTACACCAAGTTCTTTCCCAAAAAAGCTTGTAAAGGTTCTAACCATCTCTACAATGGTATCAAAAATAATCTCTCTTTTCTAGTTTGGATAACCAGAACATTAGCTGTTATTTGTTTCTTAGTGGTTTTGCACATGCCAGTCATCCTATCTTGGAACTCCTCAATCTCAGGCCAAACCCCTCTACTAGTGGATGTTTTCCCATGTGACCCTTTAAATAAATTCTAAGATTTTTCCCATAATTAATTAATCTCAGAAATCAAAATGAAACATGTCACCAGGGTCTTATTTAAAGCCAAAAAATTTATTGGCTATTGTCCAGGCTTCTTTCTAAATTAAACAACCCCAAAGACTACTCTCACCATCCTTGCTTCTTGATATCAGGCATTTTCTCTTTAGAGAACTAGGGCACATATAAGAAAGAGTTTTGATATGTCTATGCTTTAACCAGGACCACATTTATTTCTGATTTCAGTGATACATAAGGAAATTTTCCTCTAAAATTTCCATATCTGTGTTTTCTTAAAAAGATTGGGCTTCCCTGGTGGCGCAGTGGTTGGGAGTCCGCCTGTCGGTGCAGGGGACACGGGTTCGTGCCCCGGTCCGGGAAGATCCCACGTGCCGCGGAGCGGCTGGGCCCGTGAGCCATGGCCACTGAGCCTGCGCGTCCGGAGCCTGTGCTCCGCAACGGGAGAGGCTACAACAGTGAGAGGCCCGCTTACAGCAAAAAAAAGATTTATGCACCCCATCCTTAGTAATAAAATGCTATTATACCATTTTTCATTCTTTGAATGACCCAAACTATAGCAAGTCAAACTCTTTTCTCAAAGTCTGAGTCTTTAGGCCTGGTAACAACTTAATGTACAGCTAAATCTTTATGATTTATACATGGATTACTTGAATTATACTTTATCTTTGGTGACTCAGCTCTTTCTCACTTCTGCCACCTGAGCCAGGTTCAAGGATACTGAAAGGAAGCTGAACTGAGTCAGGGTCAAACAAGCAGAATGAAATTGTGAGATGTGTGTGCGTGTGTGTGTGTGTGTGTGCGTGTGTGTGTGTATCTGTGTGTATGAGACAGAGAGACACACAGAAAGACAGAGACAGATTTAATTCCCAAGTCAAACTCAAGATTGTCCATGTTTTAAAAAAAGGTCTCTCTTTTGCTGAGGTAGACAAAAAAAATTACATAGAGCTAGACGTACCATATGATATCACTTATATGTGGAATCTAAAATATGACACAAATGAACTTATCTATGAAACAGAAACAGACTCACAGACATAGAGAACAGACTTGTGGTTGCCAAGGGGGCTGGGTGAGGGAGGGATGGATTGGAAGTTTGAGATTAGCAGAGGCAAACTATTATAAAGAAAATGGATAAACAACAAGGTCCTACTGTATAACACAGGGAACTATATTCAATAGCCTGTGATAAACCACAATGGAAAAGAGTATGAAAAAGAATTCATATATATGTATAACTGAATCACTTTGCTGTATAGGAGAAATTAACACGACATTATAAATCAACTATACTTCAATTTTTTAAAAAGTTAAAAAAAAAAAAAGAACTAAGGAGAAAGTTGGGTACCTTTTCTTTCTCCTTCCTTCCATTCCTCCCTCCCCAGGAAGAATTCTTCCTTTTTTCTCCCTTTTCTTCCCCCTCCCTCCCTCTCTCCCTCCCTCCCTCCTTCCTTCCTTTGCAAAAGTGTTATCTCAGTTGAAAGCACAGGATTCTTTGGCAGCAGGGTAGGGGATACCTACTCATCCAACCTTCAGCTTAATTGCATCTGGTCCTTAGGGAGATGTTGATCCAGCTGTTAGGACCACTGCACCCCAAACATGAAGACTGTGGCCTCTGAACAGTGCTGTGCCTCCACTAATGCACATCTCAGAGCCCACGTGCCTAGCTTCCTGTATTTCCTTCTCCCTCCCCCTTTTGTTCCCTCCTCTGTCTTCCACGTTTGTCTTTTTCTTTCTGTATCTCTCTGCGTGCCTCCCTCTGTCTCTATTCTGCTGTTCTGTTTCTCTTTCATTCACTAAGATTTTCTCTGTTTTTCTCGTAAAAACCTCTACATTATTATTTAAAACATTTTCTTTCTTGAATTTAGATGAGAAAGCCGGTGCCTTGACAAATATATACTTCTGCAAAGATATAGCTGTTGTAACTTCTAATTTTTGTTTCTATGAGTCAGTGATCTTTGACAGAAAGAAAGCATTCTCACTACAGCTTACAGTATTACCATTTAGGAAATGTATGATATATTCTAAGGGGCTCCTGTTAATTTCTTCTAAGTGTTTTAGGATAATTTTAGAAAGAAACTATCATAAACATTGAAAAGCATAATTATCCTTGGGTAGGGTTGCTGGATTTAGTAAATAAAAATACAGGACACTCAGTTAAATTTAAATTTCAGATAAACAGCAAATAATTATTTAGTATAAGTATGTCCCATGCAATTTTTGAGACATATGTATATTAAAAAACGATTTGGCATTTATCTGAAATTTAAATTTAACTGGGTATGTTTAACTGGGTATGTTATGATTGACCTTTTGTGTCTATATGCAATATTTGTAAGCTGGGTGTTTTTAATTTGGGGACTAATTGTATTTAGAGCTCCTTGCTGCTTCTATATTTAGAGTTCCCTGGTGCAGTTTCCCAATGAGATTTTACTACTCCTGTGGCTGGCCACCGGATAAAGATGAGTGATAGTGAAAAAAACTATAATTAAAATTAATTAAATTTTCCTATTTGCTTCTAGCATGGGGCTCTGTGAAAGCAAACAGTAAATTTCTCAGTTGTTTGTCCCCCACTAATTCTGAATTCAAAAGAATGTCCTGCCTTTATGTTTTCCCCCTTGGATATATATATTTTTAATTTCACTTCCTTTCTGTTCCATCTAACACATGCATGGTTTAAGGAGAAAAATGTACCTACATATTCCATTCCAGATCACCTCCCGCTGAAACAGGCATGTATTTACTTAATGAACACTGGAAAAGGCAGCATTTCTGAACCTCTTATAAAAGTCAGCCTTATAAAATGCACTAGGTCCATTTTTTTTTCTTAATCTCTCTCTCTCATTTTAAAATAAAATATCTGAAAGAAAGCGTGAGTGACTATAGTAATCATAATAGCTAACATTTATCGATCACTTACTATTTGACAGGCACTGTTCAAGCATTGTATATAAAATGGCTTAAATCATTTAAATCCCCCAAACCAATAAGGTGGGTACTGTGATTATCCTCACTTTAGAGATCAGGAAACCGAGGCAAGGGGAAGTTAGGTAACGCCCAGTTTCCTCTGATATTAACATTTTACATTAGCAGGGTACTTTGTCACAAAATATATATTATTATTAAAGTCCATGCTTTATTCATATTCCCTTAGTTTTTCCTAACGTCCTTTTTCTGTTCCAGGATCCTATTACATGTAGTCGTCATGCCTCCTTTGGGTTCTCTTGGCTGTGACAGTTTCTCAGACTTTCCTGGTTTGCAATGACTGACAGTTTTGAGGAGTCCTGGTCAGGTATTCTGTAGAATGTCCCTCAGCTGGGAATTGTGTTTGATGTTTTTCTCCTGTTGAGACTAGGATTATGGATTTTGGGGAGGAAGACCATAGAGGTTTACCTGTTGCCATTCTCATCATATCATGTCAACCCTGATCTCTGGCTGGGTTAGTGTTTGTCAGGTTTCTCCACTGTGAAGTGATTCCTTTTTCCCTCTTTCTACACTGCCCTCTTTGGAAGGAAGTCACTATTCCCCACCCACACATAAGGGGTGGAGAGTTATAACTGAGCTATTATTCTAATAACAGTTTTATTGAGACATAATTCATATACTGTATGATTCATCTATTTAAAGTGTACAGTTCTGTAGGTCTCAGTATATTCACAGAGTTGTGAAAACATCACCACAATCAGTTTTAAAATATTTTCATCACCCCAAAAAGAAACACATACCCATCAACAGTCATTCCCCTTTTTCTCTTGTCCCCCTCCCCGAGTCCATGGCAACCTAATCTACTGTCTCTATGGATTTGCCTGTTCTGGGCATTTCATATATATGGAATCATGGCGTTTTGTGACTGTCTTCTTTCACTAAGCATAATGTTTTGGAGCACGTCTGTGTTGTAGTGTGTATCAGTATACTACGTTGCTCCTGATTGCTGAGTAGTAGTTCTACCGTATGGACACACCACACTTTGTTGCCCATCCATCAGTTGATGGACATTTGGACTGCTTTCCTTTTTAGGCTACTGTGAATAATGTTGGTATGAACATCGTACGCAAGTATTTATGTAGACATATGTTTTCATTTTTCTTGGCTAAACACCTGGGATTGCAGTTGCTGGGTATAACTGAGCTATTTTTACAATAAGAGAAACATGGCTGACTAGGCTGTGGGCTGTCCCTGCTTTCAGCCATCCAGAGGGCTAGGAAAACCTAGCCAAGTGCCCTATAAAGCCAAAACAAGGCCCCACCTCTAATCTGTTGGCAGGTACCCAAACTGCAAGCATGTTGACTAAGATGAACGAAAACAGCTTCATAAAAGCCTGCCTACACATCCTGTTCTATAAACCTATGGCAAATAACACAGTTTATATGCACTGGAAAAAAAACAAATCCCATTTATCACTCATTGCTGCTGAAAAGTTATGATGAGAAAGCTCTGTCTGTCCTAGGTCTAGATGTTCTTCAAGGTGCATAGAGTAAGTTGTTTGCCAAAATCCTCTTTTTGAAACTCTTCTAAGGCTGCCACTATCACTATTAGGACTAAGTATTTTTAAAAATCATTTATTTATTTATTTGGCTACAGCGGCTCTTAGTTGCAGCACGTGGGATCTTTGTTGCCGCGGGAGGGATCTCTTTTAGTTTTGGCACGTGGGCTCTTAGTTGTGGCATGGGGGATCTAGTTCCCTGACCAGGGATCAAACCTCGGCCCCCTGCATTGGGAGCATTGGAGTCTTAACAGCTGGACCACCAGAGAAGTCTCAGGACTAAGTACTATTTGTAAAGAAGACAGGAACTAAGGAAGGGGCAGTAGCTAGTACTTTCCAGGGCAAGAGATGTACACATCATTTTAAGGAAGCATTTGGTAGAAGGCAAAAAAGACATGCTTATACAGATATTACATATAGACACTGCTACACAGAGACAGAAAAAAACAATGAATCTACAATCTAGAATACCACTCCCTATAACCACTCATGGTAGGAACTAGTTTAGTTATTGATTGGCATGTTTAAAAAGTCAAAAGATCATTCTTCTCCTCTTCTTGGTGGAAAGAAATTAAACCCAAGTAGTTTGTAGCGGATATCATTTAAATTATTCCCTTAAAAAATAAGCCGTCTGTCAGTGCTTCTATGTAATGCCTTTGACCATATCCATTGTTCCTTTGAAATATGATCAGCAAAATCAAGCAGGACACTTTCAGGCCTAGTCCTTTAGCAGTGAAAAGACTTATAGCAGAGAATAAGAAAAATGGAAATGTCTGTTTTTAATGAATAATAAAACACCAGAAAATAGTGGTCTACACAAATCCATCATGTCTTCTCTTGTTTTTGTTCTCTCCCCAAATCCCACACGCAACCCAAGAAAAATAGCTGTTGGCTGATTGCTAACTGATTTACTTCAGTATCTACTTGTAGAGTTTTGCTGACCCCTGATAGAAAAGATACTTATTAAGCAATCTGTGGAAGTACAAGTCAGAGCCTGGTCACTGAGTAAGGTATGCGTTATGGAGGGTGGTTTACAGAAGAAGAAAGTGTGATAGGAAATGGCTTCTTTAAAGAATGCACTCATGAGTATACACCTAAAATAAAGTCCCTAAATGATCATGGTGGCCTAGATTAGCATGGGGTTTGAAATAAGGGATTTCTGGCTGCTATTCAAACAGGGAAATCTGATAGCCAAAGGAAAAATTTACCTCTGAAAGAGGGGTAGAATGTCTTTTCCTGGGGACATTTCTAAACAAAATAGATGTACCTCTGGCTAAATGATGTAGATCAGAGCTGGTGTGCAGGGAATGTGTTTCGGGTGTGCAGAGATAGTGATAGTTTCAGCCCTAAGGGAAGCTGGGCAGGGCCTGTGGCCCACAGAGACCTAAGGTTGACCATCTTTCTCCACAAGTGTCCTCTTGGAGTTAGCCCTGTGTGCCATATAAATGCCATTTTCCATGTGCTTCACAATACGAAAAAGTTTG
The DNA here is from genome assembly GCF_005190385.1 of Monodon monoceros. Taxonomy (NCBI): domain Eukaryota; kingdom Metazoa; phylum Chordata; class Mammalia; order Artiodactyla; family Monodontidae; genus Monodon; species Monodon monoceros. The sequence goes on along the minus strand of NW_021703780.1, from coordinate 97,471,754 downwards.
GGAAGCTTGAATTTAGACAAAGCTTGCCAGAGGTTGAAGTAGATGATTATTCAGTAAGGATTCAGGATATACTAAATTCTCCATCATGCTTTCTCATGAAGATAAATGATGAAAACAATAATTGCAAGTCATTTTTTTTTTTTTTTTTTGCTGCACTGCACAGCTTTCAGGATCTTGGTTCCCTGACAAGGGATTGAACCCGGCCCTGGCAGTGAAAGCGCCAAATCCTAACCACTGGACCACCAGGGAATTCCCTAATTGCAAGTCATTTTTAAATTTAGCTTTAGAATTTGATTTTGTTTTTAGACAAAATATAGCCATCTCCCGTATCCTTAGGAGTGGGAATTGAAGGGTTTTAGCCCAGCAGCAGAGGACTCAGCATCAAGTAGCTCTAGTTACTAATTTAATGTGTTTCTTGGCATCCTGATTCTGATAACTGGGGTTCCTCCCTGTTCCCCTCTGCCTGAGTTCCTGTCTTAGTGTTTTGCCTGATACCCCAGACCCTCTCCACCTTAGGCCCTGTCTTGTTCTTACAAGTCTTTTCTCCAAAGGAATGAATGTCTCTGCTTCTGAAATCAAGCCCAGGGCATTCCAGGAAAAACAACAAAAAAATCCAGCATCTGTAGATAAACATGGCACGTTCAGGGAGATTTAGCAAGAGGTTTCAGCATGACTGAAATGAAGGGAAAGATCTGCGAAGAGTAAACAATAAAATTAGTAAAGTAAGTAGAGAACATATCATGAAAGCCCTTATATTACATTTTTAAGGATGTATATGTCCCTATCCTGCCAGGGACACATTGTGGATATATAGATATTATATACGGCATATATAAATATAATACATATTTTTAAATCTACTTCATTGTAAAATAATGTGTGCTCATTAAAGAACATTTGGAAAATATAATGAAATTTAAAGAAAAATAAATAAATATCGCCTATCATCCCATTACCCAGGTAGTTTCACTTAGGATATCCTTTTGTGTGTGTGTGTGCTTGAAATATTTATTTAAAAACTAAGTATCTAAAAAAAAAACCAAAAAACTAAGTATCTAAAATAATTTATATTTTGTTTGTTTTAAAAGCATGTTTGAATTATATTATTCTTAGAACACTGAGGATATTCTGATGTATTTCTTTCCAGATTCATTTCTTGTGTATAATATATCATGATTTAACATAAGTAGAATAGTCTGCTTCTTTCGCTCAACAGTATACTTTGTACTTTTCCCGTGCTGCTGAAATTCTTCCAGAACACAATTTTAATGATTAAATATTATTATATCTAAAGTAGTAAAATTTACTCACGCACTTTCCTAGTACTTGACATTAGGTTGTGTTCAATTTTTTTCTTCTTATTAGTAACAGTGCAATAAATGTTCTTGTACATAAATACCTATATTCTCCTCAGGTCATTTCCTTGGGGTGGTTTCCTGGCAACAGAATGTCTAGATCTAAGTGCAAAATCCTCAAATATTTCTTTCTAAGAATTTTCATATTACATTCCATCAAGATTGCATTCATTTTTATTTATATCAGAGTATCTCATTACACTCTTCTCAACAGTTAGAATAAAATCTTTATCTTTGTGAATTCGATGAGCAAATAATGGTATCTTCTTTTAATTTGAACGTATTTGATAAATACTGAGGTGAACATTTTTAACGGCTATATGTACTTTTTTCCCTTAGATGGCTTGTTAATGCCATTTTCTGATTTTCCTATTGAAATTTTAGTGTTACACTATTAATATACATGCCCAACTGACCTTTTAATGTGTGGCATAAGTTGGGTGTATCTAAGTAGAAGATATACTTGTTAAAAAATCTGACAGGGACTTCCCTGGTGGCACAGTGGTTAAGAATCTGCCTGTCAGTGCAGCGGACACAGTTTCAAGCCCTGGTCCAGGAAGATCCCACATGCCGCGGAGCAACTAAGTCCGTGTGTCACAACTACTGAGCCTGCGCTTAAAGCCTGAGAGCCACAACTACTGAGCCCGTGTGCCACAACTACTGAAGCCCGTGCACCTAGAGGCCATGCTCCACAACAAAGACAAGCCACCACAATTAGAAACCCGCGCACCACAACGAAGAGTAGCCCCTGCTCGCTGCAACTAGAGAAAGCCTGCGCGCAACGAAGACCCAACGCAGCCATAAATAAATAAATAAAATTATTTTTTAAAAATCTGACAAAAGTCATTCTCTGAAGACCTAATTTATGAATATCTTGGAAGTTATTACATTTCTTCATGCTCTATGTATTTATATTAAAGGTAAACTAATAGTGGATAAAGAATCTTTAACATAATGCTACTCACTAACCTAAATAGAACTGTCTGCTCTAAGTATGCTGTTAGTGTAGTTACTCCTTTCCTCAAGACTTAAAAATAGTCTAATGTATTTTGCTTAAAAGATCCTTTCTTCCATCTTCTTCTGGGCTGTAGGTTGCTTGTAGGAATAAGTATGTAAAAATAGCAATAATGACCACAAAAGATTTTTTAAAGAAGACCAGGTGAAAGCACTCAAGTAAAATTTTGAAGACCTGATTTCCCATAGAAAATTTCAATGCAAATAATCTTCTATACTTAACTCAACCACATTCACAACAGGGAAGATGTATACAATATGAACTTGGAAAGAATTTTAGATGGTAGTTAAAATGCGACATCACAAAAGAATTCTCCTCTCCTAAGTTAAGCCAAATGTACAAGAGCAAGGAATATACAACTTATGGAGACCCCATGCAAGGGTCTCCATCTCATTCTACAAACTTCAAGAAACATCATCAGATAGAACACAAATTCTGCCAAGTTAAAAGGAGATACAGGGAATAGACGCTTGACTTTCTCTCTCAGGAGAGAAATGCAGTGGGATGATCAGTACTCAGAGAAAATTCTGGGAAACCACAGTGAGGTTTGGTATAAAGACTGGGAATAAAGATAACAAAATGTAGAGAACTTCTAACTAAAAGCTCCTCCTTCCGACCTTAGATAAATAGTTCATGAGCCTAATTTAGAAAAACTCATAGGATTTGCCTCTTTTTCCCTTCGGCCACATAGAAAGTGAAACAGGTTTTTTGTTTTGTTTTGTTTTGTTTTAAGTAGCAAATAAAGTCTCTGGATGGTGGGTGGGAGGGAGGAATATTAGGCCACACCAAACTAAAAGTTAAAACACCCAATGCTTTCACCCTAAATACACTAGCTTGATGATCCTAAAACAGGGAAGCATACTGAAACTCAAGAGAACCTCACTGTCTCAACCCTTTGTCTACACGGACAGCCCATCTCCCCACAAACTCAATAAAATGACCTCTTTATACAGGACTCATTAGGAAGGGTGGTGATAAAGCTCCATGACTTCATCTGTTCCAAGTCCCAACCCTCTCAAGCCCCTTCCCACTCTCACAGGACAGAACATAACCACAACCCATTAATATGAGCCCTTAAACTCATGTTCTGAGGGGAGGATTCAAATATTACCCAGATAACAAGGTCTGGAGTCAAGGAAATCTTCCCTTCATTATTTTCCAGCAAAGAGGCCACGATGGAATTGCTGTGGCAAAGGTGATAGGCAAAGCAAGCTGAAATGGGAGCTGTGCAAAAATTTGTTAGTCTCCTCTCCATATTTTCCTCCCCTTGAACCCCTCGCAAAAAAAAGAAACGTAGCAAAGAATCCAAATTGGAAGAAAACTTACCCTGGAAAGAGAAGAAAGGTTTAGATATTATATTCTTCATACTCTTGAGGAAATGAAGAAGAAAATGAAATAACAAAATGACACAATAAGGTCCAAAAGAAGCTGGCCAAGAAAAGGAGCTGAGGAGAAAACAGCACAGTCCCAGAACAAAGAATTGTGTTAGAAATTAAAAGGCAAGGAATGAACATGTGGAAAACCATGTCAAAGATATATTCAGTGATGGTGAGAAATGTTTCTTAAATGATTAGTTCAATTTGCATATCAAAAGGTTTTAGGAAAAAAATAATAGAAAATAATTAACACCAAGAAGAATACAGGTGGGCTACTGAAGACCAAGAAAAATTGTTACAGGCCTCCTGAAAAAGGGGTTAAACCACCTACATAGGAAAAGGAATCAGGCTGCCTTGAGCCTTCTTCACAGGAACATCTGAAAACAGTGAAGCAACATCTGAATGTTTTGCGTCGTAAGGGATTTTTGACTGAAAAACTCTGTACCCAAGTGTCATCAGGCAACAGATAAACACAAGCAACATACAGGGAATAGATCACCTCTGATAGGCAAAGATTCTGGAGATAAACCATTTCTAGAAAGTCTACTTGATGATATAATTAAGTCAATCAAGAGTTGAAATAGGGCTTCCCTGGTGGTGCAGTGGTTGAGAGTCTGCCTGCCGATGCAGGGGACACGGGTTCGTGCCCTGGTCCGGGAAGATCCCACATGCCACGGAGCGGCTGGGCCCGTGGGCCCGTGGGCCCGTGGGCCATGGCCGCTGAGCCTGCGCGTCCGGAGCCTATGCTCCACAACAGGAGAGGCCACAACAGTGAGAGGCCCGCGTACTGCAAAAAAAAAAAAAGATGTGAAATAAAATAAAAAGCTGCAGTGTCTGAGTCACAGAGAATGACTATTTTCAACTTTATTAGCCACTGCCAAAATGCTCTTCAAAATGATCCTTTAGATTTACGCTGTATCTATCAAGCATACACAGTATCAACTTTCCCACCTGCTTGCCAACACTTAGTATGGCAAGATTTTAAAATTGTTTCCAATCTGCTGTGCACTGTTTTATTTTGCATTTTTCTGATGTGAAGCTCTACAATGCTTTGCAAAGGGTTGTACCAACTTTCACTCCCATTAGACGTGTATTAGCATTTATCTTGACCCATATGTTGCCCATGCTTGAAATGTGGGGAACAATGATGGTCACCAGTTGGCCTGACGTAGCCTGAAAATTTAATATAAACTCTTTTAACCATGTAAATACTTCTAGACCCTCTTTATAAATATATGAATATTGCCCCCATTTTAAACAGAGTGGATATGATGGTACATATCATGACCTCCTTTTTTTATTCAACTAGGCATTGTGGAGCGTTCCACAATCCCCCTATCATCTACCCCTCACCAACAAAAAATTATGTGAAGAAATTGTGCAGGAAAAATATTCCTTTCTTCCTTTATTACATAATTCAACTAAAACTCAGTAAAGTTTTAATGCAGTATCAAGTTTAAAATCCTAAACAATATATGGATTTTCTTCCTGTTGATCTAGTAGACCATCCAATGGATCTTCTTTTTCCTACACTATATCACTGAGAAGATAAACTTTACCTGAAAACTGGCTGTGGTTTCACACACACACACACACACACGTACGAATATTTATAAATAAACTATTGATTCAGTCAAATTGCTTAATTTCCAGTTAGTCATGGGATTATAAAATATAGTTTCCTTAAATACCTAGGTAATATTTTACTGAATGAATCCTGCTGTGATAAGTCAAACTGCACCCTAGGCAGATTATATTTTATAGTCACTCTCCAGTTTTGTTTTGTTTTTTTTTTTTACTATATAGAGTCAACCACAGTTTCCCTATTTCATCACTGTAACCTGGGTTTGTCTGCATTTCTGCCAAAAACTCATTTTCTCTTGATGAGGATGTTAATGATAATGTAGCAAGAAAATCTAGGAAGTAAGCATCTAATACTGTGCCTGGCACATAATAGGTGTTGAACATTAGTTTTGAACATGCAAAAGTTAAGTCTTGTTTTCTGATTTAATTTTATATTCAATCTATCCTTGTATTCCATATTATATTTGAATTGTCATTTTAAATGGTGAAGTGTAGGTCATTTGTATCATATCCGTATGATAATCTCCATTACTGGGTCTTCTTAAAGTTGTTCCATTTTTCTAGATCCGTCCTGTGAAGGTATGTGGGTCAATGCATATGAAATACAATTTTACCTATTATGTAAAGAAATATGATGTAAATAGTTTTTCTTGATGCCCTTCCCTGAGTAGCTACATCACATTTCTCCCCTACACTAATCCTTTAGGATCATGTCTTTCCCCTTGATCACAGAACAAACTTACGTGCACAGAACTCATACCCAGAAGCCATTTCCACTTGAACTGGAAAGGATTAAGTGAACGTAGCTAGAATGTTGATTGTAATCTTGGACTTTGTTTCTCTTATCCTGATTCAAAATTTTGTTTGCATCAGTTAACAAGGTGGATCAAATCCATATCTTTAGTCTGTTCCCCTTTGAAGCATCTTCAAAATGACAGAATAGGAACTTGAAATGGCATAAATTCTACAGCACAAGGGAATGGGAGAGGAGACAACAATGGATAGAGGATTCCACAAATTTGTAAAAGATGGAAAGTAGAAGGACCTGTGATAATTGACTTAGTAGAGTGGAGAAAGCTAAAACCTAAGTCTACAGATGGCAGACGGCAGTGAGAAGAAAGTTCATTCTACGGAACCGTAGAAAGTTCAGGAATTGGAGGCATCAGGTGAACTTGGGATGGGGAGGATTGAGGACTGGTTGAAAGTCTGTATCAAGAACATCTAGTTCCCCACATCTCCTCAATTACTCCACCCAGTTAAGTGACTACTCCTCTCTTACCCTGCACAAGAATGGAGATTTGTTCTTCGAAGAAATTGAAAGAGAGAGAAAGAGACACAGGGACTGTAGGCATAATGGAGGGTGTGGGTGAGCACTGAGCAAAAGCTCCTTCTTTGTTCTCCAGCATCTAAGCTTATATTGTCCTCTTCCCTCCAATCATCTCGCCAATCATCCCTCCAACTCCCCATCCTCCCCCCTTCCCCCAACACACTTTCCCCCAAGGTAAAGAGTGGATGATATGCCCCCGGAGAAACTCCCTCAAGAGAAAAAGAAATCTATAGACACTGAGATTTAGGGGCATCTCAAGAAACAAATGTGCCCTACCAAATCACATCACAGTGAAGCCCACCAGGAAGCCAACCCTGCTCGTGTCTCATTCTTAAACATACTCTGTCAAAGATCACTAAACATGTGAGGAGCACCTCCAGCACGAAAGGCACACCAGTAATTTAAATAAAAAAAAAAAAACCCAAAACAAATAATCTGGAAAAAAAGGAGCTCAGGGAAAAGAAACAGAAACAGCATAGGGGTTAGAAAACAGGTTCAATAATATTCCAAGAGGCAAAAGAGTATACATTGCATCTATGAAATAAGAACAATCAGAAACAAGAAAAAGCTCTTGAAATGATAGCTAGAATTGAAAATATTCCACATAAGAATTAGGAGATAAAGTTAAGAAACTGTCCCAGAAGGTAGAATTAAAAGATCAAGAGGTGAAAAATAGGAGAAAAAAGATAAGAAAATTAGAAGATCATGGCAGAATTTGAAGAATAGGAATTCTAGAAAGAGAGTAGGGACAGTAATGAAGTATAAACCATGGAGGGGAGGGGAGAAAGCCATGAGTCAATCCATACCAAGGATAAAGAGAGGATAGGATAGGTAACTGAGGATAGATAGATAGATAGATGATGGGTTGGTAGACAGAAGGATGGATGGATAGATGGGGAGAGAAGGGAGGGCTCTTGCTCTTGGTGGAATGCTGAGTGCTGGCTGCTAAATGCAGGAGTTAAATCATCATTTGCAACTATCAAAGTAAAGATCGTTTCAGGCAAGAGTCATCAATGGATGTGAAATCTAGGGGGAAATTTCAATGACGAAGAGGATATTCGCATGGCCTTAAAGTGTCTTCCTGCAGATTTCTTGTCACAAGCAAAAAAAAAAAAAAAACTATCCAGTGGGGAAAAAACTGAATAGCACCTGCACCAGGTGACCAAAATTAACACTATCAATGAGAAGTGGACGGACATTGGGTGTCTCCAGATGTTACGACTTGGAAAGCACAGCATCGCTTTTGTTGTATTCTGACCAGGAATGCATAACTTGAATCTCACCACGAAGAAACACTGGGAAACCAAAATGTGGACCATTCTACTTAAAATAAAAGGGAGGGGGACTCTACTCTTTAAAAAACAAACAAAGCATCACAAATGATAAAGATTGGCTGTGGAAATGTTCCAGATTAAAGGAGACTAAAGAGACATGACTACTAAATGCAATGCCTGATCCTAGGCTGGATCCTGTACTGGAGGGAAAAAAATAATACAAAAAACATCTTTGGATCAACTGACACAATTGATCTATTGGAATATGAATGATAGATTAAAGTATTGTATCAGTGTTAAATTCACCAAAGTTGATAATAAAACTATAAATATATAAGATAATATCTTTATTCTTATGAAATATATATTGAAGTATTTAGGGATAAGGGGCCATCATGTATAAAACTTAAGTTTTAAATGGTTCAGAAAAAATATTTTTATTATATGTATACACATCACACTTGTGTGTGTGTGTGTGCAAATGGGGCAAAATGTTACAAATAGGAGAATCTGGGGAAAATTAAAATAGATTCACATAATCTTGAAGTCATTTACAAATAAAAAGTTGTTAAACTTGCCTCGCACTCACCTTTTCTTAGGAAGTTAATAGATGATGTAACTCCAACAAAGAAATGGAGTGAAACAATTACAAAGAAGACAAAAAATCCAGAAGACTGGGAGCCACCTTGGGGGAAAGGAAGGGCAATTCCCGGGATAATGGTAAAGGCAAGGTTGGCAAGTTCACAGGAGACCAAAAGAACCACTAATCTTACCTGGAGCAGGAGGATGGAGAGATTCCAGAAAGATATCCCCCCAATCCCCCAAAATGATATCAATAGATTACCTGACTGCGTTGAAAGGAGTTTACAGTTCTTTTATAGAGTCTGGGAAGAATTAGTGGTAGTAAAAAGAAAAAAGGCAATTAGTAACTCTAGGGGAAAATAACTTTGTACAAGAAAAGGAATGTAATGATATACTACTTGGCTCACTTGTGAACAATATTTACCTGGAAACAATACATGGGGACACAGAATGTTCATTTGTCCAAAAATTGTGGTAAAACTGTACTGAGAAAAATGAAAAAAAAGGGAGTGAAGGAAAGGGATGGGCGTGGGCAGACGGGGGTGTAAGAGCACTAAATTCACAGCCTCCATAGTTGCAAGTGAGCTAATGCCCAAGTTGACTGATAAAGAAAAGGCAGCATAAGCAAATCATTTAGAAATATGGGGGGGAGGGCTTCCCTAGTGGCGCAGTGGTTGAGAGTCCGGCTGCCGATGCAGGGGACACGGGTTCGTGCCCCGGTCCGGGAAGATCCCACATGCCGCGGAGCGGCTGGGTCCGTGAGCCATGGCCGCTGAGCCTGCGCGTCCGGAGCCTGTGCTCCGCAACGGGAGAGGCCACAACAGCGAGAGGCCCGCGTACCGGAAAAAAAAAAAAGAAATATGGGGGGAAATATCAGAAGAAACAGAGGAATAGCAGAAGAAAGAGGTGAAAGATTGAGAAGTTCTGAGAAGCAGAACTCAGAGATGGTGGTGTGACAAGTGAACTGTAGTTTTTTGGGGTTTTCTGTTTGTTTGTAATAAACTTTGTAATACTATTTGATTTATATACATGTATTGTTTAGATTAAAAAACATTTTAAAGCTCCAGATTTCTGCTCACTATGATGATTAACAATCTATTTTGCATTTCCTTTTTTGATAGTACTAGGATATAGGTAAAGCTTAGGATATAGGTAAAGCTAAGGGGAGCTGCCAACTAAAAAAGGTGATCATTATACTCATGGTAAAACTTTGTTTCTTACGTTAATTGTTTAAAGCTGTGAGTGTGGGGTGGTGTGTGTGTGTGTGTGTGTGTGTGTGTGTGTGTGTGTGTGTGTTGGTACTGAAAGGGAGAGAAAAAGAAAGGTTTGGGTTTTGAATAATTCAGGTATTCTCAAAACTCAAGAAGGAACCTCTAGTCATTTACATGCTTTATAATATGCTCGTGCTCGAGAGTAATTAGGACCCAGGTGGAGTTTGATGCCTAAGCATAAGAAAAGGAAGCACGAAGAGAGGGGTTCTGATCAAATAGGAGGTTGCTGTCTTTAATTTGGGGTACAGAACAGGATGGAAAGGGGGAAACATAGAAAAGATGTTTATTTGAATTTTACAGATTAGGCGCTTGACCTCATAATGTGGTACAGCTGGGGAATTATTTCACCTGCAGGACAGGTGTAACAGAGCAGGGCGCAAGAGGAGGCTCTACATGTTACATGGGTTTCAAGCTGATATTTCCCTAGGGAAGTGGGGACACCAAGGAGAAGAGTGTGGGCGGTACCAAGTCACTCATTCTGGTTGGTGGAAATTTCACAGCTAGGCAGAAATACGTCGAATTTTCTTTGCCAAAAAGACATGTGTAAGAACACCAGTGATTTCTTAATCCAATTTTGCAAGTACAAACAGTGACTGTGTATTATAAAAAGGGCTATTCAGATTTAGATTTCTTCATAGTTCCAATAAGGCAAAGATCAAATTTTAAATGTAAAAAAGAAAAGACAGGCAAGCAGACAAGGGGTGAGAATGCTCTAAAAACTTGAGAGGCATTTTAATTGCTTTATAGTTTATGGCAAATGGAAGCCAACATGCAAAACTGAGCTAAAATGTTATGGTTTGGGGGTTTTTTACTCTCTCGTGTCAATCTGAAGTAAAACGAAGCATATGCTTTTTCAAAGGCTGATGATGTCAATGTGATTGATTGGAAATGCTTCTTGGTTATAACGCCAAATATCCCATCAAAACGAAAGTTTTCGAGTCCATGATCTGGATGTTTCCAAATATCTAGATATTCAGTGCCATGTAGACAAAACATACAAATGACATAACCCCAAACACACAGACATTTCACAGAAACTTGCAGGTTGTGTCCAAATATTTAGATGGTATGACTAGATATGCCTTGCTCTTATCTCAGGCCTGAGGAAGTGGGCTGTGCAAAGCACATGACTTTATTTAAATCTGTCTTAAGTTAGCTTGGCTTTTTGCTGAAATGAGTTATGACTGCAACTCTTTAATAATCACATGCACAAGTTTGACTGTGTTGTTTAGCACATCAAGAAAAAAAAAATATTTGTACCCTGGGGTTTCTAAACCTGGGTCAGGAGTTTGTTACATTTATTTTAGTGATCAATTTGGTCTCAACTGGACAACCTGGTAGCTGAATTTTTAAACATTACAGAAATCAGGTGTGACCTGTTTGGTTTTTTTGGTTGAACTGAGGATAGCGCAAGAATGAGTACCCTCTCAGATGACAGTATTCCCCTAGGAGATTCGAGAATGAGGGGCACTCAGTCTACCAGAGGAACATTTTCCTAAACTCACCTACTACCCCAAATGTGCTATTTAAGAGAGGGGGGAGAATCTAACCAAATCAGTTAAAAAAAAAAAAAAAAAAAGAAACGCTTCCCTTACCAATAACTCCTAAAGTTTTTAATAGGTACATATACATACATAGGTATGGATCTAGAAACAACAACAAAAAATCTACCTCATATAGTTCTAACATCTAACTGAATAAAGTCCCAAATCAAATCCTCCTATGTGGTAAAGAAGTAACGGAGATGGAAGCAAACAAAAATACTTCCTGGTTTTCTGAGTTTCTGAGGTCTTTAGTGAAAGAGAGCATCTTTCTTGTCTCTGGACTATTACCTTTTCACGTGTGACCCTGTGGGGAGCTTACAATTCTTCCATAACAATATAGGATTCTCTTTCCACAGCTACCTATGGTTTGGTCCCCATTAAATATGAAATTGCAACACATGAGAGCAGGAAAGAACACCTCAGGAAATTCAGCTCAACCCTTTTGCCCTCTCCACGAGGGAAACAAGATGTTAAGTCTCTGATCCCGGGTCCCAGAGCTAATGGGAAGCAGAGCGCAGGTGTTCCATCGCCCAGTGCTGTGCTCTCTGCTGTGTTCCACTTGTCACACTATTTCTCATCCGTGAGAGGGATTGGCATCCCTCCCTCATTCCCACTTGACTCTTGTAACTTTTTCCCAGATATGCTCTTGGTTTGTCTCTGATCTTTTTCTGATTCTCCTCATAAACGAATCCTGTAGCGTCTAACCTTAAAATGTTTGAATTTTTGCTGAGATAGCATCTATAAACAACTTATGAATGCATTTTCAAAAACGTTATGGCAAAATAGTGCAATGAAGAGAATATTAAGTTTGGATTTACGAAACCTAGGTTGTAATCCTGAGTATGTCTTTAATTTTCTGTAGCTTTGGGTAAGTCGCTTTGCCTTTCCCCTACACAGTTTTCTGATCTATAAAATATTTTCTATTTCCATAGTTGTATGATTATTTTGCTTTTTAATAAATTTAATTATGGAAACAAAGAAAAAAAACCATTTTTCTTAATCTTCATAATTCCTTACCCACTGGAACAAATCTATATTCTTCATGTAGTGCCTTGGTCTCAGCTTCCCTTCCCACCCAGCAAAATGGGAATTGTCTCTAGGTAGTTCTCTTTATACACTGCATACCATGACACCATCCAGTCTCATTAGCTTAATAAGTATTTTTCAATGTGATGATGACAAGTATAACATATAGTGCAAACGTTGACATTTTAACGCCTGACATTTAAAAACCTTTGTTTTACTCCTCCTTTCAAAACACTGGCTTTGGCAAAAGAAAATTAATTAAATTGATTTAGGGTCTATCCCTAGCCAAACTGTTAAGTTAATTAGGTTTAGAGGGATCCTAGGAGAGGCATCTTTCTTTCCTGGCCCCTAATAGCCAGGCTTTGCTTAATCTTTTCAAAAAAAATTGGAATTCAAGTGGATAAGGAAATATTTGAAGGACTTCCCTGGCGGTCCAGTGGTTAAGACTTCACCTTCCAATGCAGTGGGTGCGGGTTCGCTCCCTGGTAGGGGAGCTAAGATCCCACATGACTTGCGGCCGGAAAAGCAAAACATAAAACGGAAGCAATATTGTCCCAAATTCAATAAAAACTTTAAAAAAATGGTCTACATAAAATATAAAATCTTTAAAAAGAAAAGACATATTTGAGATAGAGGCTAAATAAGATTTTGGCCTTTGGGAAGACTATGGTATTTCTTTCTTTTTAAAAGTGCGTTTAAAAGAAAAAGAAACACCTTTTTAGGAGACGAAAGGAGGTAACTGGTTTATAAATAAGACTTACTTAGGTTTACGGTCTCTAGGATTTGCCATAACATGTTCCCTGGAAAAGGAATTCCATGCTATTGGAAAGTGTGCAGTATGCCTCAAGTCTACAATGAATTTGAGTAGTCAAAGGTAACAGCCCAATAGCAAACATGACTCATCTTTCCAAATGATAAGCAAAGGACAAAAATTAAATGAGAGCAGGGAAAAAGCAGAGTTACTGGAAGCTTTATTGGATTATCTGGAGTGTTAGTGCATCTCCTCTGCTTACAGAACTGGATTTGCCTTTTGAAGACATTCTAGCTATTAGGCACCATGCTAGCTAGCATGGCAGTGTGGCTTCACTGGTTTATTGGCAATTACCACTTTTTTCTTGTCTGATGGTGCTAGGAACATGGGGGTGGCTTTAAATATGCTGTGGGAGAGGTTCTTGCTTTATTTGGCATGACACTTCAAGGAACGAGCGATAAAAGGAAAAATGGCAGGAGGGAACTCTTAAGCCAAGTGCAATGAAAAACAGTGAACATTATCTGATCTTTCACCCTCCCAACTCACGGCGAGTGAGAACAGAAAGTCCACTCGTTAGGATGAAGCCTGACATGCAGATATCTGGGTCTCTCGCTAGAGAATAAAAGATGAGCTATCATCAAAAAGACATACAGGGAGCCACAAATCTTCGTATTACTGCGTTCAGAATGCCTAGGGAATCTCCTTGTCAACCGTAAGGCCAGCTATGAGTTGACCACAGTGCCTGAACGTCTTCTGGTAATTTAGAAGGATATATGTGGCATTCATCGAAATGCTTTTCAGAGGAGAATTTCTTTTCAGGGGTTCCCCTTCACAATCCATGTGTACCCCATCATAATAGAAACAGATAGTTCAAAAAAAATCCCTTCTGCCAAGTTGGACTTCAGTGAAATAAAGAGCTGATCATTCCATAATGCTTGTAATCATTTCTCTTCTACCTTCCCTAGGAATTTTGTTTTCTTTTTTTTGCCATATATCCCTGCTCACTAGCTTCTCCAACAGAACAAAGACGAAATTTTAAAAGATGGTGTTCAAACAAGAATTTGAACCTATGCAAAAGCAGCAGGTTTGGGAAAAGGTTCTATGAGGAAGAGGCTGAAACTTTATTTACCAGGAATTTGAGAATTATGTTTTAACTATTTCAAAGTCTCCCAGTGAGAATTTTTCAGAACTGACCACTGGATCAAACAGGAATTTTGAGACAGGCAAATCAGTAAATACCTTAAAATCACATTCCCAAAGGCCTGTCTCTCATAGCTAAAGTTTCACCATTAAAGAGATGGCCATTTGAATTATAACCTACCATAAAGCAAATATTCCCTGAGACATGATCACATATTAATGCACTGTTATCTCTTCATACTGCCACAGGGTGACTTCTGTAGTCTGATTCTATTTCTGGAATAATCATTGCCTGACAGTAAATTTGAAGAGCGTGTAGGAGTGATGGGGACCCTAGTGGGGAGTGGGGTGGGGTAGAGATGGAGGGAAGGAGATGGTACACGAACCAAGTAGAGAAAGTGGTGCAAAGCAAGGGCACTGACCCAGGAATCTCTGGGTTGAGCCCAGTGAGCACGTCTTGTCTGCCTGGGAGCTGCATGGGCCGCTAAGCAGCCAAAGCAAGGAGAGGAAGGAGAGGAAGGGGACCCTGAAATAAATTTTATCTACACAGTTTGGTTTAGTTCTGACTCTTGGCCACCTAGAGAGTAGACAGGATGACAAAGATTTTAGCTTTGGTGACAGGTCAACTCTGGGGAGGAGAAGACTGCAGAGCGGACTAGGGTTTTGGCCTGCCATGGTGTGTGTGTGCATGTGTGTGTGTGCGTGCGTGTGTGTGTGCGTGCACGTGTGTGTGCGTGTGTGCATGTGTGTGTATAGAAATCAGAATCAGGAGTTTGACAGCAGAGCAAGCACTTCTGGTTTGAACAGCAGAGTCATCTTGGTAAGCAAACAGAAACGCACAGTAAGTCGCACTAAGAATCAGAACAGAGGCTGGATTTGGGGGTTAGAGGATGGGTGGTGAGGAGTTCAGTGGCTGGGAAAAGCTCTACTGATCTTTGCTCTTTTTGGCATTGTGCCTTCTTTGTCTTTTTCTCTCTTGTCATTTTGTGCTTGTCTCATCTTTCCTTTTTATTTGTTTCTTTTAAATGTGGTAAAAAAAAAGACACAAAATTTACCCTCTTAACCATTTCCAAGTGTCCAGTTCAGTAGCATTATGTATGTTCACACTGATGTGCCACCAACCTCCAGAACATCTTCGTCTGGCAAAACTGAAACTATGCCCATTGAAAAGAACTCCCCATTTCCCCCTCCCCTCAGTCCCTGGCAACCACCGTTCTATTTTCTGTTTCTATGAATCTGATGATTCTAGGGATTCTGTAAGTGGAGTCTTAACAGAATTTGTTGCTTTGTGACTGACTTATTTCACTTAACTTAATGTCCATGTTGCAGCAAATGTCAGAATCTCCTTCCTTTTTCAGGATGAATAATGTTCCATTGTGTGTATGGACCACATTTGGTTTCTCCGTTCTCTTGTCGATGGACACTCGAGGTGCTTCCACCTTTTGGCTGTTGGGCATGTTTTCTATTTCTAGCAGTTCCTTTCCCTCTTCCTTAATTGTATACATCAGGAAACTGAAGTATATATTTTACATTATTTATTTACTAAATAAATCATCAGGAGAAAGGCAGGAAGCATAACATATGGAAATCAGGTTAGTTTCCAGTTAACTGTATGACCTTGGACAAGTTAATTAATATCGCTAAGTCTCTGTACATCTGTAAATTGAGGGATTTGGTCTAGATGAATGTCCTCCTAAGGTCCATGATGTTTTGTTCTCTCTTCTTATGTTTAAGGCAGGAGGGTTAAATTATTATCTCAAATCAAGTAGATAGTTCCTCACTTGTATGAGACTATTTTGGATTTTTTTCCCTTAGAGTAAACAATATCTTAAGAAAGAAGCCTCCACTTCTGAACTCTTTTTATGAGTCTGTTTATATTTTCCACTTGTACTGCCTTTGACTTGTAATGAGTTTCCTAAGTTTCCTATAGATAAACTCTAAATTTGTCTGTTTTAAACCTAGCCTCAATCAACTTTTTTTATTGCACAAATATTCATTGAGCACTTATGTATGTCCGGAATTATGTTAGTCACCATGGAGACTTTAAAAAAAAAAGAGAGAAAAAGAGCAGTATAAGACAATGGTACTGCTCTTAAGAAGCTCAAAACCTAGTGAACTGCATCCCAGGTTTAGGGGATTATTAATTTTTTTTAATTTCCTTTCAAGTTATCCTAAGTTATACCTGGATTTTATCTTCACTACTGTTTCTAAAATTGATTAATCCTGGGATATTTCTCTGGTTTCCCTTCCCCATTCAGAACATTAGGTATTTTCTGATCTGGTGGACACTAACAGAAATGCAGTCCTTCATAAGCTAAAGTCCTTGCATGTATGGCATGGTATGGAGTGTTGTGTATTTCACCCACGAAGGCATGTCATAAAGAAGAATTGGAGAGACTTCCCTGGTGGTCTAGTGGTTAAGACTCCGCGCTTCCAATGCAGGGGGGCTGGGTTCGATCCCTGATCTGGGAACTAGATTCTGCATGCCACAACGAAGAGCCTGCATGCCGCAACTAAAGACCCCGCATGCTGCAACTAAGACCCAGTGTGGCCAAATAAATATTAAAAAAAAAAAAAAGAAAATTGGAAACAAAATTTTTAAATTATTCAGAAGAAGTGTTGAGTGTATGCAAGCAGTCTTAAAGGATTAAGTCTCCTACTCTGGAGAGATGAAGGATTATGAGCACACCATCAAAGTTAATAAATATTGATAGATGTTAATGAAGGATACTGGAACTAGGGAGATACAACAGAACTCAAAAATGGACTCTGGACCAATTAAATAAGCCAAATGACATTTAAGAAATGTGCTACTCTGAACAAATAGTATGGGCTTATTGAACACATTAAGTCTTGAGGCGAGGCAGAGGCTGTAAGCACAGCTTTAAATAAGAGTTTGATAGATGAATACAACAGGCTTAAAGGAAAACATGTAGATAAAAGACCCGCCCTCCCACGTGGTTTGGCAGCTGCTGTTACATGTGGCTGCTTCAACTCCATGTGGTCCCTCTGGAGACGAGGAGCCCCTGTTGAAGCTGTTGTTTCTATGGGCTGAATTGTGTGTCATCCCCTAGTTCATATATTGAAGTCCTAACTCCCAGCACTTCAGACTGTGACCATATTTGATGACAGCACCTCTACAGAGCTGATGAAGTTAAAACGAGGTCATAAGGATGGGCCTTAATCCAGTATCACGGATGTCCTTATAAGAAGGGTAAATTTGGACACAGACAGGCACAGAAGGAAGACGGTGTGAAGACATAGGGAGAAGATGGCCATTTACAAGCCAGGGAGAGAGGCCAGGAACAGATCTTTCCATCGTGGCCCTCACAAGGAACCAGCCCTGAGGTCATCTTGATCTTGGACTTCCAGCCTCCAGAACTGGGAGACGATACATTTCTGTTAAGCTGCCCATTCTGTGCTATATTTATGGTGCCCTGAGCTGACTAACACAGTCGTCACACACATCTTTTTTCATCTATTTAACCAACACCTATCTAGAGCTTACTATGTGCCAGACACACTTTAAGCACTTTACAAATATTAATTTAAACCTCATAATGGCTCTGTGAGGTAGGGACTGCTCTGGTCCCCGTTTTGCAGATGGAGTAACCAAAGCACAAAGAGGTTAAGCAACTCGTCCGAAGTCTCCTACTTGGTAAGTAATGGAGCCAGGATGTGAACCTGACCAGCCTGACTCAAGTCCATGTGCTGAAACCCCACTCCATACTGTCTCTCTTCTTTTGTCTCCTGGGATTTAACCAGGGGTTCCAAGATACAGGTTAAAACCTGTCTCCCCAGAGAGAGAGAGAGACAGAGACAGAGACAGAGAGAGTGTGTGTGTTTAAATCTAATATCATACCATCCCTCACTGCCAAGTAGATAGAAATCACATTTCATAATGTTTTTCTAGATTTTTAAGCCTCACATCAAGGAAAATAATCCAGGATTCCTGCAAAATATTTGCTCGTCCTTCCTGAGAGGCAGACCGTCGGAATCCCCGGGCTTTGAATGAATAATTCTTATTTCTTACCCAGCAACATTCCACGGAGGTATGAGAGGAGCGATGTTGTCTTCTCTGTTGGCCTGCAGATAACTCCTTCTAGCCATGAGGGACACGAAGAGCTGCAGGAAAGATCAGGCTCTGCGTGCAAGCAGAGGGCTTTTCTGACTGTGCTCTTGGCTGCCAACGGACCATCATCCAACATGTGTGCAGGTGCTTGACCTCAACGTGTGACAAAAATCTTCCTACAAAACCAACCAGAGAAGCCAAATTGAATTACTAAACGTTTTAGAACATGAGAAACTAGGGGAAAACATCAGTGCAGGCAAAGACAGAACTCTTTATCCCTGGCCAGCAAACACAAGGCTTTTGAAGCTTGGCACTGTCCTGGTGGCATTTTCCACAAGGAGCATCAGAAGCTGCACTGCAGCGCAGCGGGGAGAGTTAATTCCTTTCTAATTATTAAAGGGAAGGAAAGTACACATGTCCAACCTGCTGAACATGCACTGGGCTGCACGCTTTCCCACACCCTACCCTTGAGAGTTTCAGGTTGAAAGACTTTGTTTGCAGTCCTTCATTGCTCACAGTCTTGAGTGGAGGAGCCAGAAACACACCTCTTTACTCCTTCCCATTTCAGCTGACTCACCTGTAGCTTTTATGGAGGTGATCATGAGAAGCCAAGGTAGGGCAGTGGAGGTCAAGGTGGTGCCAGCAAAAGTTTGGACTTTAATGAATCAACATACTTAGTGATTGAAAAGATAGAGGGAAGGACTTCTTTTTCTACATGCATTCAGTGCTTTTTCCCTTTCCTCAAGTTGATACCGGAACCCAAGTTATGCAGTGAGCACGTCGGCAGGAGAGCAACAAAGCTTTTTCCAATTATGACCAAGGAAACAAGCCAAAGTACGCTCAGCGAGAAGGGGGCTCTTCTACACCATTTCCTCTTACGTCCAGTCAAAAGCTTGGCTTCTTCAAAACGATCTGTGTGGTTTTCTGTCTTGTTCTAGTAGGAAGCACTGACACTTTTTTTTTCTCAAGCTATCTCTGGTATTTCCAAACAAGCCCCAGTCCTAAAATTTCCACTGCAGAGAAACCCTAAGCAAGCTTGTTGGCAAGTCTCTCCTGTTGATCTGGGAGCCAGCTCTGCCCCAGGTGTTCTAATGTTAACATGCACTGCAGCCAGCCGACTTAGAACATCTGAGAACAAAAGGAGAAAAGCATTATGAAATGTGATTGCTACCTGGGATATGTCATATAGGAAGGAAACAAGTCTTTTGTAAGGAAGCAGGTCTCAGCCTGAATCTCAGTGCCCCAGTAAAGAATGCCAGGAGATTGGTGGTTTCATGGCGGTGGTGATGGTGGTGGTGGTGACGGTGGTGGTGGTGCAGAAGGAGAGTCAAGGATTTCTAAATGAGAACACCTGGCTCTAGAAAAGCAGCTTGAGGCACTGCCATCAGGTATCAGCACCTATCAAGCCTGTGGCAAGGACGTGGTTCATTCTGGTGTGGTCCATTCACTTCACACAAATATAAGAAGCAAGATCAGGGGCTTCCCTGGTGGCGCAGTGGTTAAGAATCCGCCTGCCATTGCAGGGGACACAGGTTCAAGCCCTGGTCGGGGAAGATCCCACATGCCACGGAGCAACTAAGCCCGTGCGCCACAACTACTGAGCCTGCGCTCTAGAGCCCGTGAGCCACAACTACTGAGCCTGTGCTCTAGAGCCTGTGCGCCACAACTACTGAAGTCCGTGTGCTACAACTACTGAAGCCCACGTGCCTAGAGCCTGTGCTCTGCAACAAGAGAAGCCACCGCAATGAGAAGCACGTGCACCTCAACAAAGAGTAGCCCCCACTCACCGCAACTAGAGAAAGCCCGCGCACAGCGATGGAGACCCAACGCAGCCAAAAATAAATTTAAAAAATAATAAATTAATTTTTTTAAAAAAAGAAGCAAGATCAGATCCACCCACACCAGTCTTGTGAGAAAACTTTACGAGAAGCCAGGGAACTGGGAAATATTTCTATAACTGAAAACTTTGTAGATCTGTGATATCTTTGGAGATGTTGCTAGAGGATGAAGTTATAGATAAGGTCAAGACTGGGTTCGGCTTCTTTACTGGGTAGGTTAACTCAAATTGAAGGCTCTGGAGAGTTCTAGTTCTTCGTGTCATGCTGAAGGCAAAAAAAAAAAAACAAACCCAAAAACGTTGCAAACCACCTCCCACCCAAAACTGAAGTTCTTTATCACTCTTTTAAAGAGATACCATGACAGCAGAGCAGGTAGCTTTATGCTCCTTCAGGTCCTTCTAACTCGAATAACAACATTGCTAGTTTATCATTTCCAGCTAAGTCAGGCAATACCTGCTATGCAGGATTTCTAAGCAAAATGATTTACTGCAAGAAACTATCAATTGCCTGTCTGTCTTGGTGACTCTACAGAGATTGACAAAGACCAGAGATACGAAAGGAAAATATTTGTGAAATTAAATCAGAGTCCCTGCTCCCTCCACTTGGCACCACTCTTATCTTTCTAGAGTAATTCTAAGACTCTTATTAAAGTTGAAAGCTCACCCTGCCTTTCCACAATGAATATTCGTATAATTGGTTGTTCGTTTCTTACTCATTTAGCTAACCAATTTATTTCAGGTGCAGCCTAAGTGTATGGGGTGTGAACCAATTTGCATGTACTTTTTGATCAGAATAAGAGTTTCATCCTACCACAAGTGAGGCTAAAATTCACACAAAGAAGCATAGTATGTAAGGCACTTTGTAAAAGAAACCTGATATTTTCTGATTATTTTAGTACACTGGGTTCAAGTAGAGCTTATAAAAAGGTCTTATAAGGTTATTCTTTTTTTTTTTTTGCGGTACGCGGGCCTCTCACTGTTGTGGCCTCTCCCGTTGCGGAGCACAGGCTCTGGACGCGTAGGCCCAGCGGCCATGGCTCACGGGCCCAGCCGCTCCGCGGCATGTGGGATCTTCCCGGACCGGGGCACGAACCCACGTCCCCTGCATCGGCAGGCGGACTCTCAGCCACTGCGCCACCAGCGAAGCCCTAAAGTTATTCTTTAAAAAAAAAAAAAAAAGTGGGTGGATCTAGAGACTGTCATACAGAGTGAAGTCAGAAAGAGAAAAACAAATATCATATATTAACGCATATATGTGGAGCCTAGAAAAATGGTACAGATGAACCGGTTTGCAGGGCAGAAGTAGAGACACAGATGTAGAGAACAAACGTATGGGCACCAAGGGGGGAAAGCGGCAGAGGGGTGGTGGTGGTGGGAGGAACTGGGAGATTGGGATTGACATGTATACACTAATATGTATAAAATAGATAACTAATAAGAACCTGCTGTATAAAAAAAATAAAATAAAATTCAAATATTCAAAAAAATTAAAAAGCCCTGATATTGATGAAAGTGCCAAATTACCCAAGTTCATTTGTGTTGGTTAAGTTATGCTGATGGATTGCATAACCGAATTAGGAAGCAGGAATGCCAGAAACCCGCTTGAGGTTGAAAGGGCAATGAAGTTAAAATAACTGTGGTCTCCGAAGTATTGACTCAAGAAAATGCTCTGGGTTCATGGAGGGAGTTGGAGAGAAAGTCAAAGGAATTCATTGGTTATGTGGTAGAGTAGTAAGATTTCGGAATCAATAGTCAAGGGATCTAACTTCAGATTTCAGTGTTTGTCGCCTCACCCTGGGGAATTCGTTTCTTCTCTCTGGGCTTTGTCCGTGGAATGAGGTGCTTGGATTAGATGATCTCTGAGGTCCCTTCTGTGTCTATTAGTCTGTAAATAGGTGACATCAGTTTAGAGGATGGTGGTTTTGATCAGTTACACATTTTTTGTTTATACATGATTTAATTAAATGAAAATTTGTACCATAGTAGCATGCTTAGGATTTTTTCAATGGCTTTTCCAATCCCTGCATTCAACTTGGTTAACCAGGCTATTTAAATAGTTTAAAACTAGAAACTTCCAGGTAGAATTAATGGTGTAGGACTGTCGATTATAGCTCAATTAAAAAAATTAATGGGGTGGGGAGATTATCAGAGCAAACTGTCAAAATAGCAGGATGGGGCTTCCTTGGTGGTGCAGTGGTTAAGAATCCACCTGCCAATGCAGGGGGCACGGTTCAAGCCCTGGTCTGGGAAGATCCCACATGCCGCGGAGCAACTAAGCCCGTGCGCCACAACTACTGAGCCTGCACTCTAGAGCCTGGGAGCCACAACTCCTGAAGCCCAGGCGCCTAGAGCCCATGCTCTGCAACAAGAGAAGCCACCGCAGTGAAAAGCCGGTGCACTGCAACAAAGAGTAACCCCAACCCCCTCTCACCGCAACTCAAGAAAGCCCACGCACAGCAACAAAGACCCAACGCAGCCAAAAAATAAAGAAATAATAGCAGGATGGAGACCTTAAATCAAAGAAAAGAATGAAGGTATATAATACTTGTCTAAATTTTAACAGCAGGAATATGAGAGCTAGGGAATTTGAAGAAGGCCACAGTAGGAAAATATGTGTTCATAAATATTCTTTTCTTTTGGACAATAAACTCTGGTTTAAAAGAATAAAGAAAACATGGAGGATGATCAAAATAAATATTTCTAACATCGAAGAAATAAAATAACATAAAAAAATCCTTGATACTTCATAGTCTGTAAGCAAAGGCATGAAGCCGCTTCAATAAAGGTGGTTAACTGAATAAATGTTAGCCTGTAATCTATCTTTGGAAGCCTAATTTTTATAACCTCAACTAGTCAACTTCAAAATCTCCACACAAGGAAGGAATTCTATAGAAAATATGGAAGTCAAGAAGTGGGAGCTGAAGGGAGGCAAGAGAGAGGTCCTATCCTGAGGCATACGTGCATGTCCCCTTACTGTGAAGGACACTGGCCAGGCTGCGGTCAGCCCAGATCACTACTGTCTGTCTTAGTGGGGGTTCCCTGGGACACAGACCCAGAGATGGAGATTTGCCTGCAGGAGTGTCAGTGGGAATTCCCTCAGGAGCGACACCTGGAAGGGAGTGAGGGAAGCAGGACTGGGCAGGAGGAGAAGTCGAGCTGTGATGCAGTTACAACGAAGGCCTCAGCCAATCCCGCGGGAAATTTCTGGAGCTGGGATGGCCTTTCCAAGTTGGCTCAAGTCAAAGCAGGAAGGCTGGGCCTTTGTACAATCACCTGAACTGGTCACTGGATATAAGCTGCACCTGGGAAGAGAGCATAACCTTGGGTGAAGCAGCTCCCTGGGGCTGAGGGCAATGCCCAAAGAGAAACTCAGCTGTGAGTTTTAAGTAGCCAATACTGTCAGCTGCTGGGGGAAACAGTCCTGACCTGGGGGGAAGGGGATTTGGGGTCCTACACTAGATGTCAACAAGTCTATGCACCACAGATAATGAACTTTATTCACAGGAGTCTCTGCACAAGAAACTTGGCAATACGTGGTCTATGCCCATAGTCAATGAGAAATAACACATTAAAAGAAGAATTTAAAAAGTCTTAATAATGGGAAGTTGTGACCACTAACAATGTATCTGTGAGGGAGGAGCTAAAGAAAAATGACATGAGGGAGAAAAAAAAAAAAAATCCAACTTAAAGGGCACAGGTGTCTGGAATCAGTGTCATAGTGAAAACTTGTCCTAGCATCTCACTATGCCTGACGGCCCATCACTGTGACTGATATTTATAATGATTAGCTCTTCAAGAAAATAGAATTCCTTACATTTTGTTTAAAAAGGAAAAACAGATTTCAGAGTAATTTCCTTCCAGAATAGTTAGTGGTTTAAAAACATGACTGCTTACAGCTATTCAGACTCCACCCCCTTCTCTGAAGGATGAGCGTAGCCAAGTTTTTACTATTTGCATGGACGTGGCGATTAAAGGTTAATAGGCATGGCTTCAACAAAGGCTTTATTACGTAGATGTTCCTAGTGAAGATCTGTGGCAGCAGCTCTATATCCTATTTCTTTTCTTCCTTAATCAGGTCCCCTAGGGAGTACACTTGATAAGCAAGAGACCAGGTACAGATTCGTTTAAGTGAATTCTTTCTTTCCGGTCAATTGTTAAGTCTGGAGCATGCTCTTTGCCTCATCAGTCATCTTGCCCTTGCTAACCTGGCTTGGGAAAACTTTCTGCCAACAGGTAGAATTCTGCTCTAGCTCAGCGATTCAGCCAGCCTCTTTTCTAACATATAAAGAAGACATGGTAAAAGCAGATACCTAACCAGCTTTCAGAAGCTATGCCTGTAGCCGGGGGAGGGAGTGAGCGGTTGTTGCCTTTCAACTGACTCAGCCAAATGTGAGGAGAAAGTATTCCTGAAAATTAACCTAACTGGAAAGTCAATGGAAGTACATTTTCTTTTTTTTTTATGAAATGCTGAATCATTCTGATGCATGGAGCCAGAAGTTTATGCAATTTCTCTTTTATCACCGGAAGATCTTTAGTAATTGTGGGCACTCCTCTTATTTCAATAGCTTCAGAGAGGGACTGTTGACACCTTAGATTAAGCCAGTGGATACATGCCATCTTTTTCCATTCATAAACTCAAAGAACCAGGCATGTGCTAAAAACCTGAAAGTCGTTAAAGAACAGGACTTCAATTTTTTTTTAACCTTGAATTCTTTTTAACATTCCTGGGGACTTCCCTGGTCCAGTGGTTAAGACTTCGCCTTCCAATGCAGGGGGTGCTTGTTTGATCCCTGGTTGGGGAGCTAAGGTCCCACATGCCTTGCGCCAAAAAACCCCAGAAAACATGAAACAGAAGCAATATTGTAACAAATTCAATAAAGACTTTAAAAATGGTCCACATGAAAAAAAAATCTTAAAAAAAAAATTTCTGTAGGACCTTTATACCATGAAAACAATTAGGAATCCTCTATTAAAAAAAAAAAAATTGTCACCATAGTAAGAAAACTTAACATGAGATCTACCCGCTTAACAAAGTTTTCAGCATACAATATAGTATTGTTGACCCTAGGTATGAGGCTGTACAGATATCTAGAACTTATTCCTCTTGTTTAACCCATTGATTAGTAACTCCCCATTTCCTCCATCTCCCCGCCCCTTGCAACCACCATTGTACTCTTTGATTCTATGAATTTGACTATTTTAAATACTTCATATAAGTGGAATCATGCAGTATTTGTCTTTCTGCGACTGGCTTATTTCACTTAGCATGATGTCCTCAAGGACCATCCATGTTGCCTCATATTGCAGACTTTCCTTCTTTTGAGGGGCTGAATAATATTTCATTATATGCATACGCCATATTTTCTTTATCTACTCATCAGTCGAAGGACATTTATATTGTTTCTATATCTTGGCTATTGTGAAGGGTGCTGCAATGAACATGGACGGAAGTGCTGATATCTCTTAGAGATCCTACGAGTCTTCTAATCTTAAATGCATCAAAATCGTATCCATTCTCTGCCTCTCTCTTCCCCTCATCATTCTTTGTCCTCAGACAAGCCTTCTGGCTTATATGGCATTTCTAGCACACGCACTGATTGCTGTGTTTTCACAGTGTGAAAAGCATAACACATTATACCCTGGCAACCTCTCTGCTAACTAAATCGAGGAAACTGGCCATAATCTCAAAAGCAGGATCTTACATTTTTGTATCTTACATCTTATAAAGAAAGACTTTATTTTTTCTATGAAATCATATACAAATATTAGTATACTTGACCTCAAAAATATCGTTGGATGACTTAATTACAATAACCTTGGAGCAAACTGGAGCTTATTATTTGCACCTCAGTGATTTACGACACATTTGGAATATACTCAAGTCTTCCTAATTGTATGTTGAAGGGAATCACAGAAGACAGCTAATGTCACTGGAGGTAGAATTCTATTGTTGTTAAAGATCAACTAAAGGCCCATTGTGAAGGGATAATTTCTACAATATGCCTGGGAGGAAGAATGGACCTTAAGTTAAACTGGCAATATAACTTAAAGTAGTCTTGTTTAAAGTGAGAAGTTAAAGTTTCTCCAGTCTATAGGAGATCTGATTACATGAATGGTGATTTATTTTACTATATTTCATTCATTCCTACTTAACCTTGGGCAGGAACACAGCTATAAGCTATCATTGTTCCATGAGACTAAAAAACAGATTATAGTTCTGCTTCCAGCCATGATGGAATAACTAGTACCAGACTTGCCCTCCCACTAAACAACTAGAAAACTGAGCAAAATTTATGAGATTGTTTTTCAGACATTAGACAACAGAGAGCACAGGACTGTGATCCTTGGCAGAAGACAAACAAAAGAGGTAACTCCTACGCTCACCCCAGGTTTCCGCCAATGTACTTTCTGGACTACAGTGTAGGGAGGGGGAATGTAGGCAGAACATGTATCGATAGGTCTTGCTAAGTGAGGAGACAGAGGTTGGAGTTCTAGGAGCCTGGGGAGGCTGAAGTTCATGGGGTAGAGTAATAGTGAGGTGGGAGCTACACTGAGAAAAAGCTCCAGAAGTTGTATGAGCCTGAATACTAAATTGAGCATGCACAGAACGAGACCACAAGGCAGGGCTAATAACAACTATAACAATTACTGGGGAAAACATAACCAGCAGGGAACACAGTTCATACAGGTCACACAATGCTAGGAGACATTCAAGTGTAGACCTCTTTAAGCACCTAGATCATTCAGTAGAGACCCCAGAAAGACCATGTCTTAGAAATAGGGCTAAACTAACTATAGATTAAGACTATTCTATACATACATAACAAAACTTAAAAACCAAGGCTTGAAAAGACCAAACTCATCTCCAAGTATTTTAACTCCCTGCCAGAAGCCCATAATACTCTTTGAAGGAAGATAACAAAATCCAAACAATCAACACAAAACATCCCAATGTCCAGTACCCAATAAAAATTTGTTCGACTTGTAAATAAACAGGAAATGTGATTTGTGGCCATAGTAAAACTTAGTCAATAAAGACAGTCCAAAAAATGACAGAGATGGTGGACAGACAAGAACTTTGAAAGCTAATGTAAATATACAAGGGTTTGAATAAAAACATGAACACAGTGAGGAGTGAAATTAAAGATACCTAAAAGGACTGCATAAACATTCTAGAGCTGAAAAATACAATATCTGAAATGAAAAACTCACTGGATGAAATTAATAGTATTTTAAAAATGTGAAGGAAGATCAGGGAACTTGAAGCCATAGCTATAGAAACTATGTAAACTAAATACAGAAGAAAAGAAGATCAGGAAAAAGATGAACAGAGCCTTTGTGACGTGTGTGACAATATTAAGTGGTCAAACATGAAGGTAATTAAAGTCCAAGAAGGAGGGGAGGCAGAAAACAAAATATGGAGAAATAAAAGCCAATTTTCCCTCAAATTAAAAACAAAACAAAACTAACCTATGAGTCCAAAAATCAAAGACATTCAATGAATCCCAAGTAAAATAAATACAAAGGAAACTACGTCAAGGCACATCATAATCAAATTGCTAAAAACAAGTTATAAAGAGAAAATCTTACAAGCAGACAGAGGAAAAAAGACACATTCTAATACAGAGGAAACAAAGATAATAATGACTTCTGACTTCTCTTCAGAAACCATGCAAACTAGATGATTATTAAATGCTGAAAGAAAAAAAAAACAAAAACAGAAAACACCCTTAAAAAGTATCCTTAAAAAATAAAGGTGAGGGCTTCCCTGGTGGCGCAGTGGTTGAGAGTCTGCCTGCCGATGCAGGGGATGTGGGTTCGTGCCCTGGTCTGGGAAGATCCCACATGCCGCGGAGTGGCTGGGCCCGTGAACCATGGCCGCTGAGCCTGCGCATCTGGAGCCTGTGCTCCGCAACGGGAGAGGCCACAACAGTGAGAGGCCCGCGTACCACAAAAAAAAAAAAAAAAAAAAAAAAAAAAGGTGAAATAATGACATTATCAGGCAAACAAACCCTGGGAGAATTCAGCAGCAGCAGACCAGCACTGCAAAAAATTCTTTTTTTTTTTCAGCCTATCATCACAGTTCAGTGGCTTTTGTTTTTTCTTAAACATCTTTATTGGAGTATGATTGTTTTACAATGGTGTGTTAGTTTCTGCTTTATAACCAAGTGAATCAGCTATACATATACATATGTCCCCATATCTCCTCCCTCTTGTGTCTCCCTCCCATCCTCCCTATCCCACCCCTCTAGGTGGACACAAAGCACCGAGCTGATCTCCCTGCAGTGCTGCAAAAAATTATAAAGGAAGTTCTTCAGGATGAAAGGTAATGATATCAGAGGGAAATCTGGATCTAGATAAGGAATGATGAGTCTCAGACATAATAAATGTGTGGGTAAATATAAAAGATTTTTTTCTTTTTTATTTCTTTTAAAGATAATTTACTATTTGAAGGAAAACTAACAACAATGTATTGAGTGTTTATAATGCATAGAATTTTAAAAGTATACAAAAGCAGGAGGAGGAATGGAATATCATTTTTGAATTTTATTGTGCCTATAGAGATATATATATATATATATAGTGTGTGTATATATATATAAAACAAATTTGTCTATTTCCAAAATATTTTCATCATCTAAAACAGAAACTCCATGCCCGTGAAATAATAACTCCCTGGCATAACACTCCCAGACTTCACTCAATACTACACAGCTACAGTAATCAAAATAGCATGGTGCTGGCACAAAAACAGACATGTAGATCAACAGAACAGAATAGAGAGCCCAGAAATAAACCCACATACCTATGGTCAATCTACAACAAAGGAGGCAAGAAAATACAATGGAGTAAAGATGGTCTTTTTAGTAAGTGGTGTTGCGAAAGTTGGACAGCTACATGTAAACCAATGAAATTAGCCCAGTTCCTCACACCATATACAAAAATAAACTCAAAATGGTTTAAAGACCTAAATACTAAGACACGACACCATAAAACTCCTAGAAGAGAACATAGGGAAAACATTCTCGGACATAAATCAGAGCAATATTTTCTTAGATCAGTCTCCCAGGGCAAAAGAAATAAAAGCAAAAATAAACAGATGGGACCTAATCAAACTTAAAAGCTTTTGCACAGCAAAAGAAACCATCAACAAAACAAAAAGACAACCTACAGAATCGGAGAAAATACTTGCAAATGATGCGACTGACAAGGGCTTAATTTCCAAAATATACAAACAGCTCGTACAACTCAAAATAAAAAAAAAACAAACACCCAATCAAAAAATGAGCAGAAGACCTAAACAGACAGCTCACCAAAGAAGACATACAGATGACCAACAGGCACATGATAAGATGTTCAACATCGCTAACCATTAGAGAAATGCGAATCAAAACCACAATGAGGTATCACCTCACACCAGTCAGAATGGCCATCATCAAAAAGTCTACAAATAACAAATGTTGGTGAGGGTGTGGAGAAAAGGGAACCCTCCTACACTGTTGGTGGGAATGTAAGTTGGTGCAACCAATTTGGAAAACAGTATGGAGGGTCCTTAAAAAACTAAAAATAGAGCTACCATATGATCTAGCAATCCCACTCCTGGCCATATTATCCAGAAAAGACGAAAAATCTAATTTGAAAAGATACATGCACCCCAAGGTTCAAAGCAGAACTATAAGACATGGAAACAACCCAAGTACCCATCAACAGATGACTGGCTTAAGGAGATGTGGTATGTATTAATACAATGGATTATTACTCAGCCATAAAAAAGAATGAAATATTGCCAATTGCAGCAACATGGATGGACATAGAAAATATCATACTAAGTGAAGTAAGTCAGACAGAGAAATACAAATATTATATGATATCACTTACATGTGGAATCTAAAATATAATACAAATGAATCTATGTACAAAACAGAAATAGACTAACAGACATAGAAAACAAACTTATGGTTACCAAAAGGGAAAGGGATGGGGGAGGGATAAATTAGGAGTATGGGATTAACAAATACAAACTACTATACATAAAATAGATAAGCAAGAAGGATTTACTCTATAGTACAGAGAACTATATTCAATATCTTGTAATAACCTATAATGGAAAATAATCTGAAAAAAATATGGATAACTGAATCACTTTGCTATACACCTGAAACTAACAAAATATTGTAAATCAACAATACTTCAACACAAAAAAAAACCCTCCCCATCACCCACCCCTCAGCCAATGGTTGCCTCTATTCTACTTTTGATCTCTATGAATTTGCTTATTCCAGTTATTTCATATAAGGGGGATCATACAATATTTGTCCTTTTGTATATGGCTTTTTTCACAATGTTTTCAAGGTTCATCCATGTTGAAATGGATGAAATGGAATATCAGAACTCCATTTCTTTCTGTGGCTGAATAATATTCCATTATATCTACAGGCAGACCTTGGAGATATTGTCGGTTTGGTTCCAGACCACCAAAAAGTGAATACTGCAATAAAACAGGTCACAAAAATTTTTTGGTTTCCCAGTGCATATAAAAGTTATGTTTAGGGACTTCCCTGGTGGTCCAGTGGGTAAGACTCCACACTCCTAATGCACAGGGCCTGGGTTCAATCCCTGGTCAGGGAGCTACATCCCGCATGCCGCAACTAAGAAGCCCACATGCCACAATTAAAAAAGATCTCACGTGCCGCAACTAAAAGATCCCGTGTGCTGCAACTAAGGTCCGGTGCAGCCAAAATAAACAAGTAAGTAAGTAAGTAAGTAAATAAATAAATAAATAAAATAACAATGGTTCTTAAAAAAATAAAAATTAAAAAATTGAAGTTATGTTTATACCATGCTATAGTCTGTTAGGTGTATAATAGCATTATGTCTACAAAAAACAATGTACATATCTTATTTTTAAAATACTTCACTGCTAGAAAATGCTAACCATCATCTGAGCCTTCAGTGAGTTGTAATCTTTTTTTGCTGGTGGAGGTTTTTAAATATTTCAAGGATTACCACAATATGACACATACACGAAGTGAGCAAATACTATTGGAAAAATGGCTCCAATAGACTTGCTCAATGCAGGGCTGCCACAAACCTTCCATTTGTAAAAACAAACAAACAAACAAACAGTGTCTGCAAAGCACAATAAAGCAAAGTGCAATAATATATATATATGTATGTGTGTTCATAGATGTACATATATAATTTTCAACAAAAAATTTCAAGGTAATCCAATGGGGATAAAAATGTTTTTTTCAACCAATGGTGCTGGAACAACTGGATATCTCTGAGGAAAAAAATGAGCCACAACCTTCATCTCGCAAAGCTAGCTTGAAATGGATCATAGATCTATGTGTAAAATCAAAAATTGTAAAACTCTAGAAAAACATTCGGAGGAAAATCTTCATAACCTTAGGATAAGCAAAGATCTCTTATATAAGATGCAGAAAGAACTAGCCATAAGAGAAAAATAAACGTAAATTTGACTTCATCAAAATTGCAATCTGCTCTTAAAAGAATACCACCAAGGGCTTCCCTGGTGGCGCAGTGGTTGAGAGTCCGCCTGCCGATGCAGGGGACACGGGTTCGTGCCCCGATCCGGGAAGATCCCACATGCCGCGGAGCGGCTGGGCCCATAAGCCATGGCCGCTGAGCCTGCGCATCCGGAGCCTGTGCTCCGCAACGGGAGAGGCCACAACAGTGAGAGGCCTGCGTATCGCAAAAAAAAAAAAAAAAAAAAA